>NC_054491.1:42955012-43278822 GCF_017639515.1 Carcharodon carcharias
TCCACCAGCACAGAGACACACACCTTCACCCACACCCTCCACCAGCACAGAGACACACACCGTCACCCATACCCTCCACCAGCACAGAGACACACACCATCGCCCACACCCTCCACCAGCACAGAGACACAGACCATCACCCACACCCTCCACCAGCAAAGAGACACACACCGTCACCCATACACTGCACCAGCACAGAGACACACACCATCACCCACACCCTCCACCAGACACACACCGTCACCCACACCCTCCACCAGCATAGAGACACACACCGTCACACACAACCTCCACGAGCACAGAGACACACACCGTCACACATTCACCCACACCCTCCACCAGCAAAGAGACACACACCGTCACACCGTCACACACACCCTCCACCAGCACAGAGACACACACCATCACCCACACCCTCCACCAGACACACACCGTCACCCACACCCTCCACCAGCGCAGAGACACACACCATCACCCACACCCTCACCAGACACACAGCGTCACCCACACCCTCCACCAGCGCAGAGGCACACACCGTCACAGCGTCACCCACACCCTCCACCAGCACAGAGACACACACCGTCACCCACACCCTCCACCAGCACAGAGACACACACCGTCACAGCGTCACCCACACCCTCCACCAGCACAGAGACACACACCATCACCCACACCCTCCACCAGCACAGAGACACACACCATCACCCACACCCTCCACCAGCACAGAGACACACACCATCACCCACACCCTCCACCAGCACAGAGACACACACCGTCACAGTGTCACCAATGCCCACCACCAGTGCAGAGACAGACACCGTCACCCACACCCTCCACCAGCACAGAGACACACACCGTCACCCACACCCTCCACCAGCACAGAGACACACACCGTCACCCACACCCTCCACCAGCACAGAGACACACACCGTCACCCACACCCTCCACCAGCACAGAGACACAAACCGTCACCCACACCCACCACCAGCACAGAGACACACACCGTCACAGTGTCACCCACACCCACCACCAGCACAGAGACAGACACCGTCACCCACACCCTCCACCAGCACAGAGACACACACCGTCACCCACACCCTCCACCAGCACAGAGACACAGACCGTCACCCACACCCTCCACCAGCACAGAGACACACACCGTCACCCACACCCTCCACCAGCACAGAGACACAAACCGTCACCCACACCCTCCACCAGCACAGAGACACACACCGTCACCCACACCCTCCACCAGCACAGAGACACACACCGTCACACCGTCACCCATACCCTCCACCAGCACAGAGACACACACCTTCACCCACACCCTCCACCAGCACAGAGACACACACCGTCACCCACACCCTCCACCAGCACAGAGACACACACCGTCACCCACACCCTCCACCAGCACAGAGACAAACACCATCACCCACAACCTCCACCAGCACAGAGACACAGACCATCACCCACACCCTCCACCAGCACAGAGACACACACCGTCACCCATACCCACCACCAGCACAGAGACACACACCATCACCCACACCCTCCACCAGACACACACCGTCACCCACACCCTCCACCAGCACAGAGACACACACCATCACACACACCCTCCACGAGCGCAGAGACACACACCGTCACACCGTCACCCACACCCTCCACCAGCACAGAGACACACACCTTCACCCACACCCTCCACCAGCACAGAGAAACACACCGTCACCCACACCCTCCACCAGCGCAGAGACACACACCGTCACACCGTCACCCACACCCTCCACCAGCACAGAGACACACACCATCACCCATACCCTCCACCAGACACACACCGTCACACACACCCTCCACAAGCACAGAGACACACACCATCACCCACACCCTCCACCAGACACACACCGTCACCCACACCCTCCACCAGCGCAGAGACACACACCGTCACAGCGTCACCCACACCCTCCACCAGCACAGAGACACACACCGTCACCCACACCCTCCACCAGCACAGAGACACAGACCGTCACAGCGTCACCCACACCCTCCACCTGCACAGAGACACACACCGTCACCCGCACCCTCCACCAGCACAGAGACACACACTGTCACATCGTCACCCACACCCTCCAACAGCACAGAGACACGCACCGTCACACCATCACCCACACCCTCCACCAGCACAGAGACACACACCATCACACACAACCTCCACCAGCGCAGAGACACACACCGTCACCAACACCCTCCACCAGCAGAGAGACACACACCGTCACAGTGTCACCCACACCCTCCACCAGCACAGAGACACACACCATCACCCACATCCTCCACCAGCACAGAGACAAATACCGTCACACACACCCTCCACCAGCACAGAGAACCACACCGTCACCCACACCCTCAACCAGCACAGAGACACACACCGTCACAGTGTCACTCACACACTCCACCAGCACAGAGACACACACCGTCACCCACACACTCCACCAGCACAGAGACACACACCGTCACCCACACCCTCCACCAGCACAGAGAGATACACCGTCACAGTGTCACCCACACCCTCCACCAGCACAGAGACACACACCATCACCCACACCCTCCACCAGCACAGAGACACACACCGTCACCCACACCCTCCACCAGCACAGAGACACACACCGTCACTCACACCTTCCACCAGCACAGAGACACACACCGTCACCCACACCCTCCACCAGCACAGAGACTCACACCATCACCCACACCCTCCAACAGCACAGAGACAAACACCGTCACACACACCCTCCACCAGCACAGAGACACACACCGTCACAGTGTCACCCACACCCTCCACCAGCAGAGAGACAAACACTGTCACAGTGTCACCCACACCCTCCACCAGCACAGAGACACACACCGTCACCCACACCCTCCACCAGCACAGAGACACACACCATCACCCACACCCTCCACCAGCACAGAGACACACACCATCACCCACACCCTCCACCAGCACAGAGACACACACCATCACCCACACCCTCCACCAGCACAGAGACACACACCGTCACAGTGTCACCCACACCCTCCACCAGCACAGAGAAACACACCATCACCCAAACCCTCCACCAGCACAGAGACAAACACCGTCACACACACCCTCCACCAGCACAGAGACAAACACCGTCACAGTGTCACCCACACCCTCCACCAGCACAGAGAAACACACCGTCACCCACACCCTCCACCAGCACAGAGACACACACCGTCACCCACACCCTCCACCAGCACAGAGACACACACCGTCACCCACACCCTCCACCAGCACAGAGACACACACCGTCACCCACACCCTCCACTAGCACAGAGACACACACCGTCACCCACAAACTGCACCAGCACAGAGACACACACCGTCACCCACACCCTCCACCAGCACAGAGACACACACCGTCACAGTGTCATCCACACCCTCCACCAGCACAGAGACACAGACCGTCACCCACACCCTCCACCAGCAAAGAGACACAAACCGTCACACCGTCACCCACACCCTCCACCAGCACAGAGACACACACCTTCACCCACACCCTCCACCAGCACAGAGACACACACCGTCACCCATACCCTCCACCAGCACAGAGACACACACCATCGCCCACACCCTCCACCAGCACAGAGACACAGACCATCACCCACACCCTCCACCAGCAAAGAGACACACACCGTCACCCATACACTGCACCAGCACAGAGACACACACCATCACCCACACCCTCCACCAGACACACACCGTCACCCACACCCTCCACCAGCATAGAGACACACACCGTCACACACAACCTCCACGAGCACAGAGACACACACCGTCACACATTCACCCACACCCTCCACCAGCAAAGAGACACACACCGTCACACCGTCACACACACCCTCCACCAGCACAGAGACACACACCATCACCCACACCCTCCACCAGACACACACCGTCACCCACACCCTCCACCAGCGCAGAGACACACACCATCACCCACACCCTCCACCAGACACACAGCGTCACCCACACCCTCCACCAGCGCAGAGGCACACACCGTCACAGCGTCACCCACACCCTCCACCAGCACAGAGACACACACCGTCACCCACACCCTCCACCAGCACAGAGACACACACCGTCACAGCGTCACCCACACCCTCCACCAGCACAGAGACACACACCGTCACCCACAACCTCCACCAGCACAGAGACACAGACCATCACAGCGTCACCAAGACCCTCCACCAGCAGAGAGACACACACCGTCACAGTGTCACCCACACCCTCCACCAGCACAGAGACACACATCGTCACAGTGTCACCCACATCCTCCACCTGCACAGAGACACACGCCATCACCCACACCCGCCACCAGCACAGAGACTAATACAGTCACACACACCCTTCACCAGCACAGAGACCCACACCGTCACGCACACCCTCCACCAGCACAGAGACACACACCGTCACAGTGTCACCCACACCCTCCACCAGCACAGAGACACACACCATCACCCACACCCTCCACCAGCACAGAGACACACACCGTCACCCACACCCTCCACCAGCACAGAGAGACACACCGTCACAGTGTCACCCACACCCTCCACCAGCACAGAGACACAAACCATCACCCACACCCTCCACCAGCACAGAGACACACACCGTCACCCACACCCTCCACCAGCACAGAGACACACACCATCACCCACACCCTCCACCAGCACAGAGACACACACCGTCACCCACACCCTCCACCAGCACAGAGAAGCACACCGTCACCCACACCCTCCACCAGCACAGAGACACACACCGTCACCCACACCCTCCAACTGCACAGAGACACACACCTTCACCCACACCCTCCACCAGCACAGAGACACACACCGTCACAGTGTCACCCACACCCTCCAACAGCACAGAGACACACACCGTCACCCACACCCTCCACCAGCACAGAGACACACACCGTCACAGCGTCACCCACACCCTCCACCAGCACAGAGACACACACCGTCACAGTGTCACCCACACCCTCCACCAGCACAGAGACACACACCGTCACAATGTCACCCACACCCAACACCAGCACAGAGACACACACCGTCACAATGTCACCCACACCCACCACCAGCACAGAGACACACACAGTCACCCACACTCTCCACCAGCGCAGAGACACACACCGTCACCCACACCCTCCACCAGCGCAGAGGCACACACCTTCACCCACACCCTCCAGCAGCACAGAGACACACACCGTCACCCACACCCTCCACCAGCACAGAGACACACACCGTCACCCACACCCTCCACCAGCACAGAGACACACACCGTCACACCGTCACCCCCACCCTCCACCAGCACAGAGACACACACCGTCACACACACCCTCCGCCAGCACAGAGACACATATCGTCACCCACACCCTCCACCAGCACAGAGACACACACCGTCAACCACACCCTCCACCAGCACAGAGACACAAACCGTCACCCACACCCTCCACCAGCACAGAGACACAGACCGTCACCCACATCCTCCACCAGCACAGAGACACACACCGTCACCCACACCCTCCACCAGCACAGAGACACACACCGTCACCCACACCCTCCACCAGCACAGAGACACACACCGTCACCCACAAACTCCACCAGCACAGAGACACACACCGTCACCCACACCCTCCACCAGCACAGAGACACACACCGTCACCCACACCCTCCACCAGCACAGAGACACACACCGTCACAGTGTCATCCACACCCTCCATCAGCACAGAGACACAGACCGTCACCCACACCCTCCACCAGCAAAGAGACACAAACCGTCACACCGTCACCCACACCCTCCACCAGCACAGAGACACACACCTTCACCCACACCCTCCACCAGCACAGAGACACACACCGTCACCCACACCCTCCACCAGCACAGAGACACACACCATCGCCCACACCCTCCACCAGCACAGAGACACAGACCATCACCCACACCCTCCACCAGCAAAGAGACACACACCGTCACCCACACCCTCCACCAGCACAGAGACACACACCGTCACAGTGTCATCCACACCCTCCATCAGCACAGAGGCACAGACCGTCACCCACACCCTCCACCAGCAAAGAGACACAAACCGTCACACCGTCACCCACACCCTCCACCAGCACAGAGACACACACCTTCACCCACACCCTCCACCAGCACAGAGACACACACCGTCACCCACACCCTCCACCAGCACAGAGACACACACCATCGCCCACACCCTCCAGCAGCACAGAGACACAGACCATCACCCACACCCTCCACCAGCAAAGAGACACACACCGTCACCCATACCCTGCACCAGCACAGAGACACACACCATCACCCACACCCTCCACCAGACACACACCGTCACCCACACCCTCCACCAGCATAGACACACACCGTCACACACAACCTCCACGAGCACAGAGACACACACCGTCACACCTTCACCCACACCCTCCACCAGCGCAGAGACACACACCGTCACCCACACCCTCCACCAGCACAGAGACACACACCATCACCCACACCCTCCACCAGACACACACCGTCACCCACACCCTCCACCAGCGCAGAGACACACACCGTCACCCACACCCTCCACCAGACACACAGCGTCACCCACACCCTCCACCAGCGCAGAGGCACACACCGTCACAGCGTCACCCACACCCTCCACCAGCACAGAGACACACACCGTCACCCACACCCTCCACCAGCCCAGAGACACAGACCATCACAGCGTCACCCACACCCTCCACCAGCACAGAGACACACACCGTCACCCACAACCTCCACCAGCGCAGAGACACACACCGTCACCAAGACCCTCCACCAGCAGAGAGACACACACCGTCACAGTGTCACCCACACCCTCCACCAGCACAGAGACACACATCGTCACAGTGTCACCCACATCCTCCACCTGCACAGAGACACACGCCATCACCCACACCCTCCACCAGCACAGAGACTAATACAGTCACACACACCCTCCACCAGCACAGAGACCCACACCGTCACGCACACCCTCCACCAGCACAGAGACACACACCGTCACAGTGTCACCCACACCCTCCACCAGCACAGAGACACACACCATCACCCACACCCTCCACCAGCACAGAGACACACACCGTCACCCACACCCTCCACCAGCACAGAGAGACACACCGTCACAGTGTCACCCACACCCTCCACCAGCACAGAAACACACACCGTCACAGTGTCACCCACACCCTCCACCAGCACAGAGACACACACCATCACCCACACCCTCCACCAGCACAGAGACACACACCGTCACCCACACCCTCCACCAGCACAGAGACACACAACGTCACACACACCCTCCATCAGCACAGCGACACACACCGAGACCCACACCCTCCACCAGCACAGAGAAACACACCGTCACCCACACCCTCCACCAGCACAGAGACACACACCATCACCCACACCCTCCACCAGCACAGAGACACACACCGTCACCCACACCCTCCACCAGCACAGAGACACACACCGTCACCCACACCCTCCACCAGCACAGAAACACACACCGTCACCCACACCCTCCACCTGCACAGAGACACACACCTTCACCCACACCCTCCACCAGCACAGAGACACACACCGTCACAGTGTCACCCACACCCTCCACCAGCACAGAGACACACACCGTCACCCACACCCTCCACCAGCACAGAGACACACACCGTCACAGCGTCACCCACACCCTCCACCAGCACAGAGACACACACCGTCACAGTGTCACCCACACCCTCCACCAGCACAGAGACACACAGCGTCACCCACACCCTCCACCAGCACAGAGACACACACTGTCACCCACACCCTCCACCAGCACAGAGACACACACCGTCACCCACACCCTCCACCAGTACAGAGACACACACCGTCACCCACACCCTCCACCAGCACAGAGACACACACTGTCACAGTGTCACCCACACCCTCCACCAGCACAGAGACACACACCGTCACAATGTCACCCACACCCTCCACCAGCACAGAGACACACACCGTCACAAAGTCACCCACACCCACCACCAGCGCAGAGATACACACAGTCACCCACACTCTCCACCAGCGCAGAGACACACACCGTCACCCACACCCTCCACCAGCGCAGAGGCACACACCTTCACCCACACCCTCCAGCAGCACAGAGACACACACCGTCACCCACACCCTCCACCAGCACAGAGACACACACCGTCACCCACACCCTCCACCAGCACAGAGACACACACCGTCACACCGTCACCCCCACCCTCCACCAGCACAGAGACACACACCGTCACCCACACCCTCCGCCAGCACAGAGACACATATCGTCACCCACACCCTCCACCAGCACAGAGACACACACCGTCACCCACACCCTCCACCAGCGCAGAGACACACACTGTCACCCACACCCTCCACCAGCACAGAGACACAAACCGTCACCCACACCCTCCACCAGCGCAGAGACACAGACCGTCACCCACATCCTCCACCAGCACAGAGACACACACCGTCACCCACACCCTCCACCAGCACAGAGACACACACCGTCAACCACACCCTCCACCAGCACAGAGACACACACCGTCACCCACACCCTCCACCAGCACAGAGATACACACCGTCACCCACACCCTCCACTAGCACAGAGACACACACCGTCAAAGTGTCATCCACACCCTCCACCACCACAGAGACACAGACCGTCACCCACACCCTCCACCAGCACAGAGACACACACCGTCACACCGTCATCCACACCCTCCACCAGCACAGAGACACACACCTTCACCCACACCCTCCACCAGCACAGAGACACACACCATCGCCCACACCCTCCACCAGCACAGAGACACAGACAATCACCCACACCCTCCACCAGCAAAGAGACACACACCGTCACCCATACACTCCACCAGCACAGAGACACACAACATCACCCACACCCTCCACCAGACACACACCGTCACCCACACCCTCCACCAGCACAGAGACACACAACGTCACACACAACCTCCACGATCACAGAGACACACACCGTCACACCGTCACCCACACCCTCCACCAGCACAGAGACACACACATTCACCCAAACCCTCCACCAGCACAGAGACACACACCGTCACCCACACCCTCCACCAGCGCAGAGACACACACCGTCACAACGTCAGCCACACCCTCCACCAGCACAGAGACACACACCATCATCCACACCCTCCACCAGACACACACCGTCACCCACACCCTCCACCAGCGCAGAGACACACACCATCACCCACACCCTCCACCAGACACACGCAGTCACCCACACCCTCCACCCGCGCAGAGGCACACACCGTCACGGCGTCACCCACACCCTCCACCAGCACAGAGACACACACCGTCACCCACACCCTCCACCAGCACAGAGACACAGACCATCACAGCGTCACCCACACCCTCCACCAGCACAGAGACACACACCGTCACCCACAACCTCCACAAGCGCAGAGACACACACCGTCACCCACACCATCCACCAGCAGAGAGACACACAACGTCACAGTGTCACCCACACCCTCCACCAGCACAGGGACACACACCGTCACAGTGTCACCCACACCCTCCACCTGCACAGAGACACACGCCATCACCCACACCCTCCACCAGCACAGAGACTACTACAGTCACACACACCCTCCACCAGCACAGAGACCCACACCGTCACCCACACCCTCCACCAGCACAGAGACACACACCGTCACAGTGTCACCCACACCCTTCACCAGCACAGAGAAACACACCGTCACCCACACCCTCCACCAGCACAGAGACACACACCGTCACCCACACCCTCCACCAGCACAGAGACACACACCGTCACCCACACCCTCCACCAGCACAGAGACACACACCGTCACCCACACCCTCCACCTGCACAGAGACACAAACCTTCACCCACACCCTCCACCAGCACAGAGACACACACCGTCACAGTGTCACCCACACCCTCCACCAGCACAGAGACACACACCGTCACCCACACCCTCCACCAGCACAGAGACACACACCGTCACAGCGTCACCCACACCCTCCACCAGCACAGAGACACACACCGTCACAGTGTCACCCACACCCTCCACCAGCACAGAGACACACACCATCACCCACACCCTCCACCAGCAAAGAGACACACACCGTCACCCACACCCTACACCAGCACAGAGACACGTACCGTCACCCACACCCTCCACCAGCACAGAGACACACACGTCACCCACACCCTCCACCAGTACAGAGACACACACCGTCACCCACACCCTCCACCAGCACAGAGACAGACACCGTCACAGTGTCACCCACACCCTCCACCAGCACAGAGACACACACCGTCACAATGTCACCCACACCTTCCACCAGCACAGAGACACACACCGTCACAGTGTCACCCACACCCTCCACCTGCACAGAGACACACGCCACCACCCACACCCTCCACCAGCACAGAGACTACTACAGTCACACACACCCTCCACCAGCACAGAGACACACACCGTCACAGTGTCACCCACACCCTCCACCAGCACAGAGACACACACAGTCACCCACACCCTCCACCACCACAGAGACACACATCATCACCCACACCCTCCACCAGCACAGAGACGCACACCGTCACCCACACCCTCCACCTGCACAGAGACACACACCTTCACCCACACCCTCCACCAGCACAGAGACACACACCGTCACAGTGTCACCCACACCCTCCACCAGCACAGAGACACACACCGTCACCCACACCCTCCACCAGCACAGAGACACACACCGTCACAGCGTCACCCACACCCTCCACCAGCACAGAGACACACACCGTCACAGTGTCACCCACACCCTCCACCAGCACAGAGACACACACCATCACCCACACCCTCCACCAGCACAGAGACACACAGCGTCACCCACACCCTCCACCAGCACAGAGACACACACCGTCACCCACACCCTCCACCAGCACAGAGACACACACCGTCACCCACACCCTCCACCAGTACAGAGACACACACCGTCACCCACACCCTCCACCAGCACAGAGACACACACCGTCACAGTGTCACCCACACCCTCCACCAGCACAGAGACACACACCGTCACAATGTCACCCACACCCTCCACCAGCACAGAGACACACACCGTCACAATGTCACCCACACCCTCCACCAGCACAGAGACACACACCGTCGCCCACACCCTCCACCAGCACAGAGACACACACCGTCACAGTATCACCCACACACTCCACCAGCACAGAGACACACACCGTGACAGTGTCACCCACACCCTCCACCAGCACAGAGACACACACCGTCACAGTGTCACCCACACCCTACACCAACACAGAGACACACACCGTCAGCCACACCCTCCACCAGCACAGAGACACACACCGTCACCCACACCCTCCACCAGCGCAGAGACACACACCATCACCCACACCCTCCACCAGCACAGAGACACACACCGTCACACCGTAACCCACACCCTCCACCAGCACAGAGACACACACCGTCACGCAAACCCTTAACCAGCACAGAGACACACACCGTCACCCACACCCTCCACCAGCACAGAGACACACACCGTCACCCACACACTCCACCAGCACAGAGACACACACCGTCACACCGTCACCGACACCCTCCACCAGCACAGAGAGACACACCGTCACATTGTCACCCACACCCTCCACCAGCACAGAGACACGCACCGTCACCCACACCCTCCACCAGCACAGAGACAAACACCGTCACAGTGTCACCCACACCGTCCACCAGCACAGAGACACACACCGTCACCCACACGATCCACCAGCACAGAGACACACACCGTCACACCGTCACCCACACACTCCACCAGCACAGAGACACACACCGTCACAGTGTCACCCACACCCTCCACCAGCACAGAGACACACACCGTCAAAAACACCCTCCACCAGAACAGAGACACACACCATCACCCACACCCTCCACCAGCACAGAGACACACACCCTCACACCGTCACCCACACCCTCCACCAGCACAGAGACACACACCATCACCCACACCCTCCACCAGCACAGAGACACACACCATCACCCACACCCTCCACCAGCACAGAGACACACACCGTCACCCACACCCTCCACCAGCACAGAGACACACACCGTCACAGTGTCACCAACGCCCACCACCAGCACAGAGACAGACACCGTCACCCACACCCTCCACCAGCACAGAGACCCACACCGTCACCCTCACCCTCCACCAGCACAGAGACACACACCGTCACCCACACCCTCCACCAGCACAGAGACACACACCGTCACCCACACCCTCCACCAGCACAGAGGCACAAACCGTCACCCACACCCACCACCAGCACAGAGACACACACCGTCACAGTGTCACCCACACCCACCACCAGCACAGAGACACACACCGTCACCCACACCCTCCACCAGCACAGAGACACACACCGTCACCCACACCCTCCACCAGCACAGAGACACACACCGTCACCCACACCCTCCACCAGCACAGAGACACACACCGTCACCCACACCCTCCACCAGCACAGAGACACAAACCGTCACCCACACCCTCCACCAGCACAGAGACACACACCGTCACCCACACCCTCCACCAGCACAGAGACACACACCGTCACACCGTCACCCAAACCCTCCACCAGCACAGAGACACACACCTTAACCCACACCCTCCACCAGCACAGAGACACACACCGTCACCCACACCCTCCACCAGCACAGAGACACACACCGTCACCCACACCCTCCACCAGCACAGAGACAAACACCATCACCCACACCCTCCACCAGCACAGAGTCACAGACCATCACCCACACCCTCCACCAGCACAGAGACACACACCGTCACCCATACCCTCCACCAGCACAGACACACACACCATCACCCACACCCTCCACCAGACACACACCGTCACCCACACCCTCCACCAGCACAGAGACACACACCATCACACACACCCTCCACGAGCACAGAGACACACACCGTCACCCACACCCTCCACCAGCACAGAGACACACACCTTCACCCAAACCCTCCACCAGCACAGAGAAACACACCGTCACCCACACCCTCCACCAGCGCAGAGACACACACCGTCACACCGTCACCCACACCCTCCACCAGCACAGAGACACACACCATCACCCATACCCTCCACCAGACACACACCGTCACACACACCCTCCACAAGCACAGAGACACACACCATCACCCACACCCTCCACCAGACACACACCGTCACCCACACCCTCCACCAGCGCACAGACACACACCGTCACAGCGTCACCCACACCCTCCACCAGCACAGAGACACGCACCGTCACCCGCACCCTCCACCAGCACAGAGACACACACCGTCACATCGTCACCCACACCCTCCAACAGCACAGAGACACACACCATCACACTCAACCTCCACCAGCGCAGAGACACACACCGTCACCCACACCCTCCACCAGCAGAGAGACACACACCGTCACAGTGTCACCCACACCCTCCACCAGCACAGAGACACACACCATCACCCACACCCTCCACCAGCACAGAGACACACACCGTCACAGCGTCACCCACACCCTCCACCAGCACAGAGACAAATACCGTCACACACACCCTCCACCAGCACAGAGAACCACACCGTCACCCACACCCTCCACCAGCACAGAGACACACACCGTCACAGTGTCACTCACACACTCCACCAGCACAGAGACACACACCGTCACCCACACCCTCCACCAGCACAGAGACACACACCGTCCCCCACACCCTCCACCAGCACAGAGAGATACACCGTCACAGTGTCACCCACACCCTCCACCAGCACAGAGAGACACACCATCACACACACCCTCCACCAGCACAGAGACACACACCGTCACAGTGTCACCCACACCCTCCACCAGCAGAGAGACAAACACTGTCACAGTGTCACCCACACCCTCCAACAGCACAGAGACACACACCGTCACCCACAACCTCCACCAGCACAGAGACACACACCATCACACACACCCTCCACGAGCACAGAGACACACACCGTCACACCGTCACCCACACCCTCCACCAGCACAGAGACACACACCTTCACCCACACCCTCCACCAGCACAGAGAAACACACCGTCAACCACACCCTCCACCAGCGCAGAGACACACACCGTCACACCGTCACCCACACCCTCCACCAGCACAGAGACACACACCATCACCCATACCCTCCACCAGACACACACCGTCACACACACCCTCCACAAGCACAGAGACACACACCATCACCCACACCCTCCACCAGACACACACCGTCACCCACACCCTCCACCAGCGCAGAGACACACACCGTCACAGCGTCACCCACACCCTCCACCAGCACAGAGACACACACCGTCACCCACACCCTCCACCAGCACAGAGACACAGACCGTCACAGCCTCACCCACAACCTCCACCTGCACAGAGACACACACCGTCACCCGCACCCTCCACCAGCACAGAGACACACACCATCACACACAACCTCCACCAGCGCAGAGACACACACCGTCACCCACACCCTCCACCAGCAGAGAGACACACCCCGTCACAGTGTCACCCACACCCTCCACCAGCACAGAGACAAATACCGTCACACACACCCTCCACCAGCACAGAGAACCACACCATCACCCACACCCTCCACCAGCACAGAGACACACACCGTCACAGTGTCACTCACACACTCCACCAGCACAGAGACACACACCGTCACCCACACCCTCCACCAGCACAGAGAGATACACCGTCACAGTGTCACCCACACCCTCCACCAGCACAGAGACACACACCATCACCCACACCCTCCACCAGCACAGAGACACACACCGTGAAACACACCCACCACCAGCACAGAGACACACAACGTCACCCACACCCTCCACCAGCACAGAGACACACACCGTCACTCACACCTTCCACCAGCACAGAGACACACACCGTCACCCACACCCTCCACCAGCACAGAGACTCACACCATCACCCACACCCTCCACCAGCACAGAGACAAACACCGTCACACACACCCTCCACCAGCACAGAGACACACACCGTCACAGTGTCACCCACACCCTCCTTCAGCAGAGAGACAAACACTGTCACAGTGTCACCCACACCCTCCACCAGCACAGAGACACACACCGTCACCCACACCCTCCACCAGCACAGAGACACACACCATCACCCACACCCTCCACCAGCACAGAGACACACACCATCACCCACACCCTCCACCAGCACAGAGACACACACCATCACCCACACCCTCCACCAGCACAGAGACACACACCGTCACAGTGTCACCCACACCCTCCACCAGCACAGAGACACACACCATCACCCAAAACCTCCACCAGCACAGAGACAAACACCGTCACACACACCCTCCACAAGCACAGAGAAACACACCGTCAGTGTCACCCACACCCTCCACCAGCACAGAGACACACACCATCACCCACACCGTCCACCAGCACAGAGACACAAACCGTCACCCACACCCTCCACCAGCACAGAGACACACAACGTCACCCACACCCTCCACCAGCACAGAGAGATACACCGTCACAGTGTCACCCACACCCTCCACCAGCACAGAGACACACACCATCACCCACACCCTCCACCAGCACAGAGACACACACCGTGAAACACACCCACCACCAGCACAGAGACACACAACGTCACCCACACCCTCCACCAGCACAGAGACACACACCGTCACCCACACCCTCCACCAGCACAGAGAGATACACCGTCACAGTGTCACCCACACCCTCCACCAGCACAGAGACACACACCATCACCCACACCCTCCACCAGCACAGAGACACACACCGTGAAACACACCCACCACCAGCACAGAGACACACAACGTCACCCACACCCTCCACCAGCACAGAGACACACACCGTCACTCACACCTTCCACCAGCACAGAGACACACACCGTCACCCACACCCTCCACCAGCACAGAGACTCACACCATCACCCACACCCTCCACCAGCACAGAGACAAACACCGTCACACACACCCTCCACCAGCACAGAGACACACACCGTCACAGTGTCACCCACACCCTCCTTCAGCAGAGAGACAAACACTGTCACAGTGTCACCCACACCCTCCACCAGCACAGAGACACACACCGTCACCCACACCCTCCACCAGCACAGAGACACACACCATCACCCACACCCTCCACCAGCACAGAGACACACACCATCACCCACACCCTCCACCAGCACAGAGACACACACCATCACCCACACCCTCCACCAGCACAGAGACACACACCGTCACAGTGTCACCCACACCCTCCACCAGCACAGAGACACACACCATCACCCAAAACCTCCACCAGCACAGAGACAAACACCGTCACACACACCCTCCACAAGCACAGAGAAACACACCGTCACAGTGTCACCCACACCCTCCACCAGCACAGAGACACACACCATCACCCACACCGTCCACCAGCACAGAGACACAAACCGTCACCCACACCCTCCACCAGCACAGAGACACACAACGTCACGCAAACCCTCCACCAGCACAGAGACACACACCGTCACCCACACCCTCCACCAGCACAGAGACACACACCGTCACCCACACCCTCCACCAGCACAGAGACACACACCGTCACCCACACCCTCCACTAGCACAGAGACACACACCGTCACCCACAAACTCCACCAGCACAGAGACACACACCGTCACCCACAGCCTCCACCAGCACAGAGACACACACCGTCACAGTGTCATCCACACCCTCCACCAGCACAGAGACACAGACCGTCACCCACACCCTCCACCAGCAAAGAGACACAAACCGTCACACCGTCACCCACACCCTCCACCAGCACAGAGACACACACCTTCACCCACACCCTCCACCAGCACAGAGACTACAAAGTCACACACACCCTCCACCAGCACAGAGACACACACCGTCACAGTGTCACCCACACCCTCCACCACCACAGAGACACACATCATCACCCACACCCTCCACCAGCACAGAGACGCACACCGTCACCCACACCCTCCACCTGCACAGAGACACACACCTTCACCCACACCCTCCACCAGCACAGAGACACACACCGTCACAGTGTCACCCACACCCTCCACCAGCACAGAGACACACACCGTCACCCACCCCCTCCACCAGCACAGAGACACACACCGTCACAGCGTCACCCACACCCTCCACCAGCACAGAGACACACACCGTCACAGTGTCACCCACACCCTCCACCAGCACAGAGACACACACCATCACCCACACCCTCCACCAGCACAGAGACACACAGCGTCACCCACACCCTCCACCAGCACAGAGACACACACCGTCACCCACACCCTCCACCAGCACAGAGACACACACCGTCACCCACACCCTCCACCAGTACAGAGACACACACCGTCACCCACACCCTCCACCAGCACAGAGACACACACCGTCACAGTGTCACCCACACCCTCCACCAGCACAGAGACACACACCGTCACAATGTCACCCACACCCTCCACCAGCACAGAGACACACACCGTCACCATGTCACCCACACCCTCCACCAGCACAGAGACACACACCGTCGCCCACACCCTCCACCAGCACAGAGACACACACCGTCACAGTATCACCCACACACTCCACCAGCACAGAGACACACACCGTGACAGTGTCACCCACACCCTCCACCAGCACAGAGACACACACCGTCACAGTGTCACCCACACCCTACACCAACACAGAGACACACACCGTCAGCCACACCCTCCACCAGCACAGAGACACACACCGTCACCCACACCCTCCACCAGCGCAGAGACACACACCATCACCCACACCCTCCACCAGCAGAGAGACACACACCGTCAACCACACCCTCCACCAGCACAGAGACACACACCGTCACACCGTAACCCACACCCTCCACCAGCACAGAGACACACACCGTCACGCAAACCCTTAACCAGCGCAGAGACACACACCGTCTCCCACACCCTCCACCAGCACAGAGACACACACCGTCACCCACACACTCCACCAGCACAGAGACACACACCGTCACACCGTCACCGACACCCTCCACCAGCACAGAGAGACACACCGTCACATTGTCACCCACACCCTCCACCAGCACAGAGACACGCACCGTCACCCACACCCTCCACCAGCACAGAGACAAACACCGTCACAGTGTCACCCACACCGTCCACCAGCACAGAGACACACACCGTCACCCACACGATCCACCAGCACAGAGACACACACCGTCACACCGTCACCCACACACTCCACCAGCACAGAGTCACACACCGTCACAGTGTCACCCACACCCTCCACCAGCACAGAGACACACACCGTCAAAAACACCCTCCACCAGAACAGAGACACACACCATCACCCACACCCTCCACCAGCACAGAGACACACACCATCACACCGTCACCCACACCCTCCACCAGCACAGAGACACACACCATCACCCACACCCTCCACCAGCACAGAGACACACACCATCACCCACACCCTCCACCAGCACAGAGACACACACCGTCACCCACACCCTCCACCAGCACAGAGACACACACCGTCACAGTGTCACCAACGCCCACCACCAGCACAGAGACAGACACCGTCACCCACACCCTCCACCAGCACAGAGACCCACACCGTCACCCTCACCCTCCACCAGCACAGAGACACACACCGTCACCCACACCCTCCACCAGCACAGAGACACACACCGTCACCCACACCCTCCACCAGCACAGAGACACAAACCGTCACCCACACCCACCACCAGCACAGAGACACACACCGTCACAGTGTCACCCACACCCACCACCAGCACAGAGACAGACACCGTCACCCACACCCTCCACCAGCACAGAGACACACACCGTCACCCACACCCTCCACCAGCACAGAGACACACACCGTCACCCACACCCTCCACCAGCACAGAGACACACACCGTCACCCACACCCTCCACCAGCACAGAGACACAAACCGTCACCCACACCCTCCACCAGCACAGAGACACACACCGTCACCCACACCCTCCACCAGCACAGAGACACACACCGTCACACCGTCACCCATACCCTCCACCAGCACAG
Source organism: Carcharodon carcharias (assembly GCF_017639515.1). Taxonomy (NCBI): domain Eukaryota; kingdom Metazoa; phylum Chordata; class Chondrichthyes; order Lamniformes; family Lamnidae; genus Carcharodon; species Carcharodon carcharias. The sequence continues at coordinate 42,974,343 of NC_054491.1, forward strand.
AGACACACACCTTAACCCACACCCTCCACCAGCACAGAGACACACACCGTCACCCACACCCTCCACCAGCACAGAGACACACACCGTCACCCACACCCTCCACCAGCACAGAGACAAACACCATCACCCACACCCTCCACCAGCACAGAGACACACACCGTCACCCACACCCTCCACCAGCACAGAGACACACACCGTCACCCACACCCTCCACTAGCACAGAGACACACACCGTCACCCACAAACTCCACCAGCACAGAGACACACACCGTCACCCACACCCTCCACCAGCACAGAGACACACACCGTCACAGTGTCATCCACACCCTCCACCAGCACAGAGACACAGACCGTCACCCACACCCTCCACCAGCAAAGAGACACAAACCGTCACACCGTCACCCACACCCTCCACCAGCACAGAGACACACACCTTCACCCACACCCTCCACCAGCACAGAGACTACAAAGTCACACACACCCTCCACCAGCACAGAGACACACACCGTCACAGTGTCACCCACACCCTCCACCACCACAGAGACACACATCATCACCCACACCCTCCACCAGCACAGAGACGCACACCGTCACCCACACCCTCCACCTGCACAGAGACACACACCTTCACCCACACCCTCCACCAGCACAGAGACACACACCGTCACAGTGTCACCCACACCCTCCACCAGCACAGAGACACACACCGTCACCCACCCCCTCCACCAGCACAGAGACACACACCGTCACAGCGTCACCCACACCCTCCACCAGCACAGAGACACACACCGTCACAGTGTCACCCACACCCTCCACCAGCACAGAGACACACACCATCACCCACACCCTCCACCAGCACAGAGACACACAGCGTCACCCACACCCTCCACCAGCACAGAGACACACACCGTCACCCACACCCTCCACCAGCACAGAGACACACACCGTCACCCACACCCTCCACCAGTACAGAGACACACACCGTCACCCACACCCTCCACCAGCACAGAGACACACACCGTCACAGTGTCACCCACACCCTCCACCAGCACAGAGACACACACCGTCACAATGTCACCCACACCCTCCACCAGCACAGAGACACACACCGTCACAATGTCACCCACACCCTCCACCAGCACAGAGACACACACCGTCGCCCACACCCTCCACCAGCACAGAGACACACACCGTCACAGTATCACCCACACACTCCACCAGCACAGAGACACACACCGTGACAGTGTCACCCACACCCTCCACCAGCACAGAGACACACACCGTCACAGTGTCACCCACACCCTACACCAACACAGAGACACACACCGTCAGCCACACCCTCCACCAGCACAGAGACACACACCGTCACCCACACCCTCCACCAGCGCAGAGACACACACCATCACCCACACCCTCCACCAGCAGAGAGACACACACCGTCAACCACACCCTCCACCAGCACAGAGACACACACCGTCACACCGTAACCCACACCCTCCACCAGCACAGAGACACACACCGTCACGCAAACCCTTAACCAGCGCAGAGACACACACCGTCTCCCACACCCTCCACCAGCACAGAGACACACACCGTCACCCACACACTCCACCAGCACAGAGACACACACCGTCACACCGTCACCGACACCCTCCACCAGCACAGAGAGACACACCGTCACATTGTCACCCACACCCTCCACCAGCACAGAGACACGCACCGTCACCCACACCCTCCACCAGCACAGAGACAAACACCGTCACAGTGTCACCCACACCGTCCACCAGCACAGAGACACACACCGTCACCCACACGATCCACCAGCACAGAGACACACACCGTCACACCGTCACCCACACACTCCACCAGCACAGAGTCACACACCGTCACAGTGTCACCCACACCCTCCACCAGCACAGAGACACACACCGTCAAAAACACCCTCCACCAGAACAGAGACACACACCATCACCCACACCCTCCACCAGCACAGAGACACACACCATCACACCGTCACCCACACCCTCCACCAGCACAGAGACACACACCATCACCCACACCCTCCACCAGCACAGAGACACACACCATCACCCACACCCTCCACCAGCACAGAGACACACACCGTCACCCACACCCTCCACCAGCACAGAGACACACACCGTCACAGTGTCACCCACACCCTCCACCAGCACAGAGACACACACCGTCACAATGTCACCCACACCCTCCACCAGCACAGAGACACACACCGTCACAATGTCACCCACACCCTCCACCAGCACAGAGACACACACCGTCGCCCACACCCTCCACCAGCACAGAGACACACACCGTCACAGTATCACCCACACACTCCACCAGCACAGAGACACACACCGTGACAGTGTCACCCACACCCTCCACCAGCACAGAGACACACACCGTCACAGTGTCACCCACACCCTACACCAACACAGAGACACACACCGTCAGCCACACCCTCCACCAGCACAGAGACACACACCGTCACCCACACCCTCCACCAGCGCAGAGACACACACCATCACCCACACCCTCCACCAGCAGAGAGACACACACCGTCAACCACACCCTCCACCAGCACAGAGACACACACCGTCACACCGTAACCCACACCCTCCACCAGCACAGAGACACACACCGTCACGCAAACCCTTAACCAGCGCAGAGACACACACCGTCTCCCACACCCTCCACCAGCACAGAGACACACACCGTCACCGACACCCTCCACCAGCACAGAGAGACACACCGTCACATTGTCACCCACACCCTCCACCAGCACAGAGACACGCACCGTCACCCACACCCTCCACCAGCACAGAGACAAACACCGTCACAGTGTCACCCACACCGTCCACCAGCACAGAGACACACACCGTCACCCACACGATCCACCAGCACAGAGACACACACCGTCACACCGTCACCCACACACTCCACCAGCACAGAGTCACACACCGTCACAGTGTCACCCACACCCTCCACCAGCACAGAGACACACACCGTCAAAAACACCCTCCACCAGAACAGAGACACACACCATCACCCACACCCTCCACCAGCACAGAGACACACACCATCACACCGTCACCCACACCCTCCACCAGCACAGAGACACACACCATCACCCACACCCTCCACCAGCACAGAGACACACACCATCACCCACACCCTCCACCAGCACAGAGACACACACCGTCACCCACACCCTCCACCAGCACAGAGACACACACCGTCATAGTGTCACCAACGCCCACCACCAGCACAGAGACAGACACCGTCACCCACACCCTCCACCAGCACAGAGACCCACACCGTCACCCTCACCCTCCACCAGCACAGAGACACACACCGTCACCCACACCCTCCACCAGCACAGAGACACACACCGTCACCCACACCCTCCACCAGCACAGAGACACAAACCGTCACCCACACCCACCACCAGCACAGAGACACACACCGTCACAGTGTCACCCACACCCACCACCAGCACAGAGACAGACACCGTCACCCACACCCTCCACCAGCACAGAGACACACACCGTCACCCACACCCTCCACCAGCACAGAGACACACACCGTCACCCACACCCTCCACCAGCACAGAGACACACACCGTCACCCACACCCTCCACCAGCACAGAGACACAAACCGTCACCCACACCCTCCACCAGCACAGAGACACACACCGTCACCCACACCCTCCACCAGCACAGAGACACACACCGTCACACCGTCACCCATACCCTCCACCAGCACAGAGACACACACCTTAACCCACACCCTCCACCAGCACAGAGACACACACCGTCACCCACACCCTCCACCAGCACAGAGACACACACCGTCACCCACACCCTCCACCAGCACAGAGACAAACACCATCACCCACACCCTCCACCAGCACAGAGACACACACCGTCACCCACACCCTCCACCAGCACAGAGACACACACCGTCACCCACACCCTCCACTAGCACAGAGACACACACCGTCACCCACAAACTCCACCAGCACAGAGACACACACCGTCACCCACACCCTCCACCAGCACAGAGACACACACCGTCACAGTGTCATCCACACCCTCCACCAGCACAGAGACACAGACCGTCACCCACACCCTCCACCAGCAAAGAGACACAAACCGTCACACCGTCACCCACACCCTCCACCAGCACAGAGACACACACCTTCACCCACACCCTCCACCAGCACAGAGACTACAAAGTCACACACACCCTCCACCAGCACAGAGACACACACCGTCACAGTGTCACCCACACCCTCCACCACCACAGAGACACACATCATCACCCACACCCTCCACCAGCACAGAGACGCACACCGTCACCCACACCCTCCACCTGCACAGAGACACACACCTTCACCCACACCCTCCACCAGCACAGAGACACACACCGTCACAGTGTCACCCACACCCTCCACCAGCACAGAGACACACACCGTCACCCACCCCCTCCACCAGCACAGAGACACACACCGTCACAGCGTCACCCACACCCTCCACCAGCACAGAGACACACACCGTCACAGTGTCACCCACACCCTCCACCAGCACAGAGACACACACCATCACCCACACCCTCCACCAGCACAGAGACACACAGCGTCACCCACACCCTCCACCAGCACAGAGACACACACCGTCACCCACACCCTCCACCAGCACAGAGACACACACCGTCACCCACACCCTCCACCAGTACAGAGACACACACCGTCACCCACACCCTCCACCAGCACAGAGACACACACCGTCACAGTGTCACCCACACCCTCCACCAGCACAGAGACACACACCGTCACAATGTCACCCACACCCTCCACCAGCACAGAGACACACACCGTCACAATGTCACCCACACCCTCCACCAGCACAGAGACACACACCGTCGCCCACACCCTCCACCAGCACAGAGACACACACCGTCACAGTATCACCCACACACTCCACCAGCACAGAGACACACACCGTGACAGTGTCACCCACACCCTCCACCAGCACAGAGACACACACCGTCACAGTGTCACCCACACCCTACACCAACACAGAGACACACACCGTCAGCCACACCCTCCACCAGCACAGAGACACACACCGTCACCCACACCCTCCACCAGCGCAGAGACACACACCATCACCCACACCCTCCACCAGCAGAGAGACACACACCGTCAACCACACCCTCCACCAGCACAGAGACACACACCGTCACGCAAACCCTTAACCAGCGCAGAGACACACACCGTCTCCCACACCCTCCACCAGCACAGAGACACACACCGTCACCCACACACTCCACCAGCACAGAGACACACACCGTCACACCGTCACCGACACCCTCCACCAGCACAGAGAGACACACCGTCACATTGTCACCCACACCCTCCACCAGCACAGAGACAAGCACCGTCACCCACACCCTCCACCAGCACAGAGACAAACACCGTCACAGTGTCACCCACACCGTCCACCAGCACAGAGACACACACCGTCACCCACACGATCCACCAGCACAGAGACACACACCGTCACACCGTCACCCACACACTCCACCAGCACAGAGTCACACACCGTCACAGTGTCACCCACACCCTCCACCAGCACAGAGACACACACCGTCAAAAACACCCTCCACCAGAACAGAGACACACACCATCACCCACACCCTCCACCAGCACAGAGACACACACCATCACACCGTCACCCACACCCTCCACCAGCACAGAGACACACACCATCACCCACACCCTCCACCAGCACAGAGACACACACCATCACCCACACCCTCCACCAGCACAGAGACACACACCGTCACCCACACCCTCCACCAGCACAGAGACACACACCGTCACAGTGTCACCAACGCCCACCACCAGCACAGAGACAGACACCGTCACCCACACCCTCCACCAGCACAGAGACCCACACCGTCACCCTCACCCTCCACCAGCACAGAGACACACACCGTCACCCACACCCTCCACCAGCACAGAGACACACACCGTCACCCACACCCTCCACCAGCACAGAGACACAAACCGTCACCCACACCCACCACCAGCACAGAGACACACACCGTCACAGTGTCACCCACACCCACCACCAGCACAGAGACAGACACCGTCACCCACACCCTCCACCAGCACAGAGACACACACCGTCACCCACACCCTCCACCAGCACAGAGACACACACCGTCACCCACACCCTCCACCAGCACAGAGACACACACCGTCACCCACACCCTCCACCAGCACAGAGACACAAACCGTCACCCACACCCTCCACCAGCACAGAGACACACACCGTCACCCACACCCTCCACCAGCACAGAGACACACACCGTCACACCGTCACCCATACCCTCCACCAGCACAGAGACACACACCTTAACCCACACCCTCCACCAGCACAGAGACACACACCGTCACCCACACCCTCCACCAGCACAGAGACACACACCGTCACCCACACCCTCCACCAGCACAGAGACAAACACCATCACCCACACCCTCCACCAGCACAGAGTCACAGACCATCACCCACACCCTCCACCAGCACAGAGACACACACCGTCACCCATACCCTCCACCAGCACAGAGACACACACCATCACCCACACCCTCCACCAGACACACACCGTCACCCACACCCTCCACCAGCACAGAGACACACACCATCACACACACCCTCCACGAGCACAGAGACACAAACCGTCACCCACACCCTCCACCAGCACAGAGACACACAACTTCACCCACACCCTCCACCAGCACAGAGAAACACACCGTCACCCACACCCTCCACCAGCGCAGAGACACACACCGTCACACCGTCACCCACACCCTCCACCAGCACAGAGACACACACCATCACCCATACCCTCCACCAGACACACACCGTCACACACACCCTCCACAAGCACAGAGACACACACCATCACCCACGCCCTCCACCAGACACACACCGTCACCCACACCCTCCACCAGCGCACAGACACACACCGTCACAGCGTCACCCACACCCTCCACCAGCACAGAGACACGCACCGTCACCCGCACCCTCCACCAGCACAGAGACACACACCGTCACATCGTCACCCACACCCTCCAACAGCACAGAGACACGCACCGTCACACCATCACCCACACCCTCCACCAGCACAGAGACACACACCATCACACTCAACCTCCACCAGCGCAGAGACACACACCGTCACCCACACCCTCCACCAGCAGAGAGACACACACCGTCACCCACTCCCTCCACCAGCACAGAGACAAATACCGTCACACACACCCTCCACCAGCACAGAGAACCACACCGTCACAGTGTCTCTCACACACTCCACCAGCACAGAGACACACACCGTCACCCACACCCTCCACCAGCACAGAGACACACACCGTCCCCCACACCCTCCACCAGCACAGAGAGATACACCGTGACAGTGTCACCCACACCCTCCACCAGCACAGAGAGACACACCATCACACACACCCTCCACCAGCACAGAGACACACACCGTCACAGTGTCACCCACACCCTCCACCAGCAGAGAGACAAACACTGTCACAGTGTCACCCACACCCTCCACCAGCACAGAGACACACACCGTCACCCACACCCTCCACCAGCACAGAGACACACACCATCACACACACCCTCCACGAGCACAGAGACACACACCGTCACACCGTCACCCACACCCTCCACCAGCACAGAGACACACACCTTCACCCACACCCTCCACCAGCACAGAGAAACACACCGTCAACCACACCCTCCACCAGCGCAGAGACACACACCGTCACACCGTCACCCACACCCTCCACCAGCACAGAGACACACACCATCACCCATACCCTCCACCAGACACACACCGTCACACACACCCTCCACAAGCACAGAGACACACACCATCACCCACACCCTCCACCAGACACACACCGTCACCCACACCCTCCACCAGCGCAGAGACACACACCGTCACAGCGTCACCCACACCCTCCACCAGCACAGAGACACACACCGTCACCCACACCCTCCACCAGCACAGAGACACAGACCGTCACAGCGTCACCCACACCCTCCACCTGCACAGAGACACACACCGTCACCCGCACCCTCCACCAGCACAGAGACACACACCGTCACATCGTCACCCACACCCTCCAACAGCACAGAGACACGCACCGTCACACCATCACCCACACCCTCCACCAGCACAGAGACACACACCATCACACACAACCTCCACCAGCGCAGAGACACACACCGTCACCCACACCCTCCACCAGCAGAGAGACACGCACCGTCACACCATCACCCACACCCTCCACCAGCACAGAGACACACACCATCACACACAACCTCCACCAGCGCAGAGACACACACCGTCACCCACACCCTCCACCAGCAGAGAGACACACACCGTCACAGTGTCACCCACACCCTCCACCAGCACAGAGACAAATACCGTCACACACACCCTCCACCAGCACAGAGAACCACACCATCACCCACACCCTCCACCAGCACAGAGACACACACCGTCACAGTGTCACTCACACACTCCACCAGCACAGAGACACACACCGTCACCCACACCCTCCACCAGCACAGAGACACACACCGTCACCCACACCCTCCACCAGCACAGAGAGATACACCGTCACAGTGTCACCCACACCCTCCACCAGCACAGAGACACACACCATCACCCACACCCTCCACCAGCACAGAGACACACACCGTGAAACACACCCACCACCAGCACAGAGACACACAACGTCACCCACACCCTCCACCAGCACAGAGACACACACCGTCACTCACACCTTCCACCAGCACAGAGACACACACCGTCACCCACACCCTCCACCAGCACAGAGACTCACACCATCACCCACACCCTCCACCAGCACAGAGACAAACACCGTCACACACACCCTCCACCAGCACAGAGACACACACCGTCACAGTGTCACCCACACCCTCCACCAGCAGAGAGACAAACACTGTCACAGTGTCACCCACACCCTCCACCAGCACAGAGACACACACCGTCACCCACACCCTCCACCAGCACAGAGACACACACCATCACCCACACCCTCCACCAGCACAGAGACACACACCATCACCCACACCCTCCACCAGCACAGAGACACACACCATCACCCACACCCTCCACCAGCACAGAGACACACACCGTCACAGTGTCACCCACACCCTCCACCAGCACAGAGACACACACCATCACCCAAACCCTCCACCAGCACAGAGACAAACACCGTCAAACACACCCTCCACAAGCACAGAGAAACAGACCATCACAGTGTCACCCACACCGTCCACCAGCACAGAGACACAAACCGTCACCCACACCCTCCACCAGCACAGAGACACACAACGTCACGCAAACCCTCCACCAGCACAGAGACACACACCGTCACCCACACCCTCCACCAGCACAGAGACACACACCGTCACCCACACCCTCCACCAGCACAGAGACACACACCGTCACCCACACCCTCCACTAGCACAGAGACACACACCGTCACCCACAAACTCCACCAGCACAGAGACACACACCGTCACCCACACCCTCCACCAGCACAGAGACACACACCGTCACAGTGTCATCCACACCCTCCACCAGCACAGAGACACAGACCGTCACCCACACCCTCCACCAGCAAAGAGACACAAACCGTCACACCGTCACCCACACCCTCCACCAGCACAGAGACACACACCTTCACCCACACCCTCCACCAGCACAGAGACACACACCGTCACCCACACCCTCCACCAGCACAGAGACACACACCATCGCCCACACCCTCCACCAGCACAGAGACACTGACCATCACCCACACCCTCCACCAGCAAAGAGACACACACCGTCACCCATACCCTGCACCAGCACAGAGACACACACCATCACCCACACACTCCACCAGACACACACCGTCACCCACACCCTCCACCAGCATAGAGACACACACCGTCACACACAACCTCCACGAGTACAGAGACACACACCGTCACACCTTCACCCACACCCTCCACCAGCACAGAGACACACACCGTCACCCACACCCTCCACCAGCGCAGAGACACACACCGTCACACCGTCACACACACCCTCCAACAGCACAGAGACACACACCATCACCCACACCCTCCACCAGACACACACCGTCACCCACACCCTCCACCAGACACACACCGTCACCCACACCCTCCACCAGAGCAGAGGCACACACCGTCACAGCGTCACCCACACCCTCCACCAGCACAGAGACACACACCGTCACCCACACCCTCCACCAGCACAGAGACACAGACCATCACAGTGTCACCCACACCCTCCACCAGCACAGAGACACACACCGTCACCCACAACCTCCACCAGCGCAGAGACACACACCGTCACCAACACCCTCCACCAGCAGAGAGACACACACCGTCACAGTGTCACCCACACCCTCCACCAGCACAGAGACACACACCGTCACAGTGTCACCCACATCCTCCACCTGCACAGAGACACACGCCATCACCCACACCCTCCACCAGCACAGAGACTAATACAGTCACACACACCCTCCACCAGCACAGAGACCCACACCGTCACGCACACCCTCCACCAGCACAGAGACACACACCGTCACAGTGTCACCCACACCCTCGACCAGCACAGAAACACACACCATCACCCACACCCTCCACCAGCACAGAGACACACACCGTCACCCACACCCTCCACCAGCACAGAGAGACACACCGTCACAGTGTCACCCACACCCTCCACCAGCACAGAGACACACACCGTCACAGTGTCACCCACACCCTCCACCAGCACAGAGACACACACCATCACCCACACCCTCCACCAGCACAGAGACACACAACGTCACACACACCCTCCACCAGCACAGCGACACACACCGAGACACACACCCTCCACCAGCACAGAGAAACACACCGTCACCCACACCCTCCACCAGCACAGAGACACACACCATCACCCACACCCTCCACCAGCACAGAGACACACACCGTCACCCACACCCTCCACCAGCACAGAGACACACACCGTCACCCACACCCTCCACCTGCACAGAGACACACACCTTCACCCACACCGTCCACCAGCACAGAGACACACACCGTCACAGTGTCACCCACACCCTCCACCAGCACAGAGACACACACCGTCACCCACACCCTCCACCAGCACAGAGACACACACCGTCACAGCGTCACCCACACCCTCCACCAGCACAGAGACACACACCGTCACAGTGTCACCCACACCCTCCACCAGCACAGAGACACACACCGTCACAATGTCACCCACACCCTCCACCAGCACAGAGACACACACCGTCACAATGTCACCCACACCCTCCACCAGCACAGAGACACACACAGACACCCACACTCTCCACCAGCGCAGAGACACACACCGTCACCCACACCCTCCACCAGCGCAGAGGCACACACCTTCACCCACACCCTCCAGCAGCACAGAGACACACACCGTCACCCACACCCTCCACCAGCACAGAGACACACACCGTCACCCACACCCTCCACCAGCACAGAGACACACACCGTCACACCGTCACCCCCACCCTCCACCAGCACAGAGACACACACCGTCACCCACACCCTCCGCCAGCACAGAGACACATATCGTCACCCACACCCTCCACCAGCACAGAGACACACACCGTCACCCACACCCTCCACCAGCGCAGAGACACAGACCGTCACCCACATCCTCCACCAGCACAGAGACACATACCGTCACCCACACCCTCCACCAGCACAGAGACACACACCGTCACCCACACCCTCCACCAGCACAGAGACACACACCGTCCCCCACAAACTCCACCAGCACAGAGACACACACCGTCACCCACACCCTCCACCAGCACAGAGACACACACCGTCAAAGTGTCATCCACACCCTCCACCAGCACAGAGACAAAGACCGTCACCCACACCCTCCACCAGCACAGAGACACACACCGTCACACCGTCATCCACACCCTCCACCAGCACAGAGACACACACCATCACCCACACCCTCCACCAGCACAGAGACACACACCATCGCCCACACCCTCCACCAGCACAGAGACACAGACAATCACCCACACCCTCCACCAGCAAAGAGACACACACCGTCACCCATACCCTCCACCAGCACAGAGTCACACACCATCACCCACACCCTCCACCAGACACACACCGTCACCCACACCCTCCACCAGCACAGAGACACACACCGTCACACACAACCTCCACGAGCACAGAGACACACACCGTCACACCGTCACCCACACCCTCCACCAGCACAGAGACACACACATTCACCCAAACCCTCCACCAGCGCAGAGACACACACCGTCACAACGTCAGCCACACCCTCCACCAGCACAGAGACACACACCATCACCCACACCCTCCACCAGACACACACTGTCACCCACAACCTCCACCCGCGCAGAGGCACACACCGTCACAGCGTCACCCACACACTCCACCAGCACAGAGACACACACCGTCACCCACACCCTCCACCAGCCCAGAGACACAGACCATCACAGCGTCACACACACCCTCCACCAGCACAGACACACACCGTCACCCACAACCTCCACAAGCGCAGAGACACACACCGTCACCCACACCATCCACCAGCAGAGAGACACACAACGTCACAGTGTCACCCACACCCTCCACCAGCACAGAGACACACACCGTCACAGTGTCACCCACACCCTCCACCTGCACAGAGAGACACGCCATCACCCACACCCTCCACCAGCACAGAGACTACTACAGTCACACACACCCTCCACCAGCACAGAGACCCACACCGTCACCCACACCCTCCACCAGCACAGAGACACACACCGTCACAGTGTCACCCACACCCTCCACCAGCACAGAGAAACACACCGTCACCCACACCCTCTACCAGCACAGAGACACACACCGTCACCCACACCCTCCACCAGCACAGAGACACACACCGTCACCCACACCTTCCACCAGCACAGAGATACACACCGTCACCCACACCCTCCACTAGCACAGAGACACACACCGTCCCCCACAAACTCCACCAGCACAGAGACACACACCGTCACCCACACCCTCCACCAGCACAGAGACACACACCGTCACACCGTCACCCACACCCTCCACCAGCACAGCGACACACACCTTCACCCACACCCTCCACCAGCACAGAGACACACACCATCGCCCACACCCTCCACCAGCACAGAGACACAGACCATCACCCACACCCTCCACCAGCAAAGAGACACACACCGTCACCCATACCCTCCACCAGCACAGAGACACACACCATCACCCACACCCTCCACCAGCGCAGAGACACATACCGTCACAACGTCAGCCACACCCTCCACCAGCACAGAGACACACACCATCACCCACACCCTCCACCAGACACACACCGTCACCCACACCCTCCACCAGCGCAGAGACACACACCATCACCCACACCCTCCACCAGACACACACAGTCACCCACACCCTCCACCCGCGCAGAGGCACACACCGTCACGGCGTCACCCACACCCTCCACCAGCACAGAGACACACACCGTCACCCACACCCTCCACCAGCACAGAGACACAGACCATCACAGCGTCACCCACACCCTCCACCAGCACAGAGACACACACCGTCACCCACACACTCCACCAGCACAGAGACACACACCGTCACCCACACCCTCCACCTGCACAGAGACACACACCTTCACCCACAACCTCCACCAGCACAGAGACACACACCGTCACAGTGTCACCCACACCCTCCACCAGCACAGAGACACACACCGTCACCCACACCCTCCACCAGCACAGAGACACACACCGTCACAGCGTCACTCACACCCTCCACCAGCACAGAGACACACACCATCACCCACACCCTCCACCAGCACAGAGACACACAGCGTCACCCACACCCTCCACCAGCACAGAGACACACACCGTCACCCACACCCTCCACCAGCACAGAGACACACACCGTCACCCACACCCTCCACCAGTACAGAGACACACACCGTCAACCACACCCTCCACCAGCACAGAGACACACACAGTCACAGTGTCACCCACACCCTCCACCAGCACAGAGACACACACCGTCACAATGTCACCCACACCCTCCACCAGCACAGAGACACACACCGTCACAATGTCACCCACACCCTCCACCAGCACAGAGACACACACCGTCACAATGTCACCCACATCCTCCACCAGCACAGAGACACACACCGTCACAGTGTCACCCACACCCTCCACCAGCACAGAGACACACACCGTCACCCACACCCTCCACCAGCACAGAGACACACACCGTCACCCACACCCTCCACCAGCACAGAGACACATACATTCACCCACACCCTCCACCAGCACAGAGACACACACCGTCACAGTGTCACCCACACCCTCCACCAGCACAGAGACACACACCGTCACCCACACCCTCCACCAGCACTGAGACACACACCGTCACAGTGCCACCCACAACCTCCACCAGCACAGAGACACACACCGTCACCCACACCCTCCACCAGCACAGAGACACACACCGTCACCCATACCCTCCACCAGCACAGAGACACACACAGTCAGCCACACCCTCCACCAGCACAGAGACACACACCGTCACCCACACCCTCCACCAGCACAGAGACACACACCGTCACCCACACCCTCCACCAGCACAGAGACACACACCGTCACCCACACCTTCCACCAGCACAGAGATACACACCGTCACCCACACCCTCCACTAGCACAGAGACACACACCGTCCCCCACAAACTCCACCAGCACAGAGACACACACCGTCATCCACACCCTCCACCAGCACAGAGACACACACCGTCACAGTGTCATCCACACCCTCCACCAGCAAAGAGACACAGACCGTCACCCACACCCACCACCAGCACAGAGACACACACCGTCACACCGTCACCCACACCCTCCACCAGCACAGCGACACACACCTTCACCCACACCCTCCACCAGCACAGAGACACACACCATCGCCCACACCCTCCACCAGCAAAGAGACACACACCGTCACCCATACCCTCCACCAGCACAGAGACACACACCATCACCCACACCCTCCACCAGCGCAGAGACACATACCGTCACAACGTCAGCCATACCCTCCACCAGCACAGAGACACACACCATCACCCACACCCTCCACCAGACACACACCGTCACCCACACCCTCCACCAGCGCAGAGACACACACCATCACCCACACCCTCCACCAGACACACACAGTCACCCACACCCTCCACCCGCGCAGAGGCACACACCGTCACGGCGTCACCCACACCCTCCACCAGCACAGAGACACACACCGTCACCCACACCCTCCACCAGCACAGAGACACAGACCATCACAGCGTCACCCACACCCTCCACCAGCACAGAGACACACACCGTCACCCACAACCTCCACAAGCGCAGAGACACACACCGTCACCCACACCATCCACCAGCAGAGAGACACACAACGTCACAGTGTCACCCACACCCTCCACCAGCACAGAGACACACACCGTCACAGTGTCACCCACACCCTCCACCTGCACAGAGACACACGCCATCACCCACACCCTCCACCAGCACAGAGACTACTACAGTCACACACACCCTCCACCAGCACAGAGACCCACACCGTCACCCACACCCTCCACCAGCACAGAGACACACACCGTCACAGTGTCACCCACACCCTCCACCAGCACAGAGAAACACACCGTCACCCACACCCTCCACCAGCACAGAGACACACACCGTCACCCACACCCTCCACCTGCACAGAGACACACACCTTCACCCACACCCTCCACCAGCACAGAGACACACACCGTCACAGTGTCACCCACACCCTCCACCAGCACAGAGACACACACCGTCACCCACACCCTCCACCAGCACAGAGACACACACCGTCACAGCGTCACCCACACCCTCCACCAGCACAGAGACACACACCGTCACAGTGTCACCCACACCCTCCACCAGCACAGAGACACACACCATCACCCACACCCTCCACCAGCACAGAGACACACACCGTCACCCACACCCTACACCAGCACAGAGACACATACCGTCACCCACACCCTCCACCAGCACAGAGACACACACCGTCACCCACACCCTCCACCAGTACAGAGACACACACCGTCACCCACACCCTCCACCAGCACAGAGACACACACCGTCACAGTGTCACCCACACCCTCCACCAGCACAGAGACACACACCTTCACCCACAACCTCCACCAGCACAGAGACACACACCGTCACAGTGTCACCCACACCCTCCACCAGCACAGAGACACACACCGTCACCCACACCCTCCACCAGCACAGAGACACACACCGTCACAGCGTCACTCACACCCTCCACCAGCACAGAGACACACACCATCACCCACACCCTCCACCAGCACAGAGACACACAGCCTCACCCACACCCTCCACCAGCACAGAGACACACACCGTCACCCACACCCTCCACCAGTACAGAGACACACACCGTCAACCACACCCTCCACCAGCACAGAGACACACACAGTCACAGTGTCACCCACACGCTCCACCAGCACAGAGACACACACCGTCACAATGTCACCCACACCCTCCACCAGCACAGAGACACACACCGTCACAATGTCACCCACACCCTCCACCAGCACAGAGACACACACCGTCACAATGTCACCCACATCCTCCACCAGCACAGAGACACACACCGTCACAGTGTCACCCACACCCTCCACCAGCACAGAGACACACACCGTCACCCACACCCTCCACCAGCACAGAGACACACACCGTCACCCACACCCTCCACCAGCACAGAGACACATACATTCACCCACACCCTCCACCAGCACAGAGACACACACCGTCACAGTGTCACCTACACCCTCCACCAGCACAGAGACACACACCGTCACCCACACCCTCCACCAGCACTGAGACACACACCGTCACAGTGCCACCCACAACCTCCACCAGCACAGAGACACACACCGTCACCCACACCCTCCACCAGCACAGAGACACACACCGTCACCCATACCCTCCACCAGCACAGAGACACACACCGTCAGCCACACCCTCCACCAGCACAGAGACACACACCGTCACCCACACCCTCCACCAGCACAGAGACACACACCGTCACCCACACCCTCCACCAGCACAGAGACACACACCGTCACCCACACCTTCCACCAGCACAGAGATAC
This sequence comes from Carcharodon carcharias, assembly GCF_017639515.1. NCBI lineage: Eukaryota > Metazoa > Chordata > Chondrichthyes > Lamniformes > Lamnidae > Carcharodon > Carcharodon carcharias. Next base: position 42,991,771 of record NC_054491.1, read on the forward strand.
ACACCGTCACCCACACCCTCCACTAGCACAGAGACACACACCGTCCCCCACAAACTCCACCAGCACAGAGACACACACCGTCATCCACACCCTCCACCAGCACAGAGACACACACCGTCACAGTGTCATCCACACCCTCCACCAGCAAAGAGACACAGACCGTCACCCACACCCACCACCAGCACAGAGACACACACCGTCACACCCTCACCCACACCCTCCACCAGCACAGCGACACACACCTTCACCCACACCCTCCACCAGCACAGAGACACAGACCATCACCCACACCCTCCACCAGCAAAGAGACACACACCGTCACCCATACCCTCCACCAGCACAGAGACACACACCATCACCCACACCCTCCACCAGCGCAGAGACACATACCGTCACAACGTCAGCCATACCCTCCACCAGCACAGAGACACACACCATCACCCACACCCTCCACCAGACACACACCGTCACCCACACCCTCCACCAGCGCAGAGACACACACCATCACCCACACCCTCCACCAGACACACACAGTCACCCACACCCTCCACCCGCGCAGAGGCACACACCGTCACGGCGTCACCCACACCCTCCACCAGCACAGAGACACACACCGTCACCCACACCCTCCACCAGCACAGAGACACAGACCATCACAGCGTCACCCACACCCTCCACCAGCACAGAGACACACACCGTCACCCACAACCTCCACAAGCGCAGAGACACACACCGTCACCCACACCATCCACCAGCAGAGAGACACACAACGTCACAGTGTCACCCACACCCTCCACCAGCACAGAGACACACACCGTCACAGTGTCACCCACACCCTCCACCTGCACAGAGACACACGCCATCACCCACACCCTCCACCAGCACAGAGACTACTACAGTCACACACACCCTCCACCAGCACAGAGACCCACACCGTCACCCACACCCTCCACCAGCACAGAGACACACACCGTCACAGTGTCACCCACACCCTCCACCAGCACAGAGAAACACACCGTCACCCACACCCTCCACCAGCACAGAGACACACACCGTCACCCACACCCTCCACCTGCACAGAGACACACACCTTCACCCACACCCTCCACCAGCACAGAGACACACACCGTCACAGTGTCACCCACACCCTCCACCAGCACAGAGACACACACCGTCACCCACACCCTCCACCAGCACAGAGACACACACCGTCACAGCGTCACCCACACCCTCCACCAGCACAGAGACACACACCGTCACAGTGTCACCCACACCCTCCACCAGCACAGAGACACACACCATCACCCACACCCTCCACCAGCACAGAGACACACACCGTCACCCACACCCTACACCAGCACAGAGACACATACCGTCACCCACACCCTCCACCAGCACAGAGACACACACCGTCACCCACACCCTCCACCAGTACAGAGACACACACCGTCACCCACACCCTCCACCAGCACAGAGACACACACCGTCACAGTGTCACCCACACCCTCCACCAGCACAGAGACACACACCGTCACAATGTCACCCACACCTTCCACCAGCACAGAGACACACACCGTCACAATGTCACCCACACCCTCCACCAGCACAGAGACACACACCGTCACAGTGTCACCCACACCCTCCACCTGCACAGAGACACACGCCATCACCCACACCCTCCACCACCACAGAGACACTCATCATCACCCACACCCTCCACCAGCACAGAGACACACACCGTCACCCACACCCTCCACCTGCACAGAGACACACACCTTCACCCACACCCTCCACCAGCACAGAGACACACACCGTCACAGTGTCACCCACACCCTCCACCAGCACAGAGACACACACCTTCACAGTGTCACCCACACCCTCCACCAGCACAGAGACACACACCGTCACAGTGTCACCCACACCCTCCACCAGCACAGAGACACACACCATCACCCACACCCTCCACCAGCACAGAGACACACAGCGTCACCCACACCCTCCACCAGCACAGAGACACACACCGTCACCCACACCCTCCACCAGCACAGAGACACACACCGTCACCCACACCCTCCACCAGTACAGAGACACACACCGTCACCCACACCCTCCACCAGCACAGAGACACACACCGTCACAGTGTCACCCACACCCTCCACCAGCACAGAGACACACACCGTCACAATGTCACCCACACCCTCCACCAGCACAGAGACACACACCGTCACAATGTCACCCACACCCTCCACCAGCACAGAGACACACACAGTCACCCACACTCTCCACCAGCGCAGAGACACACACCGTCACCCAGACGCTCCACCAGCGCAGAGGCACACACCTTCACCCACACCCTCCAGCAGCACAGAGACACACACCGACACACCGTCATCACCACCCTCCACCAGCACAGATACCCACACCGTCACCCACCTTCTCCGCCAGCACAGAGACACACATCGTCAACCACACCCTCCACAAGCACAGAGACACACACCGTCACCCACACCCTCCACCAGCGCAGAGACACACACCGTCACCCACACCCTCCACCAACAGAGACACAAACCGTCACCCACACACTCCACCAGCACAGAGACACAGACCGTCACCCACATCCTCCACCAGCACAGAGACACACACCGTCACAGTGTCACCCACACCCTCCACCAGCACAGAGACACACACCGTCACCCACACCCCCCACCAGCACAGAGACACACACCGTCACCCACACCCTCCACCTGCACAGAGACACATACATTCACCCACACCCTCCACCAGCACAGAGACACACACCGTCACAGTGTCACCCACACCCTCCACCATCACAGAGACACACACCGTCACCCACACCCTCCACCAGCACAGAGACACACACCGTCACAGTGTCACCCACAACCTCCACCAGCACAGAGACACACACCGTCACCCACACCCTCCACCAGCACAGAGACACACACCGTCACCCACACCCTCCACCAGCACAGAGACACACACCGTCACCCACACCCTCCACCAGAACAGAGACACACACCGTCACCCACTCCCTCCACCAGCACAGAGACACACACCGTCACCCACTCCCTCCACCAGCACAGAGACACACACCGTCCCCCACAAACTCCACCAGCACAGAAACACACACCGTCACCCACACCCTCCACCAGCACAGAGACACACACCGTCACAGTGTCATCCACACCCTCCACCAGCACAGAGACACAGACCGTCACCCACACCCTCCACCAGCACAGAGACACACACCTTCACCCACACCCTCCACCAGCACAGAGACACACACCATCGCCCACAACCTCCACCAGCACAGAGACACAGACCATCACCCACACCCTCCACCAGCAAAGAGACACACACCGTCACTCATACCCTCCACCAGCACAGAGACACACACCATCACCCACACCCTCCACCAGACACACACCGTCACCCACACCCTCCACCAGCACAGAGACACACACCGTCACACACAACCTCCACGAGCACAGAGACACACACCGTCACACCGTCACCCACACCCTCCACCAGCACAGAGACACACACATTCAACCAAACCCTCCACCAGCACAGACACACACCGTCACCCACACCCTCCACCAGCGCAGAGACACACACCGTCACAACGTCAGCCACACCCTCCACCAGCACAAAGACACACACCATCACCCACACCCTCCACCAGACACACACCGTCACCCACACCCTCCACCAGCGCAGAGACACACACCATCACCCACACCCTCCACCAGACACACACAGTCACCCACACCCTCCACCAGCGCAGAGGCACACACCGTCACAGCGTCACCCACACCCTCCACCAGCACAGAGACACACACCGTCACCCACACCCTCCACCAGCACAGAGACACAGACCATCACAGCGTCACCCATACCCTCCACCAGCACAGAGACACACACCGTCACCCACAACCTCCACCAGCAGAGAGACACACACCGTCACAGTGTCACCCACACCCTCCACCAGCACAGAGACACACACCGTCACAGTGTCACCCACACCCTCCACCTGCACAGAGACACACGCCATCACCCACACCCTCCACCAGCACAGAGACTACTACAGTCACACACACCCTCCACCAGCACAGAGACCCACACCGTCACCCACACCCTCCACCAGCACAGAGACACACACCGTCACAGTGTCAACCACACCCTCCACCAGCACAGAGACACACACCGTCACCCACACCCTCCACCACCACAGAGACACACACCGTCACCCACACCCTCCACCAGCACAGAGAGACACAACGTCACAGTGTCACCCACACCCTCCACCAGCACAGAGACACACACCGTCACAGTGTCACCCACACCCTCCACCAGCACAGAGACACACACCATCACCCACACCCTCCACCAGCACAGAGACACACACCGTCACCCACACACTCCACCAGCACAGAGACACACAACGTCACACACACCCTCCACCAGCCCAGCGACACACACCGAGACCCACACCCTCCACCAGCACAGAGAAACACACCGTCACCCACACCCTCCACCAGCACAGAGACACAAACCATCTCCCACACCCTCCAGCAGCACAGAGACACAACCATCACCCACACCCTCCACCAGCACAGAGACACACACCATCACCCACACACTCCACCAGCACAGAGACAAACACCTTCACCCACACCCTCCACCAGCACAGAGACACACACCGTCACAGTGTCACCCACACCCTCCACCAGCACAGAGACACACACCATCAACCACACCCTCCACCAGCACAGAGACACACACCGTCACCCACACCCTCCACCAGCTCAGAGACACACACCGTCACCCACACCCTCCACCAGAACAGAGACACACACCGTCACAGTGTCAACCACACCCTCCACCAGCTCAGAGACACACACCGTCACAGTGTCAGCCACACCCTCCACCAGCACAGAGACACACACCATCACCCACACCCTCCACCAGCACAGAGACACACACCGTCACCCACACCCTCCAACAGCACAGAGACACACACCGTCACCCACACCCTCCACCATCACAGTGACACACACCATCACCCACACCCTCCACCAGCACAGAGACACACACCGTCACCCACACCCTCCACCAGCACAGAGACACACACCATCACCCACACCCTCCACCAGCACTGAGACACACACCGTCACAGTGTCACCCACACCCTCCACCAGCACAGAGACACACACCGTCACCCACACCCTCCACCAGCACAGAGACACACACCGTCACCCACAACATCCACCAGCACAGAGACACACACCGTCACCCACACCCTCCACCAGCACAGAGACACACTCCGTCACCCACACCCTCCACCAGCACAGAGACACACACCGTCACCCACACCCTCCACCAGCACAGAGACACACACCGTCACCCACACCCTCCACCAGCACAGAGACACACACCGTCACCCACACCCTCCACCAGCACATAGACACACACCTTCACCCACACCATCCACCAGCACAGAGACACACACCGTCACAGTGTCACCCACACCCTCCACCAGCACAGAGACACACACCGTCACCCACACCCTCCACCAGCACAGAGACACACACCGTCACTGCGTCACCCACACCCTCCATCAGCACAGAGACACACACCGTCACAGTGTCACCCACACCCTCCACCAGCACAGAGACACACACCATGACCCACACCCTCCACCAGCACAGAGACACACAGAGTCACCCACACCCTCCACCAGCACAGAGACACACACCGTCACCCACACCCTCCACCAGCACAGAGACACACACCGTCACCCACACCCTCTACCAGTACAGAGACACACACCGTCACCCAAACCCTCCAACAGCACAGAGACACACACCGTCACAGTGTCACCCACACCCTCCACGAGCACAGAGACACACACCGTCACAATGTCACCCACACCCTCCACCAGCACAGAGACACACACCGTCACAATGTCACCCACACCCTCCACCAGCACAGAGACACACACATTCACCCACAACCTCCACCAGCGCAGAGACACACACCGTCACCCACACCCTCCACCAGCGCAGAGACACACACCGTCAACCACACCCTCCACCAGCACAGAGACACACACCGTCACACCGTCACCCCCACCCTCCACCAGCACAGAGACACACACCGTCACACCGTCACCCCCACCCTCCACCAGCACAGAGACACACACCGTCACCCACACCCTCCGCCAGCCAGAGACACACACCGTCACCCACACCCTCCACCAGCACAGAGACACACACCGTCACCCACACCCTCCACCATCGCAGAGACACACACCGTCACCCACACCCTCCACCAGCACAGAGACACAAACCGTCACCCACACCCTCCACCAGCACAGAGACACACACCGTCACCCACGTCCTCCACCAGCACAGAGACACACACCGTCACAGTGTCACCCAAACCCTCCACCAGCACGGAGACACACACCGTCACCCAGACCCTCCACCAGCACAGAGACACACACCGTCACCCACACCCTCCACCAGCACAGAGACACATACCTTCACCCACACCCTCCACCAGCACAGAGACACACACCGTCACCCACACCCTCCACCAGCACAGAGACACACACCGTCACCCACACCCTCCACCAGCACAGAGACACACACCGTCACCCACACCCTCCACCAGCACAGAGACACACACCGTCACCCACACCCTCCACCAACACAGAGACACACACCGTCACAGTGTCACCCACAAAACTCCACCAGCACAGAGACACACATTGTCACAATGTCACCCACACCCTCCACGAGAACAGAGACACACACCGTCACAATGTCACCCACAACCTCCACCAGCACAGATACACACACAGTCACCCACACCCTCCACCAGCACAGAGACACACACCGTCACCCACACCCTCCAACAGCACAGAGACACACACCGTCACCCACACCCTCCACCATCACAGTGACACACACCATCACCCACACCCTCCACCAGCACAGAGACACACACCGTCACCCACACCCTCCACCAGCACAGAGACACACACCAACACCCACACCCTCCACCAGCACAGAGACACACACCGTCACAGTGTCACCCACACCCTCCACCAGCACAGAGACACACACCGTCACCCACACCCTCCACCAGCACAGAGACACACACCGTCACCCACAACATCCACCAGCACAGAGACACACACCGTCACCCACACCCTCCACCAGCACAGAGACACACACCGTCACCCACACCCTCCACCAGCACAGAGACACACACCGTCACCCACACCCTCCACCAGCACAGAGACACACACCGTCACCCACACCCTCCACCAGCACAGAGACACACACCGTCACCCACACCCTCCACCAGCACATAGACACAAACCTTCACCCACACCCTCCACCAGCACAGAGACACACACCGTCACAGTGTCACCCACACCCTCCACCAGCACAGAGACACACACCGTCACAGTGTCACCCACACCCTCCACCTGCACAGAGACACACGCCATCACCCACACCCTCCACCAGCACAGAGACTACTACAGTCACACACACCCTCCACCAGCACAGAGACCCACACCGTCACCCACACCCTCCACCAGCACAGAGACACACACCGTCACAGTGTCAACCACACCCTCCACCAGCACAGAGACACACACCGTCACCCACACCCTCCACCACCACAGAGACACACACCGTCACCCACACCCTCCACCAGCACAGAGAGACACAACGTCACAGTGTCACCCACACCCTCCACCAGCACAGAGACACACACCGTCACAGTGTCACCCACACCCTCCACCAGCACAGAGACACACACCATCACCCACACCCTCCACCAGCACAGAGACACACACCGTCACCCACACACTCCACCAGCACAGAGACACACAACGTCACACACACCCTCCACCAGCACAGCGACACACACCGAGACCCACACCCTCCACCAGCACAGAGAAACACACCGTCACAGACACCCTCCACCAGCACAGAGACACAAACCATCTCCCACACCCTCCAGCAGCACAGAGACACAACCATCACCCACACCCTCCACCAGCACAGAGACACACACCATCACCCACACACTCCACCAGCACAGAGACAAACACCTTCACCCACACCCTCCACCAGCACAGAGACACACACCGTCACAGTGTCACCCACACCCTCCACCAGCACAGAGACACACACCATCAACCACACCCTCCACCAGCACAGAGACACACACCGTCACCCACACCCTCCACCAGCTCAGAGACACACACCGTCACCCACACCCTCCACCAGAACAGAGACACACACCGTCACAGTGTCAACCACACCCTCCACCAGCTCAGAGACACACACCGTCACAGTGTCAGCCACACCCTCCACCAGCACAGAGACACACACCATCACCCACACCCTCCACCAGCACAGAGACACACACCGTCACCCACACCCTCCAACAGCACAGAGACACACACCGTCACCCACACCCTCCACCAGCACAGAGACACACACCATCACCCACACCCTCCACCAGCACAGAGACACACACCGTCACAGTGTCACCCACACCCTCCACCAGCACAGAGACACACACCGTCACCCACACCCTCCACCAGCACAGAGACACACACCGTCACCCACAACATCCACCAGCACAGAGACACACACCATCACCCACACCCTCCACCAGCACAGAGACACACACCGTCACAGTGTCACCCACACCCTCCACCAGCACAGAGACACACACCGTCACCCACACCCTCCACCAGCACAGAGACACACACCGTCACCCACAACATCCACCAGCACAGAGACACACACCGTCACCCACACCCTCCACCAGCACAGAGACACACTCCGTCACCCACACCCTCCACCAGCACAGAGACACACACCGTCACCCACACCCTCCACCAGCACATAGACACACACCTTCACCCACACCCTCCACCAGCACAGAGACACACACCGTCACCCACAACATCCACCAGCACAGAGACACACACCGTCACCCACACCCTCCACCAGCACAGAGACACACACCGTCACCCACACCCTCCACCAGCACAGAGACACACACCGTCACCCACACCCTCCACCAGCACATAGACACACACCTTCACCCACACCCTCCACCAGCAGAGAGACACACACCGTCACAGTGTCACCCACACCCTCCACCAGCACAGAGACACACACCGTCACCCACACCCTCCACCAGCAGAGAGACACACACCGTCACAGTGTCACCCACACCCTCCACCAGCACAGAGACACACACCGTCACCCACACCCTCCACCAGCACAGAGACACACACCGTCACTGCGTCACCCACACCCTCCATCAGCACAGAGACACACACCGTCACAGTGTCACCCACACCCTCCACCAGCACAGAGACACACACCATGACCCACACCCTCCACCAGCACAGAGACACACAGAGTCACCCACACCCTCCACCAGCACAGAGACACACACCGTCACCCACACCCTCCACCAGCACAGAGACACACACCGTCACCCCACACCCTCTACCAGTACAGAGACACACACCGTCACCCAAACCCTCCAACAGCACAGCGACACACACCGTCACAGTGTCACCCACACCCTCCACGAGCACAGAGACACACACCGTCACAATGTCACCCACACCCTCCACCAGCACAGAGACACACACCGTCACCCACACCCTCCACCATCACAGAGACACACACCATCACCCACACCCTCCAACAGCACAGAGAAACACAGCGTCACCCACACCCTCCACCTGCACAGAGACACACACCATCACCCACACCCTCCACCAGCACAGAGACACACACCATCACCCAAAACCTCCACCAGCACAGAGACACACACCGTCACCCACACCCTCCACCAGCACAGAGACACACACCGTCACCCACACCCTCCACCAGCACAGAGACACACAACGTCACCCACACCCTCCACCAGCACAGAGACACACACCGTCACCGACACCCTCCAACAGCACAGAGACACACACCTTCACCCACACCCTCCACCAGCACAGAGACACACACCGTCACAGTGTCACCCAGACCCTCCACCAGCACAGAGACACACACCGTCACAGCGTCACCCACACCCTCCACCAGCACAGAGACACACACCGTCACAATGTCACCCACACCCTCCACCAGCACAGAGACACACACCGTCACCCACACCCTCCACCAGCACAGAGACACACACCGTCACCCACACCCTCCACCAGCACAGAGACACACACCGTCACCCACACCCTCCACCATCGCAGAGACACACACCGTCACCCACACCCTCCACCAGCACAGAGACACACACCGTCACCCACACCCTCCACCAGCACAGAGACACACACCGTCACCCACGTCCTCCACCAGCACAGAGACACACACCGTCACAGTGTCACCCAAACCCTCCACCAGCACGGAGACACACACCGTCACCCAGACCCTCCACCAGCACAGAGACACACACCGTCACCCACACCCTCCACCAGCACTGAGACACATACCTTCACCCACACCCTCCACCAGCACAGAGACACACACCGTCACCCACACCCTCCACCAGCACAGAGACACACACCGTCACCCACACCCTCCACCAGCACAGAGACACACACCGTCACCCACACCCTCCACCAGCACAGAGACACACACCGTCACCCACACCCTCCACCAACACAGAGACACACACCGTCACAGTGTCACCCACAAAACTCCACCAGCACAGAGACACACACTGTCACAATTTCACCCACACCCTCCACGAGAACAGAGACACACACCGTCACAATGTCACCCACAACCTCCACCAGCACAGATACACACACAGTCACCCACACCCTCCACCAGCACAGAGACACACACCGTCACCCACACCCTCCAACAGCACAGAGACACACACCGTCACCCACACCCTCCACCATCACAGTGACACACACCATCACCCACACCCTCCACCAGCACAGAGACACACACCGTCACCCACACCCTCCACCAGCACAGAGACACACACCGTCACAGTGTCACCCACACCCTCCACCAGCACAGAGACACACACCGTCACCCACACCCTCCACCAGCACAGAGACACACACCGTCACCCACAACATCCACCAGCACAGAGACACACACCGTCACCCACACCCTCCACCAGCACAGAGACACACACCGTCACCCACACCCTCCACCAGCACAGAGACACACACCGTCACCCACACCCTCCACCAGCACAGAGACACACACCGTCACCCACACCCTCCACCAGCACAGAGACACACACCGTCACCCACACCCTCCACCAGCACAGAGACACACACCGTCACCCACACCCTCCACCAGCACATAGACACAAACCTTCACCCACACCCTCCACCAGCACAGAGACACACACCGTCACAGTGTCACCCACACCCTCCACCAGCACAGAGACACACACCGTAACCCACACCCTCCACCAGCACAGAGACACACACCGTCACAGCGTCACCCACAACCTCCATCAGCACAGAGACACACACCGTCACAGTGTCACCCACACCCTCCACCAGCACAGAGACACACACCATGACCCACACCCTCCACCAGCACAGAGACACACAGAGTCACCCACACCCTCCACCAGCACAGAGACACACACCGTCACCCACACCCTCCACCAGCACAGAGACACACACCGTCACCCACACCCTCCACCAGTACAGAGACACACACCGTCACCCAAACCCTCCAACAGCACAGAGACACACACCGTCACAGTGTCACCCACACCCTCCACGAGCACAGAGACACACACCGTCACAATGTCACCCACACCCTCCACGAGCACAGAGACACACACCGTCACAATGTCACCCACACCCTCCACCAGCACAGAGACACACACATTCACCCACAACCTCCACCAGCGCAGAGACACACACCGTCACCCACACCCTCCACCAGCGCAGAGACACACACCGTCACCCACACCCTCCACCAGCACAGAGACACACAGCGTCACACCGTCACCCCCACCCTCCACCAGCACAGAGACACACACCGTCACACCGTCACCCCACCTCACAGCACAGAGACACACACCGTCACCCCCACCCTCCACCAGCACAGAGACACACACCGTCACCCACACCCTCCGCCAGCACAGAGACACACACCGTCACCCACACCCTCCACAAGCACAGAGACACACACCGTCACCCACACCCTCCACCATCGCAGAGACACACACCGTCACCCACACCCTCCACCAGCACAGAGACACAAACCGTCACCCACACCCTCCACCAGCACAGAGACACACACCGTCACCCACGTCCTCCACCAGCACAGAGACACACACCGTCACAGTGTCACCCAAACCCTCCACCAGCACGGAGACACACACCGTCACCCAGACCCTCCACCAGCACAGAGACACACACCGTCACCCACACCCTCCACCAGCACAGAGACACAGACCTTCACCCACACCCTCCACCAGCACAGAGACACACACCGTCACCCACACCCTCCACCAGCACAGAGACACACACCGTCACCCACACCCTCCACCAGCACAGAGACACACACCGTCACCCACACCCTCCACCAGCACAGAGACACACACCGTCACCCACACCCTCCACCAACACAGAGACACACACCGTCACAGTGTCACCCACACACTCCACCAGCACAGAGACACACATTGTCACAATGTCACCCACACCCTCCACGAGAACAGAGACACACAACGTCACTCACACCCTCCACCAGCACAGAGATACAGACCGTCACCCACACCCTCCACCAGCACAGAGACACACACCATCACCCACACCCTCCACCAGCACAGAGAAACACACCGTCACAGCGTCACCCACACCCTCCACCAGCACAGAGACACACACCGTCACAATGTCACCCACACCCTCCACCAGCACAGAGACACACACCGTCACAATGTCACCCACACCCTCCACCAGCACAGAGACACACACAGTCACAGCGTCAACAACATCCTCCACCAGCACAGAGACACACACCGTCACAATGTCACCCACACCCTCCACCAGCACAGAGACAGACACCGTTACCCACACCCTCCACCAGAACAGAGAAACACACCGTCACCCACACCCTCCACCAGCTCAGAGACACACACCGTCACCCACACCCTCCACCAGAACAGAGACACACACCGTCACAGTGTCAACCACACCCTCCACCAGCTCAGAGACACACACCGTCACAGTGTCAGCCACACCCTCCACCAGCACAGAGACACACACCATCACCCACACCCTCCACCAGCACAGAGACACACACCGTCACCCACACCCTCCAACAGCACAGAGACACACACCGTCACCCACACCCTCCACCATCACAGTGACACACACCATCACCCACACCCTCCACCAGCACAGAGACACACACCGTCACCCACACCCTCCACCAGCACAGAGACACACACCATCACCCACACCCTCCACCAGCACAGAGACACACACCGTCACAGTGTCACCCACACCCTCCACCAGCACAGAGACACACACCGTCACCCACACCCTCCACCAGCACAGAGACACACACCGTCACCCACAACATCCAACAGCACAGAGACACACACCGTCACCCACACCCTCCACCAGCACAGAGACACACACCGTCACCCACACCCTCCACCAGCACAGAGACACACACCGTCACCCACACCCTCCACCAGCACAGAGACACACACCGTCACCCACACCCTCCACCAGCACAGAGACACACACCGTCACCCACACCCTCCACCAGCACATAGACACACACCTTCACCCACGCCCTCCACCAGCACAGAGACACACACCGTCACAGTGTCACCCACACCCTCCACCAGCACAGAGACACACACCGTCACCCACACCCTCCACCAGCACAGAGACACACACCGTCACTGCGTCACCCACACCCTCCATCAGCACAGAGACACACACCGTCACAGTGTCACCCACACCCTCCACCAGCACAGAGACACACACCATGACCCACACCCTCCACCAGCAGAGAGACACACAGAGTCACCCACACCCTCCACCAGCACAGAGACACACACCGTCACCCACACCCTCCACCAGCACAGAGACACACACCGTCACCCACACCCTCCACCAGTACAGAGACACACACCGTCAAACAAAACCCTCCAACAGCACAGAGACACACACCGTCACAGTGTCACCCACACCCTCCACGAGCACAGAGACACACACCGTCACAATGTCACCCACACCCTCCACCAGCACAGAGACACACACCGTCACAATGTCACCCACACCCTCCACCAGCACAGAGACACACACATTCACCCACAACCTCCACCAGCGCAGAGACACACACCGTCACTCACACCCTCCACCAGCACAGAGATACAGACCGTCACCCACACCCTCCACCAGCACAGAGACACACACCATCACCCACACCCTCCACCAGCACAGAGACACACACCGTCACAGCGTCACCCACACCCTCCACCAGCACAGAGACACACACCGTCACAATGTCACCCACACCCTCCACCAGCACAGAGACACACACCGTCACAATGTCACCCACACCCTCCACCAGCACAGAGACACACACAGTCACAGCGTCAACAACATCCTCCACCAGCACAGAGACACACACCGTCACAATGTCACCCACACCCTCCACCAGCACAGAGACAGACACCGTTACCCACACCCTCCACCAGAACAGAGAAACACACCGTCACCCACACCCTCCACCAGCTCAGAGACACACACCGTCACCCACACCCTCCACCAGAACAGAGACACACACCGTCACAGTGTCAACCACACCCTCCACCAGCTCAGAGACACACACCGTCACAGTGTCAGCCACACCCTCCACCAGCACAGAGACACACACCATCACCCACACCCTCCACCAGCACAGAGACACACACCGTCACCCACACCCTCCAACAGCACAGAGACACACACCGTCACCCACACCCTCCACCATCACAGTGACACACACCATCACCCACACCCTCCACCAGCACAGAGACACACACCGTCACCCACACCCTCCACCAGCACAGAGACACACACCATCACCCACACCCTCCACCAGCACAGAGACACACACCGTCACAGTGTCACCCACACCCTCCACCAGCACAGAGACACACACCGTCACCCACACCCTCCACCAGCACAGAGACACACACCGTCACCCACAACATCCACCAGCACAGAGACACACACCGTCACCCACACCCTCCACCAGCACAGAGACACACACCGTCACCCACACCCTCCACCAGCACAGAGACACACACCGTCACCCACACCCTCCACCAGCACAGAGACACACACCGTCACCCACACCCTCCACCAGCACAGAGACACACACCGTCACCCACACCCTCCACCAGCACATAGACACACACCTTCACCCACACCCTCCACCAGCACAGAGACACACACCGTCACAGTGTCACCCACACCCTCCACCAGCACGAGACACACACCGTCACCCACACCTCCACCAGCACAGAGACACACACCGTCACGCCACACCCTCCACCAGCACAGAGACACACACCGTCACTGCGTCACCCACACCCTCCACCAGCACAGAGACACACACCGACACAGTCACCCACACCCTCCACCAGCGCAGAGACACAAACCGTCACCCACACCCTCCACCAGCCAGAGACACACCCACCGTCACCCACACCCTCCACCAGCGCAGAGAGACACACACCGTCACCCCACACCCTCCACCAGCGCAGAGACACACACCGTCACCCACACCCTCCACAAGCGCAGAGACACCACACCGTCACCCACACCCTCCTCCTGCGCAGAGAAACACACCGTCACCCAAACCCTCCACCAGCACAGAGACACACACCGTCACAATGTCACCCACACCCTCCACCAGCACAGAGACACACACCGTCACCCACACCCTCCACCAGCAGCAGAGACACACACCGAAACACGTCACCCACACCCTCCACCAGCACAGAGACACACACCGTCACAGTTCACCCACACCCTCCACCAGCACAGAGACACACACACCGTCACCCACACCCTCCACCAGCACAGAGACACACACCGTCACCCGACCACACCCTCCACCAGCACAGAGACACACACCGTCACCCACACCCTCCACCAGCACAGAGACACACACCGTCACCCACACCCTCCACCAGCACAGAGACACACACCGTCACCCACACCCTCCACCAGCACAGAGACACACACCGTCATAGTGTCACCCACACCCTCCACCAGCACAGAGACACACACCGTCACAATGTCATCCACACCCTCCACCAGCACAGAGACACACACAGTCACCCACACCCTCCACCAACGCAGAGACACACACCGTCACCCACACCCTCCACCAGCATAGAGACACACACCGTCACCCACACCCTCCACCAGCACAGAGACACACACCGTCACCCACACCCTCCACCAGCACAGACACACACACCGTCACACCGTCACCCCCACCCTCCACCAGCACAGAAACACACACCGTCACCCACACCCTCCACCAGCACAGAGACACACACCGTCACCCACACCCTCCACCAGCACAGAGACACACACCGTCACCCACACCCTCCACCAGCACAGAGACACACACCGTCACCCACACCCTCCACCAGCACAGAGACACACACGTCACCCACACCCTCCACCAGTACAGAGACACACACCGTCACCCACACCCTCCACCAGCACAGAGACACACACCGTCACCACACCCTCCACCAGCACAGAGACACACACCGTCACCCAAACCCTCCACCAGCACAGAGACACACACCGTCACCCACACCCTCCACCAGCACAGAGACACACACTAAAGCTGTCACCCACACCCTCCACCAGCACAGAGACACACACCGTCACCCACACCCTCCACCAGCACAGAGACAACAACACGTCACCCACACCCTCCACCAGCACAGAGACACACACCGTCACCCACAAACCCTCCACCAGCACAGAGACACACACGACGACCCACACCCCTCCACCAGCACAGAGACACACACCGTCAACCCACACCCTCCACCAGCACAGAGACACACACCGTCACCACACCCTCCACCAGCACAGAGACACACACCGTCACTCACACCCTCCACCAGCACAGAGACACTCACCGTCACACCGTCACCCACACCCTCCACCAACACAGAGACACACACCGTCACAATGTCACCCACACCCTCCACCAGCACAGAGACACAAACCGTCACCCATACCCTCAACCAGCGCAGAGACACACACCGTCACAGCGTCACTCACACCCTCCACCAGCACAGAGACACACACAGTCACCAACACCCTCCACCAGCACAGAGACACACACCGTCACAGTGTCACATACAGCCTCCACAAGCACAGAGACACACACCGTCACCCACACCCTCCACCAGCACAGAGACACACACCGTCACCCACACTCTCCACCAGCACAGAGACACACACCATCACCCACACCCCACCAGCACAGAGACACACACCGTCACAATGTCACCCACACCCTCCAGCAGCACAGAGACACACATCGTCACAGTGTCACCCACACCCTCCACCAGAACAGAGACACACACCATCACCCACACACTCCACCAGCACAGAGACACAAACCGTCACCCCACACCCTCCACCAGCACAGAGACACACACCGTCACCCACACCTCCACAGCACAGAGACACACTCCGTCACCCACACCCTCCACCAGCACAGAGACACACACGTCACCCAACACCCTCCACCAGCACAGAGACACACACCGTCCACAGTGTCACCCACACCCTCCACCAAGCACAGAGACACACACCGTCACCAGACACCCTCCACCAGCACAGAGACACACACCTTCACCCACACCCTCCACCTGCACAGAGACAGACACCGACCGTCACCCACACCCTCCACCAGCACAGAGACACACCACCGTCACCCACACCCTCCACCAGCACAGAGACACACGTCACGTGTCACCCACACCCTCCACCAGCACAGAGACACACACCGTCACCCACACCCTCCACCAGCACAGAGGACACACACCGTCACCCACACCTCCACAGCACAGAGACACACATCCCAGTTCACCACACCTCTCCACCAGCACAGAGACACCACACCGTCACCCACACCCTCACCAGCACAGAGACACACACCGTCACCCACACCCTCCACCAGCACAGAGACACACCACCGTCACCCACACCCTCCACCAGCACAGAGACACACACCTGTCACCACACCCTCCCACCAGCACAGAGACACACACCGTCACCCACACCCTCCACCAGCACAGAGACACACACCGTCACCCACACCCTCAACCAGCACAGAGACACACACCACAGTGTCACCCACACCCTCCACCAGCACAGAGACACACACCGTCACCCACACCCTCCACCAGCACAGAGACACACACCGTCACCCACACCCTCCACCAGCACAGAGACACACACCGTCACCCACACCCTCCACCAGCACAGAGACACACACCGTCACCCACACCCTCCACCAGCACAGAGACACACACCGTCACCCACACCCTCCACCAGCACAGAGACACACACTGTCACCCACACCCTCCACCAGTACAGAGACACACACCGTCACACTGTCACCCACACCCTCCACCAGCGCAGAGACACACACCGTCACCCACACCCTCCACCAGCGCAGAGACACACACCGTCAACGACACCCTCCACCAGCGCAGAGACACACACCGTCACCCACACCCTCCACCAGCACAGAGACACACACCGTCACAGTGTCACATACAGCCTCCACAAGCACAGAGACACACACCGTCACCCTCACCCTCCACCAGCACAGAGACACACACCGTCACCCACACTCTCCACCAGCACAGAGACACACCCCATCACCCACACCCACCAGCACAGAGACACACACCGTCACAATGTCACCCACACCCTCCAGCAGCACAGAGACACACATCGTTACAATGTCACCCACACCCTCCACCAGAACAGAGACACACACCATCACCCACACACTCCACCAGCACAGAGACACAAACCGTCACAATGTCACCCACACCCTCCACCAGCACAGAGACACACACCGTCACCCACACCCTCCACCAGCACAGAGACCCACACCGTCACAGCGTCACTCACACCCTCCACCAGCACAGAGATACACACCATCACCCACACCCTCCACCAGCACAGAGACACACACCATCACCCACACCCTCCACCAGCACAGAGACACACACCGTCACCCACACTCTCCACCAGCACAGAGACACACACCATCACCCACACCCTCCACCAGCACAGAGGCACACACCGTCACAGTGTCACCCACACCCTCCACCAGCACAGAGGCACACACCGTCACGCAAATCCTCCACCAGCACAGAGACACAAACCGTCACAGTGTCACCCACACCCTCCACCAGCACAGAGACACACACCGTCACCCACAACCTCCACCAGCACAGAGACACACACCGTCACCCACACCCTCCACCAGCACAGAGACACACACCGTCACAGTGTCACCCACACCCTCCACCAGCACAGAGACACACACCGTCACCCACACCCTCCACCAGCACCCAGACACACACCGTCACCCACACCTCCACCAAGCCCAGAGGGACACACCACCGTCACCCACACCCTCCACCGCATAGGAGACACCACACCGTCATCAGTGTCCACCACACCCTCACAAGCCAGAGACACACGCCGTCACCCACACCCTCCACAGCACAGTAGACACACACCGTCACAGTGTACACCACACCCTCCACAAGCACGAGATCACCACACCGTTCCACCCACACCCTCCACCAGCACAGAGGACACACCACCGCACCCACACCTCACCAGCACGGAGACACACCACCGTCACGGTGTCACCACACCCGCCACCAGCACAGCGACACAGGGACCGTCACCCACACCCTCCACCAGCACAGAGACACACACCGTCACCACACCCTCCACCAGCACGAGACTACAAACCGTCCACCCACACTCTCCTCCAGCACAGAGGCACCACCATCACCCACACCCTCCACCATGCACAGAGGCACACCACACCGTCACAGTGTCACCCACACCCTCCACCAGCACAGAGACACGCACCGTCACCCACACCCTCCACCAGCACAGAGACACACACTGTCACCCACACCCTCCACCAGTACAGAGACACACACCGTCACACTGTCACCCACACCCTCCACCAGCGCAGAGACACACACCGTCACCCACACCCTCCACCAGCGCAGAGACACACACCGTCAACCACACCCTCCACCAGCGCAGAGACACACACCGTCACCCACACCCTCCACCAGCGCAGAGACACACACCGTCACCCACACCCTCCACCAGCGCAGAGAAACACACCGTCACCCACACCCTCCACCAGCGCAGAGACACACACTGTCACCCAAACCCTCCACCAGCACAGAGACACACACCGTCACAATGTCACCCACACCCTCCACCAGCACAGAAACACACACCGTCACCCACACCCTCCACCAGCACAGAGACCCACACCGTCACAGCGTCACTCACATCTTCCACCAGCACAGAGATACACACCATCACCCACACCCTCCACCAGCACAGAGACACACACCGTCACCCACACCCTCCACCAGCACAGAGACACACACCGTCACCCACACTCTCCACCAGCACAGAGACACACACCGTCACCCCACACCCTCCACCAGCACAGAGACACACACCGTCACAGTGTCACCCACACCCTCCACCAGCACAGAGACACACACCGTCACAGCTGTCACCACACCCTCCACCAGCACAGAGACACACACCGTCACAATGTCACCCACACCCTCCACCAGCACAGAGACACACACCGTCACAGCGTCACCCACACCCTCCACCAGCACAGAGACACACACCGTCACCCACACCCTCCACCAGCACAGAGACACACACCGTCACCCACACCCTCCACCAGCACAGAGACACACACCGTCACCCACACCCTCCACCAGCACAGAGACCACACCGTCACCCACACCCTCCACCAGCACAGAGACACACACCGTCACCCACACCCTCCACCAGCACAGAGACACACCGTCACCCACACCCTCCACCAGCACAGAGACACACACAGTCACCCACACCCTCCACCAGCACAGAGACACACCTTCACAGTGTCACCCACACCCACCACCAGCACAGAGACACACACCGTCACAGTGTCACCCACACCCTCCACCAGCACAGAGACACACACCGTCACAGTGTCACCCACACCCTCCACCAGCACAGAGACACACACCTTCACAGTGTCACCCACACCCTCCACCAGCACAGAGACACACACCGTCACCCACACCATCCACCAGCACAGAGACACACACCGTCACCCACACCCTCCACCAGCACAGAGACACACACCGTCACAGTGTCACCCACACCCTCCACCAGCGCAGAGACACAAACCGTCACCCACACCCTCCACCAGCGCAGAGACACACTCCGTCACCCACACCCTCCACCAGCACAGAGACACACACCGTCACCCACACCCTCCACCAGCGCAGAGACACACACCGTCATCCACACCCTCCACCAGCGCAGAGACACACACCGTCACCCACACCCTCCACCAGCGCAGAGACACACACCGTCACCCAAACCCTCCACCAGCACAGAGACACACACCGTCACAATGTCACCCACACCCTCCACCAGCACAGAGACACAAACCGTCACCCACACCCTCCACCAGCACAGAGACACACACCGAAACAGCGTCACCCACACCCTCCTCCAGCACAGAGACACACACCGTCACAGTGTCACCCACACCCTCCACCAGCACAGAGACACACACCGTCACCCACACCCTCCACCAGCACAGAGACACACACCGTCACCCACACCCTCCACCAGCACAGAGACACACACCGTCACCCACACCCTCCACCAGCACAGAGACACACACCGTCACCCACACCCTCCACCAGCACAGAGACACACACCGCCACCCACACCCTCCACCAGCATAGAGACACACACCGTCATAGTGTCACCCACACCCTCCACCAGCACAGAGTCACACACCGTCACAATGTCATCCACACCCTCCACCAGCACAGAGACACACACAGTCACCCACACCCTCCACCAACGCAGAGACACACACCGTCACCCACACCCTCCACCAGCACAGAGACACACACCGTCACCCACACCCTCCACCAGCACAGAGACACACACCGTCACCCACACCCTCCACCAGCACAGAGACACACACCGTCACACCGTCACCCCCACCCTCCACCAGCACAGAAACACACACCGTCACCCACACCCTCCACCAGCACAGAGACACACACCGTCACCCACACCCTCCACCAGCACAGAGACACACACCGTCACCCACACCCTCCACCAGCGCAGAGACACACACCGTCACTCACACCCTCCACCAGCACAGAGACACACACCGTCACCCACACCCTCCACCAGCACAGAGACACACACCGTCACCCACATCCTCCACCAGCAAAGAGACACACACCGTCACAGTGTCACCCACACCCTCCACCAGCACAGAGACACACACCGTCACAGCGTCACCCACACCCTCCACCAGCACAGAGACACACACCGTCACAATGTCTCCCACACCCTCCACCAGCACAGAGACACACACAGTCACAGCGTCACCCACACCCTCCAGCAGAACAGCGACACACACCGTCACCCAAACCCTCCACCAGCACTGAGACACACGCCGTCACCCACACGCTCCACCAGCGCAGAGACACACACCGTCACGAACACCTTCCACCAGCACAGAGACACACACCTTCACTCACACCCTCCACCAGCACAGAGACACTCACCGTCACACCGTCACCCACACCCTCCACCAACACAGAGACACACACCGTCACAATGTCACCCACACCCTCCACCAGCACAGAGACACACTCCGTCACCCACACCCTCCACCAGCACAGAGACACACACCGTCAACCACACCCTCCACCAGCACAGAGACACAAACCGTCACCCATACCCTCAACCAGCGCAGAGACACACACCGTCACAGCGTCACTCACACCCTCCACCAGCACAGAGACACACACCGTCACCCACACCCTCCACCAGCACAGAGACACACACCGTCACAGTGTCACCCACAGCCTCCACAAGCACAGAGACACACACCGTCACCCACACCCTCCACCAGCACAGAGACACACACCGTCACCCACACCCTCCACCAGCACAGAGACACACACCATCACCCACACCCACCAGCACAGAGACACACACCGTCACAATATCACCCACACCCTCCAGCAGCACAGAGACACACATCGTTACAATGTCACCCACACCCTCCACCAGCACAGAGACACACACCATCACCCACACACTCCACCAGCACAGAGACACAAACCGTCACAATGTCACCCACACCCTCCACCAGCACAGAGACACACACCGTCACCCACACCCTCCACCAGCACAGAGACCCACACCGTCACAGCGTCACTCACACCCTCCACCAGCACAGAGATACACACCATCACCCACACCCTCCACCAGCACAGAGACACACACCGTCACCCACACCCTCCACCAGCACAGAGACACACACCGTCACCCACACCCTCCACCAGCACAGAGACACACACCATCACCCACACCCTCCACCAGCACAGAGGCACACACCGTCACAGTGTCACCCACACCCTCCACCAGCACAGAGACACACACCGTCACCCAAACCCTCCACCAGCACAGAGACACAAACCGTCACAGTGTCACCCACACCCTCCACCAGCACAGAGACACACACCGTCACCCACACCCTCCACCAGCACAGAGACACACACCGTCACCCACACCCTCCACCAGCACAGAGACACACACCGTCACAGTGTCACCCACACCCTCCACCAGCACAGAGACACACACCGTCACCCACACCCTCCACCAGCACCCAGACACACACCGTCACCCACACCCTCCACCAGCACAGAGACACACACCTTCACCCACAACCTCCACCAGCACAGAGACACACACCGTCACACCGTCACCCACACCCTCCACCAGTACAGAGACACACACCGTCACAGTGTCACCCACACCCTCTACCAGCACAGAGACACACACCGTCACCCACACCCTCCACCAGCACAGCGACACACACCATCACCCACACCCTCCACCAGCACAGAGACACACACCGTCACCCACACCCTCCACCAGCACAGAGACACACACCGTCACCCACACCCTCCACCAGCACAGAGACACACCTTCACAGTGTCACCCACACCCACCACCAGCACAGAGACACACACCGTCAGTGTCACCCACACCCTCCACCAGCACAGAGACACACACAGTCACAGCGTCACCCACACCCTCCAGCAGAACAGCGACACACACCGTCACCCAAACCCTCCACCAGCACTGAGACACACGCCGTCACCCACACCCTCCACCAGCGCAGAGACACACACCGTCACGAACACCTTCCACCAGCACAGAGACACACACCTTCACTCACACCCTCCACCAGCACAGAGACACTCACCGTCACACCGTCACCCACACCCACCACCAACACAGAGACACACACCGTCACAATGTCACCCACACCCTCCACCAGCACAGAGACACACACCGTCACCCACACCCTCCACCAGCACAGAGACACACACCGTCAACCACACCCTCCACCAGCACAGAGACACAAACCGTCACCCATACCCTCAACCAGCGCAGAGACACACACCGTCACAGCGTCACTCACACCCTCCACCAGCACAGAGACACACACCGTCACCCACACCCTCCACCAGCACAGAGACACACACCGTCACCCACACCCTCCACCAGCGCAGAGACACACACCGTCACTCACACCCTCCACCAGCACAGAGACACACACCGTCACCCACACCCTCCACCAGCACAGAGACACACACCGTCACCCACATCCTCCACCAGCAAAGAGACACACACCGTCACAGTGTCACCCACACCCTCCACCAGCACAGAGACACACACCGTCACAGCGTCACCCACACCCTCCACCAGCACAGAGACACACACCGTCACAATGTCACCCACACCCTCCACCAGCACAGAGACACACACAGTCACAGCGTCACCCACACCCTCCAGCAGAACAGCGACACACACCGTCACCCAAACCCTCCACCAGCACTGAGACACACGCCGTCACCCACACCCTCCACCAGCGCAGAGACACACACCGTCACGAACACCTTCCACCAGCACAGAGACACACACCTTCACTCACACCCTCCACCAGCACAGAGACACTCACCGTCACACCGTCACCCACACCCTCCACCAAAACAGAGACACACACCGTCACAATGTCACCCACACCCTCCACCAGCACAGAGACACACACCGTCACCCACACCCTCCACCAGCACAGAGACACACACCGTCAACCACACCCTCCACCAGCACAGAGACACAAACCGTCACCCATACCCTCAACCAGCGCAGAGACACACACCGTCACAGCGTCACTCACACCCTCCACCAGCACAGAGACACACACCGTCACCCACACCCTCCACCAGCACAGAGACACACACCGTCACAGTGTCACCCACAGCCTCCACAAGCACAGAGACACACACCGTCACCCACACCCTCCACCAGCACAGAGACACACACCGTCACCCACACCCTCCACCAGCACAGAGACACACACCATCACCCACACCCACCAGCACAGAGACACACACCGTCACAATATCACCCACACCCTCCAGCAGCACAGAGACACACATCGTTACAATGTCACCCACACCCTCCACCAGCACAGAGACACACACCATCACCCACACACTCCACCAGCACAGAGACACAAACCGTCACAATGTCACCCACACCCTCCACCAGCACAGAGACACACACCGTCACCCACACCCTCCACCAGCACAGAGACCCACACCGTCACAGCGTCACTCACACCCTCCACCAGCACAGAGATACACACCATCACCCACACCCTCCACCAGCACAGAGACACACACCGTCACCCACACCCTCCACCAGCACAGAGACACACACCGTCACCCACACCCTCCACCAGCACAGAGACACACACCATCACCCACACCCTCCACCAGCACAGAGGCACACACCGTCACAGTGTCACCCACACCCTCCACCAGCACAGAGACACACACCGTCACCCAAACCCTCCACCAGCACAGAGACACAAACCGTCACAGTGTCACCCACACCCTCCACCAGCACAGAGACACACACCGTCACCCACACCCTCCACCAGCACAGAGACACACACCGTCACCCACACCCTCCACCAGCACAGAGACACACACCGTCACAGTGTCACCCACACCCTCCACCAGCACAGAGACACACACCGTCACCCACACCCTCCACCAGCACCCAGACACACACCGTCACCCACACCCTCCACCAGCACAGAGACACACACCTTCACCCACAACCTCCACCAGCACAGAGACACACACCGTCACACCGTCACCCACACCCTCCACCAGCACAGAGACACACACCGTCACAGTGTCACCCACACCCTCCACCAGCACAGAGACACACACCGTCACCCACACCCTCCACCAGCACAGCGACACACACCATCACCCACACCCTCCACCAGCACAGAGACACACACCGTCACCCACACCCTCCACCAGCACAGAGACACACACCGTCACCCACACCCTCCACCAGCACAGAGACACACCTTCACAGTGTCACCCACACCCACCACCAGCACAGAGACACACACCGTCAGTGTCACCCACACCCTCCACCAGCACAGAGACACACACAGTCACAGCGTCACCCACACCCTCCAGCAGAACAGCGACACACACCGTCACCCAAACCCTCCACCAGCACTGAGACACACGCCGTCACCCACACCCTCCACCAGCGCAGAGACACACACCGTCACGAACACCTTCCACCAGCACAGAGACACACACCTTCACTCACACCCTCCACCAGCACAGAGACACTCACCGTCACACCGTCACCCACACCCACCACCAACACAGAGACACACACCGTCACAATGTCACCCACACCCTCCACCAGCACAGAGACACACACCGTCACCCACACCCTCCACCAGCACAGAGACACACACCGTCAACCACACCCTCCACCAGCACAGAGACACAAACCGTCACCCATACCCTCAACCAGCGCAGAGACACACACCGTCACAGCGTCACTCACACCCTCCACCAGCACAGAGACACACACCGTCACCCACACCCTCCACCAGCACAGAGACACACACCGTCACCCACACCCACCAGCACAGAGACACACACCGTCACAATATCACCCACACCCTCCAGCAGCACAGAGACACACATCGTTACAATGTCACCCACACCCTCCACCAGCACAGAGACACACACCATCACCCACACACTCCACCAGCACAGAGACACAAACCGTCACAATGTCACCCACACCCTCCACCAGCACAGAGACACACACCGTCACCCACACCCTCCACCAGCACAGAGACCCACACCGTCACAGCGTCACTCACACCCTCCACCAGCACAGAGATACACACCATCACCCACACCCTCCACCAGCACAGAGACACACACTGTCACCCACACCCTCCACCAGCACAGAGACACACACCGTCACCCACACCCTCCACCAGCACAGAGACACACACCGTCACAGTGTCACCCACACCCTCCACCAGCACAGAGACACACACCGTCACCCAAACCCTCCACCAGCACAGAGACACAAACCGTCACAGTGTCACCCACACCCTCCACCAGCACAGAGACACACACCGTCACCCACACCCTCCACCAGCACCCAGACACACACCGTCACCCACACCCTCCACCAGCACAGAGACACACACCTTCACCCACACCCTCCACCAGCACAGAGACACACACCGTCACACCGTCACCCACACCCTCCACCAGCACAGAGACACACACCGTCACCCACACCCTCCACCAGCACAGAGACACACACCGTCACCCACACCCTCCACCAGCACAGAGACACACCTTCACAGTGTCACCCACACCCACCACCAGCACAGAGACACACACCGTCACCCACACCCTCCACCAGCACAGAGACACACACCGTCACAGTGTCACCCACACCCTCCACCAGCACAGAGACACACACCGTCACCCACACCCTCCACCAGCACAGAGACACACACCGTCACCCACACCCTCCAACAGTACAGAGACACACACCGTCACAGTGTCACCCACACCCTCCACCAGCGCAGAGACACACACCGTCACCCACACCCTCCACCAGCGCAGAGACACACACCGTCACCCACACCCTCCACCAGCGCAGAGACACACACCGTCACCCACACCCTCCACCAGCGCAGAGACACACACCGTCACCCACACCCTCCACCAGCGCAGAGACACACACCGTCACCCAAACCCTCCACAAGCACAGAGACAGACACCATCACAATGTCACCCACACCCTCCACCAGCACAGAGACACACACCGTCACCCACACCCTCCACCAGCACAGAGACCCACACCGTCACACCGTCACCCACATCCTCCACCAGCAAAGAGACACACACCGTCACAGTGTCACCCACACCCTCCACCAGCACAGAGACACACACCGTCACAGCGTCACCCACACCCTCCACCAGCACAGAGACACACACCGTCACAATGTCACCCACACCCTCCACCAGCACAGAGACACACACAGTCACAGCGTCACCCACACCCTCCAGCAGAACAGCGACACACACCGTCACCCAAACCCTCCACCAGCACTGAGACACACGCCGTCACCCACACCCTCCACCAGCGCAGAGACACACACCGTCACGAACACCTTCCACCAGCACAGAGACACACACCTTCACTCACACCCTCCACCAGCACAGAGACACTCACCGTCACACCGTCACCCACACCCTCCACCAACACAGAGACACACACCGTCACAATGTCACCCACACCCTCCACCAGCACAGAGACACACACCGTCACCCACACCCTCCACCAGCACAGAGACACACACCGTCAACCACACCCTCCACCAGCACAGAGACACAAACCGTCACCCATACCCTCAACCAGCGCAGAGACACACACCGTCACAGCGTCACTCACACCCTCCACCAGCACAGAGACACACACCGTCACCCACACCCTCCACCAGCACAGAGACACACACCGTCACAGTGTCACCCACAGCCTCCACAAGCACAGAGACACACACCGTCACCCACACCCTCCACCAGCACAGAGACACACACCGTCACCCACACCCTCCACCAGCACAGAGACACACACCATCACCCACACCCACCAGCACAGAGACACACACCGTCACAATATCACCCACACCCTCCAGCAGCACAGAGACACACATCGTTACAATGTCACCCACACCCTCCACCAGCACAGAGACACACACCATCACCCACACACTCCACCAGCACAGAGACACAAACCGTCACAATGTCACCCACACCCTCCACCAGCACAGAGACACACACCGTCACCCACACCCTCCACCAGCACAGAGACCCACACCGTCACAGCGTCACTCACACCCTCCACCAGCACAGAGATACACACCATCACCCACACCCTCCACCAGCACAGAGACACACACCGTCACCCACACCCTCCACCAGCACAGAGACACACACCGTCACCCACACCCTCCACCAGCACAGAGACACACACCATCACCCACACCCTCCACCAGCACAGAGGCACACACCGTCACAGTGTCACCCACACCCTCCACCAGCACAGAGACACACACCGTCACCCAAACCCTCCACCAGCACAGAGACACAAACCGTCACAGTGTCACCCACACCCTCCACCAGCACAGAGACACACACCGTCACCCACACCCTCCACCAGCACAGAGACACACACCGTCACCCACACCCTCCACCAGCACAGAGACACACACCGTCACAGTGTCACCCACACCCTCCACCAGCACAGAGACACACACCGTCACCCACACCCTCCACCAGCACCCAGACACACACCGTCACCCACACCCTCCACCAGCACAGAGACACACACCTTCACCCACAACCTCCACCAGCACAGAGACACACACCGTCACACCGTCACCCACACCCTCCACCAGCACAGAGACACACACCGTCACAGTGTCACCCACACCCTCCACCAGCACAGAGACACACACCGTCACCCACACCCTCCACCAGCACAGCGACACACACCATCACCCACACCCTCCACCAGCACAGAGACACACACCGTCACCCACACCCTCCACCAGCACAGAGACACACACCGTCACCCACACCCTCCACCAGCACAGAGACACACCTTCACAGTGTCACCCACACCCACCACCAGCACAGAGACACACACCGTCAGTGTCACCCACACCCTCCACCAGCACAGAGACACACACAGTCACAGCGTCACCCACACCCTCCAGCAGAACAGCGACACACACCGTCACCCAAACCCTCCACCAGCACTGAGACACACGCCGTCACCCACACCCTCCACCAGCGCAGAGACACACACCGTCACGAACACCTTCCACCAGCACAGAGACACACACCTTCACTCACACCCTCCACCAGCACAGAGACACTCACCGTCACACCGTCACCCACACCCACCACCAACACAGAGACACACACCGTCACAATGTCACCCACACCCTCCACCAGCACAGAGACACACACCGTCACCCACACCCTCCACCAGCACAGAGACACACACCGTCAACCACACCCTCCACCAGCACAGAGACACAAACCGTCACCCATACCCTCAACCAGCGCAGAGACACACACCGTCACAGCGTCACTCACACCCTCCACCAGCACAGAGACACACACCGTCACCCACACCCTCCACCAGCACAGAGACACACACCGTCACCCACACCCACCAGCACAGAGACACACACCGTCACAATATCACCCACACCCTCCAGCAGCACAGAGACACACATCGTTACAATGTCACCCACACCCTCCACCAGCACAGAGACACACACCATCACCCACACACTCCAGCAGCACAGAGACACAAACCGTCACAATGTCACCCACACCCTCCACCAGCACAGAGACACACACCGTCACCCACACCCTCCACCAGCACAGAGACCCACACCGTCACAGCGTCACTCACACCCTCCACCAGCACAGAGATACACACCATCACCCACACCCTCCACCAGCACAGAGACACACACTGTCACCCACACCCTCCACCAGCACAGAGACACACACCGTCACCCACACCCTCCACCAGCACAGAGACACACACCGTCACAGTGTCACCCACACCCTCCACCAGCACAGAGACACACACCGTCACCCAAACCCTCCACCAGCACAGAGACACAAACCGTCACAGTGTCACCCACACCCTCCACCAGCACAGAGACACACACCGTCACCCACACCCTCCACCAGCACCCAGACACACACCGTCACCCACACCCTCCACCAGCACAGAGACACACACCTTCACCCACACCCTCCACCAGCACAGAGACACACACCGTCACACCGTCACCCACAACCTCCACCAGCACAGAGACACACACCGTCACAGTGTCAACCACACCGTCCACCAGCACAGAGACACACACCGTCACCCACACCCTCCACCAGCACAGCGACACACACCTTCACCAACACCCTCCACCAGCACAGAGACACACACCGTCACCCACACCCTCCACCAGCACAGAGACACACACCGTCACCCACACCCTCCACCAGCACAGAGACACACCTTCACAGTGTCACCCACACCCTCCACCAGCACAGAGACACACACCGTCACCCACACCCTCCACCAGCACAGAGACACACACCGTCACAGTGTCACCCACACCCTCCACCAGCACAGAGACACACACCGTCACCCACACCCTCCACCAGCACAGAGACACACACCGTCACCCACACCCTCCAACAGTACAGAGACACACACCGTCACAGTGTCACCCACACCCTCCACCAGCGCAGAGACACACACCGTCACCCACACCCTCCACCAGCGCAGAGACACACACCGTCACCCACACCCTCCACCAGCGCAGAGACACACACCGTCACCCACACCCTCCACCAGCGCAGAGACACACACCGTCACCCACACCCTCCACCAGCGCAGAGACACACACCGTCACCCAAACCCTCCACAAGCACAGAGACAGACACCATCACAATGTCACCCACACCCTCCACCAGCACAGAGACACACACCGTCACCCACACCCTCCACCAGCACAGAGACCCACACCGTCACAGCGTCACTCACATCCTCCACCAGCACAGAGATACACACCATCACCCACACCCTCCACCAGCACAGAGACACACACCGTCACCCACACCCTCCACCAGCACAGAGACACACACCGTCACCCACACTCTCCACCAGCACAGAGACACACACCATCACCCACACCCTCCACCAGCACAGAGGCACACACTGTCACAGTGTCACCCACACCCTCCACCAGCACAGAGAAACACACCGTCACCCACACCCTCCACCAGCACAGAGAAACACACCGTCACAGTGTCACCCACACCCTCCACCAGCACAGAGACACACACCGTCACCCACACCCTCCACCAGCACAGAGACACACACCGTCACCCACACCCTCCACCAGCACAGAGACACACACCGTCACAGTGTCACCCACACCCTCCACCAGCACAGAGACACACACCGTCACCCACACCCTCCACCAGCACCCAGACACACACCGTCACCCAGACCCTCCACCAGCACAGAGACACACACCTTCACCCATACCCTCCACCAGCACAGAGACACACACCGTCACACCGTCACCCACACCCTCCACCAGCACAGAGACACACACCGTCGCACCGTCACCCACACCCTCCACCAGCACAGAGACACACACCGTCTCAGTGTCACCCACACCCTCCACCAGCACAGAGACACACACCGTCACCCACACCCTCCACCAGCACAGCGACACACACCATCACCCACACCCTCCACCAGCACAGCGACACACACCATCACCCACACCCTCCACCAGCACAGAGACACACACCGTCACCCACACCCTCCACCAGCACAGAGACACACACCGTCACCCACACCCTCAACCAGCACAGAGACACACCTTCACAGTGTCACCCACACCCTCCACCAGCACAGAGACACACACCGTCACAGTGTAACCCACACCCTCCACCAGCACAGAGACACACACCGTCACAGTGTCACCCACACCCTCCACCAGCACAGAGACACACACCGTCACCCACACCCTCCACCAGCACAGAGACACACACCGTCACAGTGTCACCCACACCCTCCACCAGCACAGAGACACACACCGTCACCCACACCCTCCACCAGCACAGAGACACACACCGTCACCCACACCCTCCACCAGCACAGAGACACACACCGTCACAGTGTCACCCACACCCTCCACCAGCGCAGAGACACACACCGTCACCCACACCCTCCACCAGCGCAGAGACACACACCGTCACCCACACACTCCACCAGCGCAGAGACACACACCGTCACCCACACCCTCCACCAGCGCAGAGACACACACCGTCACCCACACCCTCCACCAGCGCAGAGACACACACCGTCACCCACACCCTCCACCAGCGCAGAGACACACACCGTCACTCAAACCCTCCACCAGCACAGGGACACACACCGTCACAATGTCACCCACACCCTCCACCAGCACAGAGACACACACCGTCACCCACACCCTCCACCAGCACAGAGACACACACCGAAACAGCGTCACCCACACCCTCCACCAGCACAGAGACACACACCGTCACAGTGACACCCACACCCTCCACCAGCACAGAGACACACACCGTCACCCACACCCTCCACCAGCACAGAGACACACACCGTCACCCACACCCTCCACCAGCACAGAGACACACACCGTCACCCACACCCTCCACCAGCACAAAGACACACACCGTCACCCACACCCTCCACCAGCACAGAGACACACACCGTCACCCACACCCTCCACCAGCACAGAGACACACACCGTCATAGTGTCACCCACACCCTCCACCAGCACAGAGACACACACCGTCACAATGTCATCCACACCCTCCACCAGCACAGAGACACACACAGTCACCCACACCCTCCACCAACGCAGAGACACACACCGTCACCCACACCCTCCACCAGCATAGAGACACACACCGTCACCCACACCCTCCACCAGCACAGAGACACACACCGTCACCCACACCCTCCACCAGCACAGAGACACACACCGTCACACCGTCACCCCCACCCTCCACCAGCACAGAAACACACACCGTCACCCACACCCTCCAACAGCACAGAGACACACACCGTCACCCACACCCTCCACCAGCACAGAGACACACACCGTCACCCACACCCTCCACCAGCGCAGAGACACACACCGTCACCCACACCCTCCACCAGCACAGAGACACACACCGTCACCCACACCCTCCACCAGCACAGAGACACACAAAGTCACCCACATCCTCCACCAGCAAAGAGACACACACCGTCACAGTGTCACACACACCCTCCACCAGCACAGAGACACACACCGTCACAGCGTCACCCACACCCTCCACCAGCACAGAGACACCCACCGTCACAGTGTCACCCACACCCTCCACCAGCACAGAGACACACACCGTCACCCACACCCTCCACCAGAACAGCGACACACACCGTCACCCACACCCTCCACCAGCACTGAGACACACGCCGTCACCCACACCCTCCACCAGCGCAGAGACACACACCGTCACCCACACCCTCCACCAGCACAGAGACACACACCGTCACCCACACCCTCCACCAGCACAGAGACACACACCGTCACCCACACCCTCCACCAGCGCAGAGACACACACCGTCACTCACACCCTCCACCAGCACAGAGACACACACCGTCACCCACACCCTCCACCAGCACAGAGACACACACCGTCACCCACATCCTCCACCAGCAAAGAGACACACCTTCACAGTGTCACCCACACCCACCACCAGCACAGAGACACACACCGTCAGTGTCACCCACACCCTCCACCAGCACAGAGACACACACAGTCACAGCGTCACCCACACCCTCCAGCAGAACAGCGACACACACCGTCACCCAAACCCTCCACCAGCACTGAGACACACGCCGTCACCCACACCCTCCACCAGCGCAGAGACACACACCGTCACGAACACCTTCCACCAGCACAGAGACACACACCTTCACTCACACCCTCCACCAGCACAGAGACACTCACCGTCACACCGTCACCCACACCCACCACCAACACAGAGACACACACCGTCACAATGTCACCCACACCCTCCACCAGCACAGAGACACACACCGTCACCCACACCCTCCACCAGCACAGAGACACACACCGTCAACCACACCCTCCACCAGCACAGAGACACAAACCGTCACCCATACCCTCAACCAGCGCAGAGACACACACCGTCACAGCGTCACTCACACCCTCCACCAGCACAGAGACACACACCGTCACCCACACCCTCCACCAGCACAGAGACACACACCGTCACCCACACCCACCAGCACAGAGACACACACCGTCACAATATCACCCACACCCTCCAGCAGCACAGAGACACACATCGTTACAATGTCACCCACACCCTCCACCAGCACAGAGACACACACCATCACCCACACACTCCAGCAGCACAGAGACACAAACCGTCACAATGTCACCCACACCCTCCACCAGCACAGAGACACACACCGTCACCCACACCCTCCACCAGCACAGAGACCCACACCGTCACAGCGTCACTCACACCCTCCACCAGCACAGAGATACACACCATCACCCACACCCTCCACCAGCACAGAGACACACACTGTCACCCACACCCTCCACCAGCACAGAGACACACACCGTCACCCACACCCTCCACCAGCACAGAGACACACACCGTCACAGTGTCACCCACACCCTCCACCAGCACAGAGACACACACCGTCACCCAAACCCTCCACCAGCACAGAGACACAAACCGTCACAGTGTCACCCACACCCTCCACCAGCACAGAGACACACACCGTCACCCACACCCTCCACCAGCACCCAGACACACACCGTCACCCACACCCTCCACCAGCACAGAGACACACACCTTCACCCACACCCTCCACCAGCACAGAGACACACACCGTCACACCGTCACCCACACCCTCCACCAGCACAGAGACACACACCGTCACAGTGTCACCCACACCCTCCACCAGCACAGAGACACACACCGTCACCCACACCCTCCACCAGCACAGCGACACACACCATCACCCACACCCTCCACCAGCACAGAGACACACACCGTCACCCACACCCTCCACCAGCACAGAGACACACACCGTCACCCACACCCTCCACCAGCACAGAGACACACCTTCACAGTGTCACCCACACCCTCCACCAGCACAGAGACACACACCGTCACCCACACCCTCCACCAGCACAGAGACACACACCGTCACAGTGTCACCCACACCCTCCACCAGCACAGAGACACACACCGTCACCCACACCCTCCACCAGCACAGAGACACACACCGTCACCCACACCCTCCAACAGTACAGAGACACACACCGTCACAGTGTCACCCACACCCTCCACCAGCGCAGAGACACACACCGTCACCCACACCCTCCACCAGCGCAGAGACACACACCGTCACCCACACCCTCCACCAGCGCAGAGACACACACCGTCACCCACACCCTCCACCAGCGCAGAGACACACACCGTCACCCACACCCTCCACCAGCGCAGAGACACACACCGTCACCCAAACCCTCCACAAGCACAGAGACAGACACCATCACAATGTCACCCACACCCTCCACCAGCACAGAGACACACACCGTCACCCACACCCTCCACCAGCACAGAGACCCACACCGTCACAGCGTCACTCACATCCTCCACCAGCACAGAGATACACACCATCACCCACACCCTCCACCAGCACAGAGACACACACCGTCACCCACACCCTCCACCAGCACAGAGACACACACCGTCACCCACACTCTCCACCAGCACAGAGACACACACCATCACCCACACCCTCCACCAGCACAGAGGCACACACTGTCACAGTGTCACCCACACCCTCCACCAGCACAGAGAAACACACCGTCACCCACACCCTCCACCAGCACAGAGAAACACACCGTCACAGTGTCACCCACACCCTCCACCAGCACAGAGACACACACCGTCACCCACACCCTCCACCAGCACAGAGACACACACCGTCACCCACACCCTCCACCAGCACAGAGACACACACCGTCACAGTGTCACCCACACCCTCCACCAGCACAGAGACACACACCGTCACCCACACCCTCCACCAGCACCCAGACACACACCGTCACCCAGACCCTCCACCAGCACAGAGACACACACCTTCACCCATACCCTCCACCAGCACAGAGACACACACCGTCACACCGTCACCCACACCCTCCACCAGCACAGAGACACACACCGTCGCACCGTCACCCACACCCTCCACCAGCACAGAGACACACACCGTCTCAGTGTCACCCACACCCTCCACCAGCACAGAGACACACACCGTCACCCACACCCTCCACCAGCACAGCGACACACACCATCACCCACACCCTCCACCAGCACAGCGACACACACCATCACCCACACCCTCCACCAGCACAGAGACACACACCGTCACCCACACCCTCCACCAGCACAGAGACACACACCGTCACCCACACCCTCAACCAGCACAGAGACACACCTTCACAGTGTCACCCACACCCTCCACCAGCACAGAGACACACACCGTCACAGTGTAACCCACACCCTCCACCAGCACAGAGACACACACCGTCACAGTGTCACCCACACCCTCCACCAGCACAGAGACACACACCGTCACAGCGTCACCCACACCCTCCACCAGCACAGAGACACACACCGTCACAATGTCACCCACACCCTCCACCAGCACAGAGACACACACAGTCACAGCGTCACCCACACCCTCCAGCAGAACAGCGACACACACCGTCACCCAAACCCTCCACCAGCACTGAGACACACGCCGTCACCCACACCCTCCACCAGCGCAGAGACACACACCGTCACGAACACCTTCCACCAGCACAGAGACACACACCTTCACTCACACCCTCCACCAGCACAGAGACACTCACCGTCACACCGTCACCCACACCCTCCACCAACACAGAGACACACACCGTCACAATGTCACCCACACCCTCCACCAGCACAGAGACACACACCGTCACCCACACCCTCCACCAGCACAGAGACACACACCGTCAACCACACCCTCCACCAGCACAGAGACACAAACCGTCACCCATACCCTCAACCAGCGCAGAGACACACACCGTCACAGCGTCACTCACACCCTCCACCAGCACAGAGACACACACCGTCACCCACACCCTCCACCAGCACAGAGACACACACCGTCACAGTGTCACCCACAGCCTCCACAAGCACAGAGACACACACCGTCACCCACACCCTCCACCAGCACAGAGACACACACCGTCACCCACACCCTCCACCAGCACAGAGACACACACCATCACCCACACCCACCAGCACAGAGACACACACCGTCACAATATCACCCACACCCTCCAGCAGCACAGAGACACACATCGTTACAATGTCACCCACACCCTCCACCAGCACAGAGACACACACCATCACCCACACACTCCACCAGCACAGAGACACAAACCGTCACAATGTCACCCACACCCTCCACCAGCACAGAGACACACACCGTCACCCACACCCTCCACCAGCACAGAGACCCACACCGTCACAGCGTCACTCACACCCTCCACCAGCACAGAGATACACACCATCACCCACACCCTCCACCAGCACAGAGACACACACCGTCACCCACACCCTCCACCAGCACAGAGACACACACCGTCACCCACACCCTCCACCAGCACAGAGACACACACCATCACCCACACCCTCCACCAGCACAGAGGAACACACCGTCACAGTGTCACCCACACCCTCCACCAGCACAGAGACACACACCGTCACCCAAACCCTCCACCAGCACAGAGACACAAACCGTCACAGTGTCACCCACACCCTCCACCAGCACAGAGACACACACCGTCACCCACACCCTCCACCAGCACAGAGACACACACCGTCACCCACACCCTCCACCAGCACAGAGACACACACCGTCACAGTGTCACCCACACCCTCCACCAGCACAGAGACACACACCGTCCCCCACACCCTCCACCAGCACCCAGACACACACCGTCACCCACACCCTCCACCAGCACAGAGACACACACCTTCACCCACAACCTCCACCAGCACAGAGACACAAACCGTCACACCGTCACCCACACCCTCCACCAGCACAGAGACACACACCGTCACAGTGTCACCCACACCCTCCACCAGCACAGAGACACACACCGTCACCCACACCCTCCACCAGCACAGCGACACACACCATCACCCACACCCTCCACCAGCACAGAGACACACACCGTCACCCACACCCTCCACCAGCACAGAGACACACACCGTCACCCACACCCTCCACCAGCACAGAGACACACCTTCACAGTGTCACCCACACCCACCACCAGCACAGAGACACACACCGTCAGTGTCACCCACACCCTCCACCAGCACAGAGACACACACAGTCACAGCGTCACCCACACCCTCCAGCAGAACAGCGACACACACCGTCACCCAAACCCTCCAGCAGCACTGAGACACACGCCGTCACCCACACCCTCCACCAGCGCAGAGACACACACCGTCACGAACACCTTCCACCAGCACAGAGACACACACCTTCACTCACACCCTCCACCAGCACAGAGACACTCACCGTCACACCGTCACCCACACCCACCACCAACACAGAGACACACACCGTCACAATGTCACCCACACCCTCCACCAGCACAGAGACACACACCGTCACCCACACCCTCCACCAGCACAGAGACACACACCGTCAACCACACCCTCCACCAGCACAGAGACACAAACCGTCACCCATACCCTCAACCAGCGCAGAGACACACACCGTCACAGCGTCACTCACACCCTCCACCAGCACAGAGACACACACCGTCACCCACACCCTCCACCAGCACAGAGACACACACCGTCACAGTGTCACCCACAGCCTCCACAAGCACAGAGACACACACCGTCACCACACCCTCCACCAGCACAGAGACACACAACGTCACCCACACCCTCCACCAGCACAGAGACACACACCATCACCCACACCCACCAGCACAGAGACACACACCGTCACAATATCACCCACACCCTCCAGCAGCACAGAGACACACATCGTTACAATGTCACCCACACCCTCCACCAGCACAGAGACACACACCATCACCCACACACTCCACCAGCACAGAGACACAAACCGTCACAATGTCACCCACACCCTCCACCAGCACAGAGACACACACCGTCACCCACACCCTCCACCAGCACAGAGACCCACACCGTCACAGCGTCACTCACACCCTCCACCAGCACAGAGATACACACCATCACCCACACCCTCCACCAGCACAGAGACACACACTGTCACCCACACCCTCCACCAGCACAGAGACACACACCGTCACCCACACCCTCCACCAGCACAGAGACACACACCATCACCCACACCCTCCACCAGCACAGAGGCACACACCGTCACAGTGTCACCCACACCCTCCACCAGCACAGAGACACACACCGTCACCCAAACCCTCCACCAGCACAGAGACACAAACCGTCACAGTGTCACCCACACCCTCCACCAGCACAGAGACACACACCGTCACCCACACCCTCCACCAGCACAGAGACACACACCGTCACCCACACCCTCCACCAGCACAGAGACACACACCGTCACAGTGTCACCCACACCCTCCACCAGCACAGAGACACACACCGTCACCCACACCCTCCACCAGCACCCAGACACACACCGTCACCCACACCCTCCACCAGCACAGAGACACACACCTTCACCCACACCCTCCACCAGCACAGAGACACACACCGTCACACCGTCACCCACACCCTCCACCAGCACAGAGACACACACCGTCACAGTGTCACCCACACCCTCCACCAGCACAGAGACACACACCGTCACCCACACCCTCCACCAGCACAGCGACACACACCATCACCCACACCCTCCACCAGCACAGAGACACACACCGTCACCCACACCCTCCACCAGCACAGAGACACACACCGTCACCCACACCCTCCACCAGCACAGAGACACACCTTCACAGTGTCACCCACACCCACCACCAGCACAGAGACACACACCGTCACCCACACCCTCCACCAGCACAGAGACACACACCGTCACAGTGTCACCCACACCCTCCACCAGCACAGAGACACACACCGTCACCCACACCCTCCACCAGCACAGAGACACACACCGTCACCCACACCCTCCACCAGTACAGAGACACACACCGTCACAGTGTCACCCACACCCTCCACCAGCGCAGAGACACACACCGTCACCCACACCCTCCACCAGCGCAGAGACACACACCGTCACCCACACCCTCCACCAGCGCAGAGACACACACCGTCACCCACACCCTCCACCAGCGCAGAGACACACACCGTCACCCACACCCTCCACCAGCGCAGAGACACACACCGTCACCCAAACCCTCCACCAGCACAGAGACAGACACCATCACAATGTCACCCACACCCTCCACCAGCACAGAGACACACACCGTCACCCACACCCTCCACCAGCACAGAGACCCACACCGTCACAGCGTCACTCACATCCTCCACCAGCACAGAGATACACACCATCACCCACACCCTCCACCAGCACAGAGACACACACCGTCACCCACACCCTCCACCAGCACAGAGACACACACCGTCACCCACACTCTCCACCAGCACAGAGACACACACCATCACCCACACCCTCCACCAGCACAGAGGCACACACTGTCACAGTGTCACCCACACCCTCCACCAGCACAGAGAAACACACCGTCACCCACACCCTCCACCAGCACAGAGAAACACACCGTCACAGTGTCACCCACACCCTCCACCAGCACAGAGACACACACCGTCACCCACACCCTCCACCAGCACAGAGACACACACCGTCACCCACACCCTCCACCAGCACAGAGACACACACCGTCACAGTGTCACCCACACCCTCCACCAGCACAGAGACACACACCGTCACCCACACCCTCCACCAGCACCCAG
This sequence comes from Carcharodon carcharias, assembly GCF_017639515.1. Lineage (NCBI taxonomy): Eukaryota > Metazoa > Chordata > Chondrichthyes > Lamniformes > Lamnidae > Carcharodon > Carcharodon carcharias. The sequence goes on from NC_054491.1 coordinate 43,034,369, forward strand.
ACACACACCGTCACCCAGACCCTCCACCAGCACAGAGACACACACCTTCACCCATACCCTCCACCAGCACAGAGACACACACCGTCACACCGTCACCCACACCCTCCACCAGCACAGAGACACACACCGTCGCACCGTCACCCACACCCTCCACCAGCACAGAGACACACACCGTCACCCACACCCTCCACCAGCACAGCGACACACACCATCACCCACACCCTCCACCAGCACAGAGACACACACCTTCACCCACACCCTCCACCAGCACAGAGACACACCTTCACAGTGTCACCCACACCCTCCACCAGCACAGAGACACACACCGTCACAGTGTCACCCACACCCTCCACCAGCACAGAGACACACACCTTCACCCACACCCTCCACCAGCACAGAGACACACACCGTCACACCGTCACCCACACCCTCCACCAGCACAGAGACACTCACCGTCACAGTGTCACCCACACCCTCCACCAGCACAGAGATACACACCATCACCCACACCCTCCACCAGCACAGCGACACACACCATCACCCACACCCTCCACCAGCACAGAGACACACACCGTCACCCACACCCTCCACCAGCACAGAGACACACACCGTCACCCACACCCTCCACCAGCACAGAGACACACCTTCACAGTGTCACCCACACCCACCACCAGCACAGAGACACACACCGTCACAGTGTCACCCACACCCTCCACCAGCACAGAGACACACACCGTCACAGTGTCACCCACACCCTCCACCAGCACAGAGACACACACCGTCACCCACACCCTCCACCAGCACAGAGACACACACCGTCACAGTGTCACCCACACCCTCCACCAGCACAGAGACACACACCGTCACCCACACCCTCCACCAGCACAGAGACACACACCGTCACCCACACCCTCCACCAGCACAGAGACACACACCGTCACAGTGTCACCCACACCCTCCACCAGCGCAGAGACACACACCGTCACACCGTCACCCACACCCTCCACCAGCACAGAGACACACACCGTCGCACCGTCACCCACACCCTCCACCAGCACAGAGACACACACCGTCTCAGTGTCACCCACACCCTCCACCAGCACAGAGACACACACCGTCACCCACACCCTCCACCAGCACAGCGACACACACCATCACCCACACCCTCCACCAGCACAGAGACACACACCTTCACCCACACCCTCCACCAGCACAGAGACACACCTTCACAGTGTCACCCACACCCTCCACCAGCACAGAGACACACACCGTCACAGTGTCACCCACACCCTCCACCAGCACAGAGACACACACCTTCACCCACACCCTCCACCAGCACAGAGACACACACCGTCACACCGTCACCCACACCCTCCACCAGCACAGAGACACTCACCGTCACAGTGTCACCCACACCCTCCACCAGCACAGAGATACACACCATCACCCACACCCTCCACCAGCACAGCGACACACACCATCACCCACACCCTCCACCAGCACAGAGACACACACCGTCACCCACACCCTCCACCAGCACAGAGACACACACCGTCACCCACACCCTCCACCAGCACAGAGACACACCTTCACAGTGTCACCCACACCCTCCACCAGCACAGAGACACACACCGTCACAGTGTAACCCACACCCTCCACCAGCACAGAGACACACACCGTCACAGTGTCACCCACACCCTCCACCAGCACAGAGACACACACCGTCACCCACACCCTCCACCAGCACAGAGACACACACCGTCACAGTGTCACCCACACCCTCCACCAGCACAGAGACACACACCGTCACCCACACCCTCCACCAGCACAGAGACACACACCGTCACCCACACCCTCCACCAGCACAGAGACACACACCGTCACAGTGTCACCCACACCCTCCACCAGCGCAGAGACACACACCGTCACCCACACCCTCCACCAGCGCAGAGACACACACCGTCACCCACACACTCCACCAGCGCAGAGACACACACCGTCACCCACACCCTCCACCAGCACAGAGACACACACTGTCACCCACACCCTCCACCAGCGCAGAGACACACACCGTCACCCACACCCTCCACCAGCGCAGAGACACACACCGTCACCCAAACCCTCCACCAGCACAGAGACACACACCGTCACAATGTCACCCACACCCTCCACCAGCACAGAGACACACACCGTCACCCACACCCTCCACCAGCACAGAGACACACACCGAAACAGCGTCACCCACACCCTCCACCAGCACAGAGACACACACCGTCACAGTGTCACCCACACCCTCCACCAGCACAGAGACACACACCGTCACCCACACCCTCCACCAGCACAGAGACACACACCGTCACCCACACCCTCCACCAGCACAGAGACACACACCGTCACCCACACCCTCCACCAGCACAAAGACACACACCGTCACCCACACCCTCCACCAGCACAGAGACACACACCGTCACCCACACCCTCCACCAGCACAGAGACACACACCGTCATAGTGTCACCCACACCCTCCACCAGCACAGAGACACACACCGTCACAATGTCATCCACACCCTCCACCAGCACAGAGACACACACAGTCACCCACACCCTCCACCAACGCAGAGACACACACCGTCACCCACACCCTCCACCAGCATAGAGACACACACCGTCACCCACACCCTCCACCAGCACAGAGACACACACCGTCACCCACACCCTCCACCAGCACAGAGACACACACCGTCACACCGTCACCCCCACCCTCCACCAGCACAGAAACACACACCGTCACCCACACCCTCCAACAGCACAGAGACACACACCGTCACCCACACCCTCCACCAGCACAGAGACACACACCGTCACCCACACCCTCCACCAGCGCAGAGACACACACCGTCACCCACACCCTCCACCAGCACAGAGACACACACCGTCACCCACACCCTCCACCAGCACAGAGACACACACCGTCACCCACATCCTCCACCAGCAAAGAGACACACACCGTCACAGTGTCACACACACCCTCCACCAGCACAGAGACACACACCGTCACAGCGTCACCCACACCCTCCACCAGCACAGAGACACCCACCGTCACAGTGTCACCCACACCCTCCACCAGCACAGAGACACACACCGTCACCCACACCCTCCACCAGAACAGCGACACACACCGTCACCCACACCCTCCACCAGCACTGAGACACACGCCGTCACCCACACCCTCCACCAGCGCAGAGACACACACCGTCACCCACACCTTCCACCAGCACAGAGACACACACCTTCACTCACACCCTCCACCAGCACAGAGACACACACCGTCACCCACACCCTCCACCAGCACAGAGACACACACCGTCAACCACACCCTCCACCAGCACAGAGACACAAACCGTCACCCATACCCTCAACCAGCGCAGAGACACACACCGTCACAGCGTCACTCACACCCTCCACCAGCACAGAGACACACACCGTCACCCACACCCTCCACCAGCACAGAGACACACACCATCACAGTGTCACCCACACCCTCCACAAGCACAGAGACACACACCGTCACCCACACCCTCCACCAGCACAGAGACACACACCGTCACCCACACCCTCCACCAGCACAGAGACACACACCGTCACCCACACCCTCCACCAGCACAGAGACACACACCGTCACCCACACCCTCCACCAGCACAGAGACACACACCGTCACCCACACCCTCCACCAGCACAGAGACACACACCATCACCCACACCCTCCACCAGCACAGAGACACACACCGTCACCCACACCCTCCACCAGCACAGAGACACACACCATCACCCACACCCTCCACCAGCACAGAGAAACACACTGTCACCCACAACCTCCACCAGCACAGAGACACACACCGTCACCCACACCCTCCACCAGCACAGAGACACACACCGTCACCCACACCCTCCACCAGCACATAGACACACACCGTCACCCACACCCTCCACCAGCACAGAGACACACACCGTTACCCACACCCTCCACCAGCACAGAGATACACACCGTCACCCACACCCTCCACCAGCACAGAGACACACACCATCACCCACACACTCCACCAGCAGAGAGACACACACCGTCACCCACACCCTCCACCAGCAGAGAGAAACACACCGTCACCCACACCCTCCACCAGCACAGTGACACAAACCGTCACAGTGTCACCCACACCCTCCACCAGCACAGAGACACACACCATCACCCACACCCTCCACCAGCACAGAGACACACACGGTCACAGTGTCACCCACACCCTCCACCAGCACAGAGAAACACACCGTCACCCACACCCTCCACCAGCACAGAGACACACACCGTCACACCGTCACCCACACCCTCCACCAGCACAGAGACACACACCGTCACAGCGTCACTCACACCCTCCACCAGCACAGAGACACCCACCGTCACACCGTCACCCACACCCTCCACCTGCACAGATACACACACACCGTCACACCGTCACACACACCCTCCACCAGCACAGAGACACACACCGTCACCCACACCCTCCACCAGCACAGAGACACACACCGTCACAATGTCACCCACACCCTCCAGCAGCACAGAGACACACATCGTCACAATGTCACCCACACCCTCCACCAGCACAGAGACACACACCATCACCCACACACTCCACCAGCACAGAGACACAAACCGTCACAATGTCACCCACACCCTCCACCAGCACAGAGATACACACCGTCACCCACAACCTCCACCAGCACAGAGACCCACACCGTCACAGCGTCACTCACACCCTCCACCAGCACAGAGATACACACCATCACCCACACCCTCCACCAGCACAGAGACACACACCGTCACCCACACCCTCCACCAGCACAGAGACACACACCGTCACCCACACTCTCCACCAGCACAGAGACACACACCATCACCCACACCCTCCACCAGCACAGAGGCACACACCGTCACAGTGTCACCCACACCCTCCACCAGCACAGAGACACACACCGTCACCCACACCCTCCACCAGCACAGAGACACACACCGTCACAGTGTCACCCACACCCTCCACCAGGACAGAGACACACACCGTCACCCAAACCCTCCACCAGCACAGAGACACATACCGTCACCCACACCCTCCACCAGCACAGAGACACACACCGTCACAGTGTCACCCACACCCTCCACCAGCACAGAGACACACACCGTCACCCACACCCTCCACCAGCACCCAGACACACACCGTCACCCACACCCTCCACCAGCACAGAGACACACACCTTCACCCACACCCTCCACCAGCACAGAGACACACACCGTCACACCGTCACCCACACCCTCCACCAGCACAGAGACACACACCGTCACAGTGTCACCCACACCCTCCACCAGCACCCAGACACACACCGTCACCCACACCCTCCACCAGCACCCAGACACACACCGTCACCCACACCCTCCACCAGCACAGAGACACACACCGTCACCCACACCCTCCACCAGCACAGAGACACACACCGCCACCCACACCCTCCACCAGCACAGAGACACACACCGTCACCGTGCCACCCACACCCTCCACAAGCGCAGAGACACACACCGTCACCCACACCCTCCACCAGCGCAGAGACACACACCGTCACCCACACCCTCCACCAGCGCAGAGACACACACCGTCACCCACACCCTCCACCAGCGCAGAGACACACACCGTCACCCACACCCTCCACCAGCGCAGAGACACACACCGTCACCCACACCCTCCACCAGCGCAGAGACACACACCGTCACCCAAACCCTCCACCAGCACAGAGACACACACCGTCACAATGTCACCCACACCCTCCACCAGCACAGAGACACACACCGTCACCCACACCCTCCACCAGCACAGAGACACACACCGTCACAGCGTCACTCACATCCTCCACCAGCACAGAGATCCACACCATCACCCACACCCTCCACCAGCACAGAGACACACACCGTCACCCACACCCTCCACCAGCACAGAGACACACACCGTCACCCACACTCTCCACCAGCACAGATACACACACCATCACCCACACCCTCCACCATCACAGAGACACACACCGTCACCCACACCCTCCACCAGCACCCAGACACACACCATCACCCACACCCTCCAACAGCACAGAGAAACACAGCGTCACCCACACCCTCCACCAGCACAGAGACACACACCGTCACCCATACCCTCCACCAGCACAAAGACACACACCGTCACAGTGTCACCCACACCCTCCACCAGCACAGAGACACACACCGTCACCCACACCCTCCACCAGCACAGAGACACACACCGTCACCCACACCCTCCACCAGCACAGAGACACACACCGTCACAGTGTCACCCACACCCTCCACCAGCACAGAGACACACACCGTCACCCACACCCTCCACCATCACCCAGACACACACCGTCACCCACACCCTCCACCAGCACAGAGACACACACCTTCACCCATACCCTCCACCAGCACAGAGACACACACCGTCACACCATCACCCACACCCTCCACCAGCACAGAGACACACACCGTCGCACCGTCACCCACACCCTCCACCAGCACAGAGACACACACCGTCTCAGTTTCACCCACACCCTCCACCAGCACAGAGACACACACCGTCACCCACACCCTCCACCAGCACAGCGACACACACCATCACCCACACCCTCCACCAGCACAGAGACACACACCTTCACCCACACCCTCCACCAGCACAGAGACACACACCGTCACCCACACCCTCCACCAGCACAGAGACACACCTTCACAGTGTCACCCACACCCTCCACCAGCACAGAGACACACACCGTCACAGTGTCACCCACACCCTCCACCAGCACAGAGACACACACCTTCACCCACACCCTCCACCAGCACAGAGACACACACCGTCACACCGTCACCCACACCCTCCACCAGCACAGAGACACACACCGTCACACCGTCACCCACTCCCTCCACCAGCACAGAGACACTCACCGTCACAGTGTCACCCACACCCTCCACCAGCACAGAGACACACACCATCACCCACACCCTCCACCAGCACAGCGACACACACCATCACCCACACCCTCCACCAGCACAGAGACACACACCGTCACCCACACCCTCCACCAGCACAGAGACACAAACCGTCACCCACACCCTCCACCAGCACAGAGACACACCTTCACAGTGTCACCCACACCCTCCACCAGCACAGAGACACACACCGTCACAGTGTCACCCACACCCTCCACCAGCACAGAGACACACACCGTCACAGTGTCACCCACACCCTCCACCAGCACAGAGACACACACCGTCACCCACACCCTCCACCAGCACAGAGACACACACCGTCACAGTGTCACCCACACCCTCCACCAGCACAGAGACACACACCGTCACCCACACCCTCCACCAGCACAGAGACACACACCGTCACCCACACCCTCCACCAGCACAGAGACACACACCGTCACAGTGTCACCCACACCCTCCACCAGCGCAGAGACACACACCGTCACCCACACCCTCCACCAGCGCAGAGACACACACCGTCACCCACACCCTCCACCAGCGCAGAGACACACACCGTCACCCACACCGTCCACCAGCGCAGAGACACACACCGTCACCCACACCCTCCACCAGCGCAGAGACACACACCGTCACCCACACCCTCCACCAGCGCAGAGACACACACCGTCACCCACACCCTCCACCAGCGCAGAGACACACACCGTCACCCACACCCTCCACCAGCACAGAGACACACACCGTCACAATGTCTCCCACACCCTCCACCAGCACAGAGACACACACCGTCACCCACACCCTCCACCAGCACAGAGACACACACTGTCACACTGTCACCCACACCCTCCACCAGCACAGAGACACACACCGTCACCCACACCCTCCACCAGCACAGAGACACACACCGTCACCCACACCCTCCACCAGCACAGAGACACACACCGTCACCCACACCCTCCACCAGCACAGAGACACACACCATCACCCACACCCTCCACCAGCACAGAGACACACACCGTCACAGTGTCACCCACACCCTCCACCAGCACAGAGACACACACCGTCACCCACACCCTCCACCAGCACAGAGACACACACCGTCACCCACACCCTCCACCAGCACAGAGACACACACCGTCACAGTGTCACCCACACCCTCCACCAGCACAGAGACACACACCGTCACCCACACCCTCCACCAGCACAGAGACACACACCGTCACCCACACCCTCCACCAGCACAGAGACACACACCGTCACAGTGTCACCCACACCCTCCAGCAGCACACAGACACCCACCATCACCCACACCCTCCACCAGCACAGAGACACACACCGTCACAGTGTCACCCACACCCTCCACCAGCACAGAGACACACACCGTCACCCACACCCTCCACCAGCACAGAGACACACACCGTCACAGTGTCACCCACAACCTCCACCAGCACAGAGACACACACCGTCACCCACACCCTCCACCTGCACAGAGACACACACCCTCAGTGTCACCCACACCCTCCAGCATGTACTTTGCGGTTAGCCCTTGTCCCTGAAGAGCCAGCCCTGCTGCCTGTGTTGTCCCTGGAAGTTGTCAGGGGTCTGAGATCTGCTGAGGATGTCCAAGTCATTGAAGCTTCCAGAGTATCTTGCACAAACCTGCGTGATCAGTTTGTTCTGGTCACAGACCAACTGAATATTGAGAGAGCGGATGCCTTTGAGGTTCACATACTGGACTGCTTGTTGCCAGGGAGATTTAAGAGCCACATGAGTATGGTCAATGGCACCCTGCACCTGTGGGAATCCGGAAATCTCAGCAATTCCCAGCGCCGTCGCTTCCCGGGTCACCTGATTGTGGTTGAAATTGACAAAGTTGTGTGTCATGGCAAAAATGGCATCGGTGACCTCCTGGATACATTTGTGGGTGGAGGCGTGTGGGATCCTGCACAGGTTCCCAGTGGAGCCCTGGAAAGAGCGACATGCTGAAGAAATTGAGCTCAGTGATCACCTTCACTGACATTGGCAGTGGATGCCCTCTGAGTCCCCGTGGCACCAAACCCTGACAAAGGTGGCATATGTGAGTGACCAGTTCCCTTGACATGTGCAGTCGTCAGTGACACTGGATCTTGCTCATCTGCAGGTAGCACATGTATAGTCTGTAATCCCTGGGTCTAGTGAGACACCTGTGATCGACGGCTCTGTGGGGTTCATCCTCTGTGTGCATCTTCAGAGTTCTGCTCCTCCCTTTGGTGAGCCAGTTGCTTCCATCACCTACTTCACCATCTTCTCTCCTGCCCATAAGCAATGAGACAGACAGTGAGATCATCAGACTCCATCTTCCTGATGGTCTCCTTACTGCAGTATCAATGGGAAAGATACAAGGGTCAGCAATAGTCTCCTCAGGACCATTCTTGGTCAAGTTATTGCCTGTGGCTGCCTCTCAAGGCCCCTTAGCACATGCCAGGGTGTCCAGGCCACCACATGGATGCCCAGTGTTTAGTGGGTTTGAAGGCTCACTGTGCCCACACCCAGCACCACATGCTCAAGTGGCAACAGCTTCAGCCACTTGACTGCCTCCTGAACTCTGATCTCAGGCACAGGCATTGTCCTAACCTGGACACCAAGGCTTTGTGATTTTTCTTGTGCCATGAGGGTGACTTTTCAATGTCAACTGACATATTACAAGGGACTAGGAGTGCAAACCTCCGTCAGTGTTAGACGGCCTCCTTTCCCAACAGGATCCTCAGGCTTGCCCAGTCACCCAATGGTTCTGCAGCGCCAGAGCACTCATTCCAGTTTGAAGTGTGAATGCATGGGGTTAACAGTCGAGTTGCGACCATTGGCACTGTGAGGAATTAGTGCTGCTTGAAGTGGGCATAATTGCTTGACTAGGCTGACTCCAAGCATGTCAGTTGAGCTCATGCTAAATGCTTTCAGCTGTGGTGGAGTACTCATCTTTGACATGAACCCGGTCCTGTTTATCCTGCCACTCACCCCCCAAACACTGCATGTATTTGTGCTCAAAATTCAATCAGTCCTGCCATGATCCCCTCAACCCCCCATTTGCACTGTCATCCTTGCCCCAAGGTAACCCCCTCCACCTTTTCCATGACACGGTCACCCTTGCCCCAGCACCATAAGCCAGCCATGAAGAAGCTGCTGCGGAGACTTGTTTGTGGCCCCCTCCGAATCTGTGGAGCTGCTGGGATCAACGCGAGTACTGAACAAAGTCGTCTGCACTCACCTCCATGTTCCCCTCGAAGTTAAGGTCGCTATATGCACACCTTCTAAAGGCAGTCGTAAATCACGCTATCTTGAAATCATGCCAACGTGGGATTTAAATGTGACGTTGCGGGGGAGAGGGGGGGGGGGATCAGGGGGACTGCTGGTAATTCCGGCGTGTGGCCACAATAATTAGTGCAGATTTATTGGGAACTTAATCTTAATGTTTGACTGCAGGAAACGCGGCCCACCATTGATGCGGGGAGTGGACAATCATGTCCTGGATTTACACCATCGGGAAACGCAACTCGGGCCTTCTCGCGAGATTCTCTGATCTCGCCACCAAACACGCCCATCATGTTCGGGTAAAGAAAGTCCCAGCCTAGGGAATACAGGCCCACTCTCCTCATTCTCTCACAATACATTCCCGCCATCCCAGGGATTAGTCTGGTTAACTTCCATTGCACTCCATCTATGGCAAGTGTATCCTCCCTTAGGTAAGGAGACCAAAACTGTACACAATACTCCAGGTGTAGTCTCATCAAAGCTCTACACAATTGCAGCAAGACATCTTTGCTCCTGTACTGGAATCCTCTCACAATGAAGACCAGCATACCATCTTCCTTGCTAATTGATTGTTGTACCTGCATGCTAGCTTTTAATGACTCATGAACAAGGACACACAATATTGGACACCAATATTTCCCAACCTCTCACCATTTAAGAAATATTCTGCCTTTTTGTTGTTTCTACTAAAATAGGTTAATTCACACTTATTCACCTTATATTCCATCAGTAAGAAAGATGTGCAATAATTGTGGGTGATTTTAAACTTCATGTGGCTTGGACAAATCAAATTGGCAAACGTAACTTGGAGAATGAGTTCATAAAGTCTATTTGGGACAGTTTCCGAGAACAATATGTTGAGGAACCAACCAGGGAATAGGCCACTCTCATGTGTAATGAGACAGGATTAATTAATGACCTCCCAGTAAAAGATCCTCTAGGAAAGAGTGATCATAACATGATGGAATTTCACATTAGTTTGAGAGTTAGAATTAGTTTGAGTGTTTGAAATTTGGGACTGAAACAAGTATCTTAAACTTAAAATGCAATTACAAGGGGATGAAGATAAAGTTGGCTAAAGTGAATTGGCAAAATAAGTTAAAAGGTAAGACAGTAAAGAAGAAGTGGCAGACATTAAGATATTTTATAACTCTCAACAAAATATATTCCATTGAGAAAGAAAGACTCTACCAGAAGGATGCAACATCGGTGGCTAACAGAAGAAGTTAAGGATGGTATCAAATTGAAATAAAAGATGTACAATGCTACAAAGATTAGTGATATCCCAAAAGATTGGGAAAGTTTTAGCAACCAGCAAAGGACACCTAAAATAATAGCATAGGATAGATATGGGAGGGAGGGATTGTTACTTCCAAGATGGGAGGAGGTACTCCTCCTCCCATCTTGGGAGACCAATCCCTCCCTCCCATATCTATCCACATTACATTCCATTTGGCTGTCATCAGCCCATCTGACCGGCCCGTCTATATCCGCCTGTAATATAAGGCTATCCTCCTCACCATTTGTCACTCCACCAATGTTCGTGTCCATTGGTTCTGGAAGGTTGAGTGCATAATGAGCCAGGGGGACAGGGATGAAGTGTGTCAGTGTGTGCACGCTAACTGATTCACTGTCCTTGTTCATTTCAGCATCATCAGAGCAGGGCCAGCAGGAGGAGCTGCAGATGCCCCCTCTCACACCTGAGGGCCCTCAAGTGTCACCTGTGTCACACCATTTCTGTGAGGCAGGCACCAATGCAGATACTGGCACCTAGGTGGGCATTGGAACATCGGCTAGTGTCCTGGGGCACAGTGGAGAGGGCACTTTACACTCGCTGGAGGAGCTGGCAGAGACAGAGTGCCTATGGCGCCAGCAGTTGGAGAACTGCAGGGGACCAGGCACATGCTCAGTCGGTGCCTGATGATGGGCCTCTGGAGCCGTCTGCTACACAGCAAGCGCAGAAAATGCAGCCGGGTGTGCGGGAGCATCTGGGAGAGATACATGAGGCTATGCTCGGCTTGGTCTCTGTGGTGGAGGAGTCCACACGGAGCATCACTGATGCATTGAGCCTCACAGCAGAGCGATATACTTCCTCCATGGAGACAGTGGTGACTCTCGTAGAGAGGTCCCTTCAGGAGGACAATCAGGGCCTCCTGGGGTTGCACTGGGACCTGCTAACCCTCACAGCGCCATTGGCCACAGCTGGTCAGTGCCAGTGTGGGAGATGGTGTGGGCTTCAAGTTTCCCAGCTCGTTGCAAATCTATCCATGGTGAAAGGGAGGCCTGAAGCGACCTCATGTCGGCGCAGCAGCTGCTTATTCCCTCGTTGGCACCTCTCAGGGCGCTCCAGGTGAGGGCAGCAGCTCCTCCGCCTCTGCCAATGACCATTGCACCCGGTGAGGCTGCGGTGACTGGGGAGATGCCAGCTGTGGAACTGGCAGATCTCTCCCAGGCGGGACCAGCACAGGCTCCATGGGCCAGAGGATGCCCGCCAAGTTCATCGAGGCCAACAGGACAGCAGAGTCAGCAGGATGTCTCAGATACCACCCCCAGCGATGGGGCAGCACCAAGACGTAGCACCCACAAACGGAAATTTAAGGCACACCACAGTTTTCTCACTGGTGCTTTTGTATTGGCCCAAGATTAGGTCCTTATAATTTATTTTTGCTTGCTTACAGTATTGTTTTGAAATTGAGAGAACATCTGATGTTAAAACTAAAAGTCAGATGTGTGACCATGGCTGAGGGTAGCTCATTTGTTCTGCATGTGTAGGTTTAAGAAAAATGTCATGAATGTTTGATTGGACATTCAAATTTATGTCCAAGGCCCTTGGTTCCTGCTGATGACCTGACAGGTTTTGCACTTAGGTGCCAAGTATGGATGCGCCAGTCAATGCTGGTCCTGCTGATCCATCTGTGTTGTGATAGCTGAAGGTCTGTTGGATAAAAGCCTCCAGGGTGTCCCTGCCTCCTTGGTGTAGTCCCAGGTCAGCGTCTACCCCCTCAGCATTTCCCTGTGTGTCATCCTCAGACACACTGCTGGGCTCATCGTGTGCAGCCGCAGACACTGTGTCAATATCTTCATCATCCACTGCTTCCCCCCATTTCTAGCGCAAGATTGTGTAGAGCACAGCATGCAACCACTATCACCGATACCCGATCTGGGGGGTACTGGGGCATGCCCCTGGGCAGTCCAGGCATTGGAAGTGCATCTTGAGAAAAGCAATGGCTCTCTCCACCACAAGTTCTTGTGGTGCCGTGGCTCCTATTGTACCGCTGCTCAGCTTCTGTTCTTGATGGCCAAGAGGTGTCATGAGCCACCTTCTGAGGGGATAGCCCTTGTCACCCAGCAGCCATCCATCCAGCCGGGCTGGAACACTGAAGAGCCCCGGCCCCTGGGAGTGTCTGAGGATGTAGGCGTCGTGGGAGCTGCCTGGGTACCTTGCACAGTCTTGTAGAATCAGCATCCTGCGATCACACACTATCTGCACGTTCATGGAGTGGAAGCCCTTCCTGGTGCTGAAAGCACCGGGCTCACCTGCTGGCGCCTTGATGGTCAGTCTATAGCACCCTGGATACGGGGGAAGCCAGCAATGGCCGCGAAGCCTCTGGCTCGCTCTGTCTTGCTTGTCTGGTCCCAGTGGAAGTGGATGAAGGTCAATGCACATCTGAACAGAGCGTCTGTAACCTGCTTGACACAAGTGTGGACAGCTGATTGGGAGACACCACAAAGATCACCCACTGAGCTCTGGAAGGAGCCAGAGGCAGAGAAGTTGAGGGCAGCTGTGACCTTTAGAGCCACTGGCATGGGGTGTCCACCCACACAGTTAGGGGAGATCTCAGGCCTAATCATCTGACAGATATAGTTGACGGTCTCACTTGGCAGTCGGAGCCTCCTTTGGCACTGTATCTTAGACATATTGAGGTAGTTGCTTTGCTGCCTGTATACCCTGGCAGCAGGGTAGTGGTGTCTTCTGTGGCCCCTTGCACCTTGGTCTACCTGTTGGCCCTGCAGCCCTTGTACCTGCGCCTATACTCCCAAAGGTAGCTCCCCTGGAGGCTGAATGTGCACCCCTGGCCTCCTCCTCATTCTAGCCTAGAGGAGAGTGCAAGAGGAGGACTCTAGGACAGGTAGTCAGCAGCATCTAGAAGAGAGTGTAAGAGGAGGACTCTAGGACAGGTAGTCAGCAGCATCTAGAAGAGAGTGTAAGAGGAGGACTCTAGGACAGGTAGTCAGCAGCATCTAGAAGAGAGTGTAAGAGGAGGACTCTAGGACAGGTAGTCAGCAGCATCTAGAAGAGAGTGTAAGAGGAGGACTCTAGGACAGGCAGTTGGCAGCACCTAGACGAGAGTGTAAGAGGAGGACCCTGGGACAGGCAGTCAGCAGCACCTAGAGGAGAGTGTGAGAGGAGGACCCTGGGACAGGCAGTCAGCAGCACCTAGAGGAGAGAGTGAGAGGAGGACCCTGGGACAGTCAGCAGCACCTAGAGGAGAGTGTAAGAGGAGGACTCTGGGACAGGCAGTCAGCAGCAGCTAGAGGAGAGAGCGAGAGGAGGACTCTGGGACAGGCAGTCAGCAGCACCTAGAGGAGAATGTGAGAGGAGGACTCTGGGACAGTCAGCAGCACCTAGAGGAGAGAGTGAGAGGAGGACTCTGGGACAGTCAGCAGCACCTAGAGGAGAGTGTGAGAGGAGGACCCTGGGACAGGCAGTCGGCAGCAGCTAGAGGAGAGAGTGAGAGGAGGACTCTAGGACAGGCAGTCAGCAGCACCTAGAGGAGAGTGTAAGAGGAGGACTCTGGGACAGGCAGTCAGCAGCAGCTAGAGGAGAGAGTGAGAGGAGGACTCTAGGACAGGCAGTCAGCAGCAGCTAGAGGAGAGTGTAAGAGGAGGACTCTGGGACAGTCAGCAGCACCTAGAGGAGAGAGTGAGAGGAGGACCCTGGGACAGGCAGTCAACAGCACCTAGAGGAGAGTGCGAGAGGAGGACCCTGGGGCAGGCAGTCGGCAGCAGCTAGACGAGAGTGTAAGAGGAGGACTCTGGGACAGGCAGCAGCACCTAGAGGAGAGAGTGAGAGGAGGACCCTGGGATAGGCAGTCAGCAGCACCTAGAGGAGAGAGTGAGAGGAGGACCCTGGGACAGGCAGCAGCAGCTAGAGGAGAGTGTGAGAGGAGGACTCTGGGACAGGCAGGCAGCAGCTAGAGGAGAGAGTGAGAGGAGGGCTCTGGGACAGGCAGTCAGCAGCACCTAGAGGAGAGTGTGAGAGGAGGGCTCTGGGACAGGCAGTCGGCAGCAGCTAGACGAGAGTGTAAGAGGAGGACTCTGGGACAGTCAGCAGCACCTAGAGGAGAGTGTAAGAGGAGGACTCTGGGACAGGCAGTCAGCAGCAGCTAGAGGAGAGAGCGAGAGGAGGACTCTGGGACAGGCAGTCAGCAGCACCTAGAGGAGAATGTGAGAGGAGGACTCTGGGACAGTCAGCAGCACCTAGAGGAGAGAGTGAGAGGAGGACTCTGGGACAGTCAGCAGCACCTAGAGGAGAGTGTGAGAGGAGGACCCTGGGACAGGCAGTCGGCAGCAGCTAGAGGAGAGAGTGAGAGGAGGACTCTAGGACAGGCAGTCAGCAGCACCTAGAGGAGAGTGTAAGAGGAGGACTCTGGGACAGGCAGTCAGCAGCAGCTAGAGGAGAGAGTGAGAGGAGGACTCTAGGACAGGCAGTCAGCAGCAGCTAGAGGAGAGTGTAAGAGGAGGACTCTGGGACAGTCAGCAGCACCTAGAGGAGAGAGTGAGAGGAGGACCCTGGGACAGGCAGTCAACAGCACCTAGAGGAGAGTGCGAGAGGAGGACCCTGGGGCAGGCAGTCGGCAGCAGCTAGACAAGAGTGTAAGAGGAGGACTCTGGGACAGGCAGCAGCACCTAGAGGAGAGAGTGAGAGGAGGACCCTGGGATAGGCAGTCAGCAGCACCTAGAGGAGAGAGTGAGAGGAGGACCCTGGGACAGGCAGCAGCAGCTAGAGGAGAGTGTGAGAGGAGGACTCTGGGACAGGCAGGCAGCAGCTAGAGGAGAGAGTGAGAGGAGGGCTCTGGGACAGGCAGTCAGCAGCACCTAGAGGAGAGTGTGAGAGGAGGGCTCTGGGACAGACAGTCAGCAGCAGCTAGAGGAGAGAGTGAGAGGAGGACTCTGGGACAGGCAGTCAGCAGCATCTAGAGGAGAGAGTGTGAGGGACACTCTGGGACAGGCAGTCAGCAGCAGCTAGAGGAGAGTGTAAGAGGAGGACTCTGGGACAGGCAGTCAGCAGCACCTAGAGGAGAGAGTGAGAGGAGGACCCTGGGACAGGCAGTCAGCAGCAGCTAGAGGAGAGTGTGAGAGGAGGACCCTGGGACAGGCAGTCAGCAGCATCTAGAGGAGAGAGCGAGAGGAGGACCCTGGGACAGGCAGTCAGCAGCAGCTAGAGGAGAGAGTGAGAGGAGGACCCTGGGACAGGCAGTCAGCAGCAGCTAGAGGAGAGAGCAAGAGAAGTGTCCTCTGCAGTCACCGTCGCCTAGTGAAAAAAAAGTGACATCACAGGAAAACCGTAAGTTCATTGATTGGTAAGTAACCGCTAGTTTGAACTACCTATTCTCAGTTGACTTCAGATTAAAGGTGACTACTGGGGCCCAGGATCGGAGGCCTAACACTTCAGCTTCAACTCAGCAGAGAGAGCGAGTTCCAGTTGATTTTACAAAGTGTATTTTGAATTCTAACTTGCTTTCAGATTAAAGGTAAATAGGTAAAATATTTTACTAATTGATGAACTGAAGACCAGTAGCAAATTTAAAAACAAATTTAAAAACTAATTAAATAAAAGAGAGATGCAGGACCAGGTGATGTTTTGTAGCTGCATGATGTGGGAGCTGGTGGATCCCACTGTGGTTCCTACTGACCATATTTGTAGCAAATGTTGGTTGCTCGAGGAACTCCGGCTCAGAGTTGATGAGCTGGGGTCTGAGCTTCGGATACAGTGACACATCAGGGAGGGGGAGAGTTACCTGGACGCTGTGTTTCAGGAGATAGTCACACCCCTTAGATTAAAGCATAGATAAAAACAAAAAACTGAGGATGCTGGAAATCCAAAACAAAAACAGAATTACCTGGAAAAACTCAGCAGGTCTGGCAGCATCGGTGGAGAAGAAAAGAGTTGACGTTTCAAGTCATCATGACCCTTCAACAGAACTAGGTGAATCCAAGGAGAGGGGTGAAATATAAGCTGGTTTAAGGTGGGGGGGTTGGGAGAGAAGTTAGGGGGGGTGTGGTTGTAGGGACAAACAAGCAGTGATAGGAGCAGATAATCAAAAGATGTCACAGACAAAAGAACACAGAGGTGTTGAAGGTGCTGATATTATCTAAATGAATGTGCTAATTAAGAATGGATAGTAGGGCACTCAAGGTATAGCTCTAGTGGGGGTGGGGGGGCATAAAAGATTTAAAAATAATGGAAATAGGTGGGAAAAGAAAAATCTATATAAATTATTAGAAAAAACAAAAGGAAGGGGGAAGAAACAGAAAGGGGGTGGGGATGGAGGAGGGAGTTCAAGACCTAAAGTTGTTGAATTCAATATTCATTCCAGAAGGCTGTAAAGTGCCTAGTCAGAAGATGAGGTGCTGTTCCTCCAGTTTGTGTTGAGCTTCACTGGAACATTGCAGCAAGCCAAGGACAGACATGTGGGCAAGAGAGCAGGGTGGAGTGTTAAAATGGCAAGCGACAGGGAGGTTTGGGTCATTCTTGCGGACAGACCGCAGGTGTTCTGCAAAGCGATCACCCAGTTTATGTTTGGTCTCTCCAATATAGAGGAGACCGCATTGGGAGCAACGAATGCAGTAGACTAAGTCGGGGGAAATGCAAGTAAAATGCTGCTTCACTTGAAAGGCCAGTGGTCAGGGACAGGACGGTGTGACTATGAGTGAGGCAGGTAGAGGGATCCAGGAAGTAGCACTGCAGGAGCCTCAGCCCTTGCCCTTATCCAACAGGTTCGGGATTCTTGCTCCCTGTGTGGACGAGAGTGGGGACTATAGGGAGGATGAACAAAGTGACCATAGCACCGTGGTACAGGGAGCCATTTAAGTGGGAGCAGAAAAGAGAAATGTAGTTGTAATCAGGGTTAGTATATTTAAGGGAATAGATACTGTTCTCTGTAGCCAGGATCGAGAGTCCCAAAGGCAGTGTTGCCTACCTGCTGCCAGGGTTAAGGATATCCCATCTGGGCTGCAGAGGAACTTGGATTTGGTGGGGAAAAGTTCAGTTGTCGTGGTCCTTGTAGGTACCAACGATATAGGTAGAACAAGGAAAGAGGTTCTGCTGAGGGAATACGAGCAGTTAGGGGCTAAATTAAAAAGCAGAACCAAAAAATTAATAATCTCCGGATTCCTACCTGAGCCACGAGCTAATTGGCATTGGTTCAATAAGATTTAAAAGATAAATGCGTGGCTCAAAGATTGGTGTAAGAGAAGTGGATTTGTATTCATGGGACATTGGCACCAGTACTGGGGAAAGAGGGAGCTATTCCATTTGGATAGGCTCCACTTGAATTATGCTGGGACCAGTGTCCTGGCAAATCACATAACTAGGGCTGTAGATAGAGCTTTAAACCAAATAATTGTTGGTGGGGTGGGGGTGGGGGAAGTGGGGGGAGGGTTCACTTGCATGAAAATATAAAAAAATCAAAGTTTAAGGAGAGGGTATGGGCAGGTTAGTGATGAGACTGATTGTTATCAAAGTGAAAGAAAGGGACTGAGTGTGTGAACACTTTATTGCACCAAAGAATCATATAATAGTAGGGAAAATTGACAATAGGGCAAACTTAAAGGCTTTGTATCTGAATGCACGTAGTATTTGGAATAAAACTAATGAGTTAACAGCGCAAATAGAGATGAATAGGTATGATTCGGTGGCGATTACTGAGACGTTGCTACAGGGAGAACAGGTTTGGGAGTTGAATATCCAAGAGTACTCAGTGTTTCGGAAGGATAGGCAGGAAGAAAAAGAAGGTGGTGTAGCTTTGTTAGTAAAGGAAGAGATCAGTGCTATAGTGAGGAATGATATAGGCACTGGAGAGCAAGACGTAGAGTCAGTCTGGGTAGAAATAAGAAATAGGAAGGGAATGAAGTCCTGGTGGGAGTAATTTACAGGTCCCCAAACAGTAGTTCAGCAACAGGACATAGTATAAACCAGGAAATACTGGGAGCATGTAAGAAAGGCACGGCAATAATCATGGGTGATTTTAATATGCATATAGACTGGACTAATCAAATTGGTAAGGGTGGCCTCGAGGTAGAGTTCATAGAGTGTATTAGAGATTGTTTCTTGGAGCGATATGTTGTGGAACCAACCAGGGAGCAGGTTATTCTGGATTTGGTTTAGTGTAATGAGATGGGATTAATTAATGATCTCATAGTAAAGGATCCTCTAGGGAAGAGTGATCAAAGCATGCTAGAATTTCAAGTTCAGTTTGAGAGCGAGAAACTTGAGTTCCACACAAGTGTTCTGGAGTTAAACCAAAGGTAACTACATAGGTATGAGGGCAGATTTGGCTCTAGTGGACTGGGCAGGAAGACTACAAGGTAGGACAGCTGATGAACAGTGGCAGATATTTAAGGAGATATTCAATTCCTCCCAAGTAAAATATATTCCAAAGAGGAAGAAAGATGGTAAGAGGGAAAAAAGAATCCATGGCTAAGCAAGGAAGTTAAAGATAACTTAAAGGCAAAAACTAAGGCATACCAAATTGCAAAGGTCAGTGACAGGCTGGAAGATTGGGAAACTTTTAAACATCAACAAAGGGTTACTAAAAAATAATAAAAAGAGCAAAGGTAAATTATGAAAGAAAACTAGAGCAAAATGTAAAAACTGATGGCAAAAGCTTCTACAAGTATATAAAAGGAAAGAGAATAGCTAAAATGAATGTTGGTCCCTTGGAGTTAATAGTGGGGAACACAGAAATGGCAGACGCTTAATCAATATTTTGCCTCAGTTTTCACAGTGGTACCACCCCAATAGTAACAGGTAGTGCAGAGGGTATAGAGAAGGAGGAACTTAGAACAATCACCATCACGAAAGAAAAAGTATTGAGCAAACTATTAAGATTAAAGGGTGACAAGTCCCCAGGACCTGATGGCCTACATCCCAGGGTCTTAAATGAAGTGGCAGCAGAGATGGTGGATGCATTGGCTATAATATTCAAAAATTCCCTGGATTCTGGAAAGGTTCCAGTGGATTTGAAAAATGCTAATATAATGCCCTTTTCAAAGTAGAAAGTAGGAAACTATAGACCAGTTAGTTTAACATCTATTATTGGGAAATTGTTGGAATCCATTATTAAGGAAGTAGTAATGGGGCATTTGGAAAGCCAAAATGCAATCCATCAGCATCAGCATGGTTTTATGAAGAGTAAATCGTGTTTGACTAATTTGCTAGAGTTCTTTGAAGATTTGACAAGCAAAGTGGATAATGGGGGTCCTGTAGATGTAGTATACCTGGACTTCCAGAAGGCCTTTGATAAGGTGCCGCACAAAAGATTAATACACAAGATAAGATCACATGGAGTTAGCGGTGATATATTAGTTTGGAAAGAGGATTGGCTAACCAACAGAAAAGACAGAGTTGGGATAAATCGATCTTTTTCTGGATGGCAAGCTGTAACTAGTGGGGTGCCACAGAGTTCGATCCTTGGGCCCCAACTATTGACAATCTATATTAATGATTCGGATTCAGGGATAGAAGGTTCTATAGTTAAATTTGTAGCTGACACCAAAATAGGTGGGAAAGTAAGTTGCAATGAAGAAATAAGAAATTTACAAATGGATATGGACAGGTTAGGTAAATAGGCCAAAATTTGGCAGATGGAGTTTAACGTGGAAGAGTGTGAGGTTATCCATTTTGGTCAGAAGAATAAAAAGGCGACTTATTATTATTTAAATGGAGAGAAACTTCAGAATGCTTCAGTGCAGAGGGATCTGGGTGTCCTCTTGCATGAATCGCTGAAAGCTAGTATGCAGGTACAGTAGGTAATAAGGAAGGCAAATGGAATTTTGGCATTTATTGCCAAATGTATAAAAATAGGGAAGTGTTGTTGCAACTGTACAAGGCATTGGTGAGACTGCACCTGGAGTACTGCGCACAGTTTTGGTCCCCTTACTTGAGGAAGAATGTAGTTGCTTTGGAGGCAGTTCAGAGGAGGTTCACTAGATTGATTCCAGAGATGCAGGGCTTGTCTTATGAGGAGAGATTGAGCAGTGTAGGCCTATATTCACTAGAGTTTAGAAGGATGAGAGGAGATCTAATTGAGGTATATAAGATGCTAAAGGGGATAGACAAAGTAGACGTGGAGCAGATATTTCTCCTTCTGGGGCATTCTAGAATGAGAGGCCATAGTTATAGGCTAAGGTGTGGTAGATTTAAATCAGAGATGAGGAAGAATTACTTTACTCAAAGGGTCGTGAATCTGTGGAATTCACTACCTCAGAGTGCAGTGGATGCTGGGACGCTGAATACATTTAAGGAGGAGATAGATAGATTTTTAACTAGTAATGGGTTGAAATGTTATGGGAAGAGGGCTGGAAATTGGAGTTGAGGCTGAAATGAGATCAGCCATGATCGTAATGAATGGCGGGACAGGCTCAAGGGGTTGAATTGCCTTCTCATGCTCCTAGTTCTTATGTTCTTAAGTCCTCCCTTTCTCCTCAGATGAGCTGCCTCCAGCAGACATGTCAGATCCCATACCCAGGCTAAGGGGAGGCTTCCAGAAAGCTGCAGGCCCACTAAAGATTCCTGACTGCAGAGCGCTGACCTGAAGGTTCAAAGTACACAGAAAGCTGCTGGGACGCCTTCTGAACTACTGCAGATCACACAGGCAAGTTTAAAATACTTTCTCCAATAAATACTCCACTGAGCCCTCTTATCCCGCCCGTGGATAAGGTTCATAGAAAAGTCTCCTACCCGCCTGCCCGTTGCGCCTGTGCATCGACCTGAAGATTGCACGGGAGCCTAAAAGTCGCTGTCGATTGACAACTAAAGGGCCTTAACTGGCCTGTTCATTAATGGTGGTCACGCATCGGACTGCATTGCACACCTGCCCAGTGAAATATCGTGACGGCACGCGGTGATGTCAGGATCCTCGCCCGACAGGAATCTTTAGCGGGCCTGAGCATCATTTTATGTGCAGATGTGAGGGGCCCACCCCCACATGTCAAACTGAAAACTCTGCCCTGAGAAAATATCAAACAGGTTAGACAAAGTCAACATTCACTTGTGAAAGGGAAATCATGTTTGACAAACCTTCTGGAGTTTTCTGAGGATGTAACTAGCAGAATAGATAAGGGAGAACCAGTGGATGTGGTGTATTTGGAATTTCAGAAAGCTTTTGATAAAGTCCCACATAAGAGGTTAGTGTGTAAAATTAAAGCACATGGGACGGGGGTAATATATTGGCATGGGTTGAGAATTGGTTGGCAGTCAGGAAACAGAGAGTCGGAATAAATGGGTCTTTTTCAGATTGGCAGCTGGTGGCTAGAGGGGAAACGCAGAGATCAGTGCTTGGGCCCCAGATATTCACAATATATAATCAATGATTTGGATGAGGGAACCAATTGTAATACTTCCAAATTTGCTGATGACACAAAGCTTGGTGGGAATGTGAGCAGTGATGAGGGTGTAAAGAGGCTTCAAGGTGATTTAGACAGGTTGAGTGAGTGGGCAAATACATGGCAGATGCAGTATAACGTGGATAAGTGTGAAGTTATCCACTTCGGTAAGAAAAACAGAATGGCAAAGTATTACTTAACATCAAGATACTTTCATTTGGAAAAAACAACATGGATCCATTAACAGCATATAGTGCTTAACCAACTTGACTGAGGTTTCAAAAAGGTAAAGAGAGGGTTGGCAAGGGTAATGCAATATACATGCAGTAATGTGCAGTAACATGGACTTTCAAAAGGTGACTTGGCAGCAAAGTTGAAGCCCATGGAATAATGAGGAGAGAGGCATGGATGTGAAGTTAGCTGAGTGACCAGAAACAGAGAGTAGTGGTAATGCAAAACAAAAACAGAATTACCTGGAAAAACTCAGCAGGTCTGGCAGCATCGGCGGAGAAGAAAAGAGTTGACGTTTCGAGTCCTCATGACCCTTCAACAGTATCAGTAGTGGTGATGGTTGTTTCTTAGACTGGAAAGCAGGTATACAGTGTGGTTCCCAAGGGTCGGTACTAGGACTACTGCTTTTCACAATATATATTATTGACTAGACGTGGATGCGCAGGGCACAATTTCAAAATTGACAAGTGACACAAAACTTAGAAGTTTTGTGAATTGTGAGGAGAATAGTAAAATACTTCAAGAGGACACAGAGAGGCTGGTGGAATGGCTGGACGTGAGAGATGAAATTTCATAGAGAAATATGAAGTGATGCATTTTGGTAGGGAGAATAAGGAAATGGAATATAAATAAAGGCTAACGGGGGTGCAGAAGTAGCGGGACCTGGGGGAGGGGGGGCTAGATGTGCATAAATCAGTGAAGGTGGAAGGGTAAGTTGAGAAGGTTGTTGAAAAGGTATAGGGGATCCTGTATTTTATAAATAGAGGCATAGAGAATAAAGCAAGGAAGTTATAATGAACCTTTATAAAATCCTGGTTTGGCCTCAGCTGTAGTATTCTGTCCAATTCTGGGCACCACACTTTCGGAAGGTTGTGGAGGCAGGGCTATAAAAAAGGTGGGAGAGCGGGATTAACTGATTTGCTGTTGCAGACACCCAGCATGGACATGATAGACTGAATGGCCTCCTTCTGTGCTGTAATCATTCTATGATTTGATGATTCTATACTCACTGGGTTATATTTTAGTGCTATCTGACTTTTCCAGGTAGACATCTGTGTAGGGTGTGATAAACTGAGGATAATTTAACCCTCTTTCTGACTCAGTTGAAATGTAATTACAGTCTCCTTCCCCAATGCCCCACACACCCAAGACACATTGCAAAGGGAATGGAGACTGAGCATAATGAGTCTCCAACCCCTTATTTTCACCTTTTGAGCCTGATTACTGAACAAATAGGAGGTGAATCAGTCACATTGTGCCAATGAGCCATTCATTGACAGACCATAGATTTAAACACACTCACAAGGTTACAAAGACAGTCAGAGGTAAATAGTGACTCAGTTATCCACACTCATAATACATACATCGACACAAAAAGGCATATCTCTATCTCTCAGAATCATTTAGTAAAATACATAAATATGTCGTTATTTAGGATGACAAAACAACAGAGTGAATCAGGAGAGCGAGAATCAGCCCCGACTATTGAGTCCTACATACCACGTTCCTCCTTTCCGTCTGCAGGGCTGACCCTTTCTTTGGGCTGTACCACCAGACGCAGTGCTCTGCTCCGGTGGGAGCTATGTGTTTAAGCTGCTGCGCTTGTTCTAATCTTGGGCACATGCCGCAGTTTAAGAGCCCAGAGCACAGAGAGCCTTGTTATAAAGGAGAGTGTGTCAGCCCCAGCACGTTGCACAGATTTCCAGAACAATCTTTATTGTTTATTGCCATGGTTGAGATTAAGTGAATGCATAAAATGTATGATTAAAAACGGATTAAAATAATTAAAGCACATTGGAAGCAAAGACTCACCTGAAGGGTTCCCATAAACTTGTTCTCTGATTTGAAGTGGCCATCTACCAGCCTGCATCTCACCCACAGTACTGTAGCTATGCTAACCTCACACCCATTCCAAAGGCACAGGCCACTGCTCCTTTCAATCCTCACTGGTTCTCATCATTTTAATGTTTTTACAGAAGCGATGCCCTCTGTACCTGCTGACTCCAAGATCAACTCCGGGTGGGACAACTGAGAAAAGAACTTTCAAACAAGTTTCATTTCTTTATAGGTCACCTGGCTCAAAATCTCCAAAGGATGTTACAGGGGTCTGAGTGGAATCGCGATACTCAAATCCAGTTCATGGCTCGTCATTATTTCATGGATCTCAGGATCAGTGCCGAGTGATCTCCTTGAACTTTTCAATATGATTCTGGAATTGATAGCATTGACTTGGGAAAATAGCCAATCGTGGCAAAGGATCAATCCTGGAATACTGAGGAAGGTTTGTAAGGAGTTAGCAGAAGTTCTGCCTGCAATTAAAAAAAAAAGGAATTGCGAAAGAGAACTGGAAAATGGCATACATTGTTCACAAGAAAAGGGAGAAGCATCAATTAAGTCAAATAGTCTTACTTTGTTTATGGACAGTGGGAGTTCATCAGCCCCCACCACTTGGGGCAGGTACACTGATGTTTAAAGGTATCCCATGGAGGAGAACACAAAAAATCCATAAATGATTCTGGGTTTTGTGCATGAAGTAAGTGATCTTGAGTTAGTGCAATATATTAAGACATGGTGTCTTACTTCTGGAAGTGTGTGTACTTCTGGACACCTCGTTACAAGAATGGCATTTAAAGACGTGATAGGGGCTCTGCAGATTCACTACCAGAATGAGACCAGAAATGGGACAGCGCAGAAATTAATAAAGAATGGAAAAGCTGGAATATTTCCATTGAAACAAAGGTGATGAGGGAAGGTTAATGGAAATTTTCAAATTTATGAAAAGTCTGGAATGGCTAAATATGAAAGATTGTTTCCACTAGTTATTTTCAGAATTTCATGATAAATGTTGACATTATGGGCTAGGATTGATTGGAACGTGAATAAATGTCAGGAAGAACATTGAAGAGCCAACTCTTGTTCAGATAACAAAAACAGAATTACCTGGGAAAACTCAGCAGGTCTGGCAGCATCAACGGAGAAGAAAAGAGTTGACGTTTCGAGTCCTCATGACCCTTCAACAGAACTGAGTGAAATTAGGAGAGGGGTGAAATATAAGCTGGTTTAAGTTGGGAGGGTTGGGGGTAGAGAAGTGGTGGGGGGTGTGGTTGTAGGGACAAGCAAGCAGTGATAGGAGCAGATAATCAAAAGATGTCACAGACAAAAGAACAAAGAGGTGTTGAAGGTGATGATATTATCTAAACGACTGTGCTAATTAAGAATGGATGGTATGGCACTCAAGGTATAGCTCTAGTGGGGGTGGGGGGGGGGCAGAAAAGATTTAAAAATAATGGAAATAGGTGGGAAAAGAAAAATCTATATAATTTATTGGAAAAAACAAAAGGAAAGGGGAAAAAACAGAAAGGGGGTGGGGATGGAGGAGGGAGTTCAAGACCTAAAGTTGTTGAATTCAATATTCAGTCCGGAAGGCTGTAAAGTGCCTAGTCGGAAGATGAGGTGCTGTTCCTCCAGTTTGCGTTGGGCTTCACTGGAACAATGCAGCAAGCCAAGGACAGACTTGTTCAGATAGTTCCATCAGCCTTTGATTTCCATCTGGAAGGGCAGATGGGACCTCAGTTTAACATCTCATCTGAAAGATGACACTTCTGATAGTACTGCTCTGAAATGTTTGCCAAGTTTATGTGCTCAAGTCTCTGGACTGAGGCACCCCCTAATCCTGAGGCAATGCTACTCTCCACTGATACAAAGGAAGACAATGTGAGGAATGAGGGCAAAAAGAGGGCATTTCATAAATATAGACCTTCCAACTCAGTGATAGACAGGAATATAGGAATAGTGTGAAGACTGTTAACATCTGCAGGTAAAAATATTAATACATCAGGAATGACCAGAAAGTCAAGGACGAAGTGGTGCCAGTGAAAGGGATCAATGTTGATGCAATATTGGACAACATAGCAAGGCCAGATATTTCTTCTCAAGCCTTTCACTCCCTTAGCCTCTCACTCTCTCCAAGAAGAGAGCGTTGATTTTCAAATAAACGTGGAGGAAATTCTGAACAGGATGGTCATGGTCTCTTGGGAAGTGACTGAAATATTGAAGACAGTAAAAGGCCAGGTAGGCTGCATGATAACAAAAGAGCTAATAAGCTTAGCATTTTTCAGGGATGGTCATGCAATTGTACCCTGAGAAAGTGGTTTCTTGAGAACTGCAAAAAAGGGGAAACGGCTTGGAGTTGAGAATGGAAAAGATGGTGGACAGATCAGATGGAATTACTGTACATACAGGGGTGGGAAAGATCTGGAATAAATTGCACGGGGAGATTGCAAAATGTACTTAATTGTGTGAAGTGCTTTGGGATGTCTCGACATACATGTTGAGGTAGAAATGCAAGTCTGTGGTTTCTAACATTCCTGATATTTGGCACAATTCAGACATGAGATGGAGGAGGGAACTGCATATAGTAACATAAAACTTGCTGATGCCACCAAACTGTGTGGCTAGTTAAAGGGAGAAAAGAAAAATACCTGTAATGTTCAAAGGGCATGGATGTGTTATGGGCTGCAATTGGAATGTAGATGAATGTAAGGAAGGACATTGAAGAGTCAAGCACTGAACATTGCACACATTTTCCCAAGGCTATTGCAGACCTTTCACTGACTTTGTGGTGGAATTAAGATATCTTGTATTTGTCATGTACCTCATGCCTCAGGATGTCTCACAGAATTTCACAACATATAGGTAGGGGGCTCATGAGGGTAGTCGGGGGTCGGGAGAGTCATTGGGCTGTGCAGGGGATAGTTCAGGAGTTAGGAGGGTAGTTGGGGAGGTGGGGATAGTCGAGGCATCCAGTGAGTGGTTGAAGGGTCAGTAGTATAGTTATCCAGGGGTTCAAATTGGTTTTAAACCATGTAATTTTTCCTATAAGTATTCTGCTAAGTGAGTTGGAACCTTCCAAAGTGTCTGAGTTTAAAAGGGATTTCAGAGGGTTCAATACACAGGGGAATTGCCCAAAGGAAGTTGAAACTTCCCAGGCAATTCCTGTGTAGTCAGTGCATGGGGACTTCCCAGGGGTCCCGCCCATGCATCTTCTGCGGTGCCTCAGGGGTGCGACTCCTCGGGGAATGGAAGATCTGGCCACTGTGGCAGTTCCCTGGATTGCAGGCATGTGTGATACACTGGTACTGCTGCTGGTCACACACAAACTGTTAACTGAAGGAATGGAATTGCTTCCTGTTCCTGAACACCTTTGATTTTAAATCAGGGGCTCGCATGGCTACTCTCTGGAATACTGGACCATGGGGAACCCTGCAATCCTGACTAATCCTGGAGCTCTCCGCTCTGCTCTGGCAATGGGCAGTGAGATATAATCAACCCTCACAGTGTATAGAACCTCAGTGACCTCTCTTGTGCAAATTTATACAGAGAATTGTGAGATGTGACTGATTTCACCAGGGACAGCCTGGAAAATTCCAGGAACATAAAAATTAAATGTTACAGTGAACTTGGCTGCCACAGGTAATGCAGCCCAGGCTGTGCTGGGGGTTCAGAGTCTTCCTTCCACAAGGTCACTGATCTCTGTCACAACCTCCTTGGTAAATTGCAGCCTCCTCACACTCTGGACTCAGGGCCTTGCAGACCTTGGCTCATTAGGGCCTGCTGCTGAGACTCCTCCTCACCCTCCTCTCACTCATCACCCTCCTGTCCCTCCCTCCTCCAGCTGCTGCTTTACCTGACCTAAACTCCCTCTCCCATTCCTCCTTTAGCCCAAGAGGACCCCTAGTAAGATGATGCCAATGACTCAGCACTCTCTTTATCCTGAAGACTCCTATAAGGTCTCCAATAAGACATAGTCACACAGCACTTACTCCTTTTAGGTAAAGTCTTCAGTGAACTTACGGGAAAAAATATTGCTCAAGTGTTGGTGAAGTTTGGACAAAACCAGAAATTTCTCTGATATTCATTTACCTCCGTTCATGTACCAAAGAGGTAGATGGTACCCAGGCCATAGTGACAGACGAGGAAACTCTGTCAATAGAAGGGCTTAAAATTGATAAGGAGGAAGTGTTGAATAGACTGTTGGTAATTAAAGTTGACAAGGCTCCGGGACCAGATGAGATGCATTCAAGGATCTTGAAGGAAGTGAGTAAAATTGCAGGGGCACTGGCCATAAATTTTCAGTCTTCCCTAGACTCAAGGGAGGTGCCAGAGGACTGGAGAATTGCAAACATTACGCCCTTGCTAAAAAAAGGTTGTAAGAATAAGCCCAGCAATTACAGACCAGTCAGTTTACCTTCATTGAAGGGCAGGATTCTAGAATCAACTATTCCAGATAGAATTCATAGTCACATGCAAAACTATGGATTGATAATGTAAGGAACATATCTTTTTATTTCTGTCAGACTGTGGATTAGAATTACAATGGCTGCAGTTTGAAGGACATGTCCACTAGAACAAGATGAGAGATATATACAATGTTGCAGTCCTGGAACAGAGTGTGCCATGAAAGACAGGATGGTGCTAGAAAGGAGTCCTGGACCAAGGGACCTGCCTTGCAACAACATTTTAATTGGCTCCTGACCAGGTTACCAGGTTTTATACAAGGGCAGTGCAGCAGAATAGCACCTAGCCTGAAAGGAACAAGACCTAAAACCTCTTTCTCCTGTGTGTGGAAGATTCCAGTAATTCCACAATAATAGCTGGCTGGCTTTTTCATTTCATATCTCTATAACCTGCTCTCTCTCTGAAAACTCCTGTCAGAGGAAAAGAGGAAAATCACCTTTAGAGACATTGAAAGGCAACCAGTGAACTAAGTACAGAAAGTGCTGGAAGACCACCTCGTGTCATCAACAAGAACTGAAAGGAATTTGGAACACATCAATCAAAATCAACCCATCGAATCCTGTACTCCAGAATTGGTGCTATTGAGCTGTTTTATCCCACCCTTAAAATCCATGTTTTCTGTGAGTCTTATGTGTCTCATATATGTGTGTGTGTATAGGGATTTAAGGAGGGGGTAGAGTTTACCTTATAGACTTAGAAATTAGCAGTCCATATTTCTTTCTTTTGCCACTGGTTAATGACAGTTTGTTCAATAAAGAATTATTTACTTATTAAGTTTACAAACTTGGTGCTCATATTCTGTTAACCTTAAATAAACAGTTTGGTAGAATTGGGGCAATCTGGTGGTTTGGTCAAACTTTTCACATTTGTCATAGTTCGGGGAACAGTGGAGCTCGATATTACTCCACACTATCTCCAATGAGTCATGACAATAAGGAAGATCCAGCATGGATCTCTGAAGGGGAAATCATGTTTAACTAACTTGCTGGAGTTTCTTTGAATAGGTGACAGAAGAGGTTGATTAGGGTAATGCTGTTGATGTGGTGTACATGGTACTAAAGGTATTTGACACAGTGCCACACAACCAACTTGTGAGAAAAGTTATTGCTCATGGAATAAAAGGGACAGTAGCAACAGGGAAGCAAAATTGGCTGAAAAATAGGAAGCAGAGAGTAATGGCCAATGGATACTTTTCAGGCTGGAGGAAGGTTTGTAGTGGAGTTCCCCAGGGGTCAGTATTGGGATACTTGTTTTTCCTGATATATATATATTAATGATCTAGAACTTGGTGATCAGGGGACAATTTCAAGATTTTCGAATGATACGAAGCTTGACAGTGTTGTAAACTGTGAGGAGGATGGTGTAGGACTTCAAAAGGACATAGACAAATTGGTGGAGTGGGCAGATAGGTGGCAGATGAAGTTCAATGCGGAGAAGTGTGAGGTGATGCATTTTGGTAGGAAGAACATGGACAGACAGTATAAAACAAAGGGTAAAATTTTGAAGGGGTTGCAGGAGCAGAAAGACCTGGGTGTATATGTGTATAGATCATTGAAAGTGGCAGGATAGGTGGAGAGAGCAGTTAATAAAGCATATAATATCCTGGGCTTTATTAATAGGGGCATAGAGTACAAGAGCAAGGAGGTTATGCTGAATTTATATAAACTCTCATTAGACCTCAGCTGGAGTATTGTGTGTAGTTCTGGGTGCCACATTATAGGGAGGATGTGAACACATTGGAGAGAGTGCAGAAGAGGTTTACAAGAATGGTTCCAGGGATGAGAAACTTCAATTATGAGGATAGATTGGAGAGGTTGGAACTATTCTCCTTGGAGAGAAGAAGACTAAGAGGAGATTTGATATAGATGTTCAAAATCATGAGGGGGCTGGACAGAGTAGATAGGGAGAAGCTGTTCCCACTCATAAAAGGATCAAGAATGAGAGGGCACAGATTTAAAGTGATTTGCAAAAGAAGCAAATGTGCTATGAAAATAAACTTATACAGACGAGCGGTTTGGTTCTGGAATGCACTGTCTGGAAGTGTGGTGGAGGCAGATTCAATCAAGGCATTCAAGAGAGCAAAAGATGATTATTTCAATAGAAACAATGTACAGGGGTGCAGGGAAAAGGCAGGGCAATGGCACTAGGTCATAATGCTCATTTGGAGATCTGGTGCAGACACAGTGGGCTGAATGGCCTCCTTCTGTGCCATTAAAATTCTGAATCTGTCATGTGTAACAAAAGTCCTCTTCAAATGCAGTGAATGGAGAAAGCTGACAGCAGCTTTAAATAGTGCTTGAAATCTTTCTTTAGTCTTGTTCAGCTGGTCACCATTACTAATTAATAAAGTGGCGTGCAACTTCTTAATGAGCTCTAGCAAGCAACGTAAGTAGCAATCAGCCCGTATGGTCGAGGCAATCATTCCTAGCTCACTCTGAAACTCCTTTACTAACATTGTGTCTTGTAACTCTTTCGAGGCACTGTCTTTCATTGTAACTCTTTCGAGTACAAACCCGTTTCCATCTGTTTCAGATGAACTTACATTGGTTTCATAGTTTGCCATTGTGAGATTTGAACTCTTGATACTCTTTTGAGTAAACCTGTTTCCATCTGTTTCAGATGAAGTTACATTGTTTCATAGTTTGCCATTGTGAGATTTGAACTCTTGATCTTGGGGTTACAAACCCAGTACCATAACCACTTGGCTATTTAGGCCAAGCCTAACATCGTGTCTTGTACTAAACACAGTCTAAACTGTAGCTAATGACCTATCTTGGCTGTCTCAGAAATTCGATGGTGCCTAAAGCATTACCCCCAAAGTATGGGGATAAGGAGAACAACCTGACTGACTAGGAGTGATGAGTGGTGTTCCTCAGGGATCTACACTTGGGCCTGAGCTCTTTATGATGTATATAAATGACTTGGATGAATGAATAGAGAGTTTTATATCCAAGTCTGCTGATGATACTAAGTTAGGAAGTACAGTCAGTTATGTAGACAGGAGCAGAAAGTTATAAGAGGACATGGACAGATTAATTGAATGAGGGTAACTATAGCAAATGGAGCTCAGTGTGGGGAGCTCACCATGGAACTAAGAAAGATAAGTAGAAATATTTTCTTATTGAGAACAGGGTTGGAGCTGCGATGAAGCAAAAGGATTTGTGTCCATGTAGACTCATTACTAAAAACTAGTGCATGAAAAGCAATGAGAAAGGCAAATGAAATGGTTTTCATTTCAAGGCAAATGGAATACAAAAGTCAGAAAAGTGATGCTTCAGTTGGTCAGAGCCTATCAGGTGGTGCTGCAATCAGCCTTGGACACCAAACATGCAGATACGTATATTAATGTTGGAGAAAGGTAATGGAAGTCCGGAATTGTCTCACCCAAAAGACTGGGAATGCTGTCCCAATTGAGAACACCAAGTCTAAGATCAATAGATTTTTATCAGGTGAGGTTGTCAAGTAACGCCGAGCAAAGGCAAGTAAATGGAGTTAAGGTACATATCAAACAGGACCTAATAGAATGTTGGAACTGTTCAAGGAGCTGAAAGCTTTACCCTTGTTGACACATTTCTGTGAATCTAGATTCCTTTCACTCTTGCAATGACCCAGCTGCTGTTTGAATTTGGAGAACAATATAGCTGGATTCTAGAGCCAGTAAAAATCAGGACGAGAGAGTCAGGAATGTTGTGAAGATTTAAAGCAAAGTCATGACTCTGAGCTGAGCTTTATAAGGTCACCTTTATGGTCAACATAACCTGGGCACCAATCCAAACAACAGTACATTGCATTTTAAACAAGGAAACGCTTAATTTTGCCATTTGCTTCTCAATGAGAAGGCAAAGGGCAATTTCTATGCCTCCAAAGCACTGTGGGTTATTAAAGTTGCCACCCAACCATTTCTTTCCTAGATATCCTGTTGTCCAACAGCCTCAATTTTTATTGTTTTATTTTTGTTGTAAAATGGGTAACAATGCCCCTGGGATAGCTCACCCAAGTACATCTCCCTAGCTCTAAACCGCTCACCTATAGCCACTGCTTCCACACCTTCAGCTAATGTTTTATCCATCTCCTAGGACTTAAGACTTAGGACTCCCTTAAAGCTTAAACTTGTGAAGCAATCTATCATTTGGCACTTTAACAAAGGGATTCTCAATTCTAAATACACAAAGGATAAATGTGGCATAGCAAGTACCAGCAGCTTCCACTCCTGACCCTGGCGGAATATCTGGAGCTAGGACACCATCTGTTTTAAGTCCATTGTGGCAATAAGAGCACATCCTGAGTACTAATCACGCTGCTTAGTTTTAACTTGAGGTCCAGACCAAGAGTCCCACCTGATCTTCACTTCTGCCATTTAAAGGATTGGTGCACCAAGTTCAAGCTTGTATCCTGGTTGCTGGATGTTAGAATGCTCCTGACCAAGGAAACTCCTAATGTAACAGTCCTTTCCCTTGGCACCATCCTCCTGATCTCAGGTGCCAGGTTTAGAACAAGCGGTAGTTCCACCTGTGTGAACTGTCAGTGGGCAGGAATCTGAGTGAAGGCCTGCTAACACTTACGTCTCGTTTGAAATCTTGCCTCCATTAGGTCTTCTCAATTGTGTCAGGAGCAAGGAATTTTAGCCCTAAAGTGTCAAATTTTCCAACATGCCAGTGTCTGCCTCTTCAGAGATTGCTTTGGCACGTATTGGGTTATTTTAATTTTATTCCAAATGATCGATTTCATTATTTTGCCTTTTACTGGTGTAATACTAATGATTCTGCTCTTCTAAAGTTTGACAGTCTTCAGCCTTTATAATATCATTTAATTTTCAATTAAAAACTTCAGTTAAATATTGTAGCAACAGCCTATTCATGCTTATAAAATATAGTACTTCAGCCTTTAGAGAAGATATTTTTTCTTCATATCTTTCGAAACACTTGCCCAATAAAATTGTTTAAACTTTGCTTATACTCTTAGCAATGTGATGTAGAGCATTCTCTATTTTTCCAGTTCCTAGAGGTAGTTTCCTCTTACCCTTTTCTCTCCCTGCAATCCTCTCTCTCCTCCATTCAGTTGATAAAGCAATCAGCAAACATCCCCACTTCTGACTTTATGATGGAGGGAAGGTTATTGATGAAGCAGCTGAAGATAGTTGGCCTTATAGGACTCTGCCCTGAGGAACTCCTGCAGTGATATCTTGCAACTGAGATGATTGATCTCCAACAATCACAACCATCTTCCTTTGTGCTGCGTATGACTCCAACCTGCGGAGAGTTTTCCCCCTGATTCCCATTGACTCCAGTTTTGCTAGGACTCCTTGATGCCACACTCAGTCAAATGCTGCCTTAATGTCAAGTGCAGTCACTCTCAACTCACCTCAGGAGTTCAGCTCTTTTGTCCACATTTGGACCAAGGTTGTAATCAGGTCAGGAGCTGTGTGGCCCTGGCAGAACCCAAAATGAGCATCAGTGAGCAGGTTATTGCTGAATGAGAGCCACTTGATAGCACTATCGATGACATCTTCCATCACAAACTCCCCCACAGGATGCCGATTACATGAAATTGACTTACCAAAAGGGTCAATCAGCTTTTACGAGGAGCTGGATTAATGCCTGTTGTTCAGTCAAGAATAAAAACAATGAAATTGTGGTTTGTCATTTACAGAAGTGATTTTATATCGATCGCATTTCAGTCCCAATAGGATAATTTTGGCTCCTGGTTACCACTTCATTGGGACTTATGGATCTGTGTTGCATGCTTGATTTGGGATGGCTGAGTTGGTACAATAGACAGAGTTGATCAGCAAACAGTCCTTAGGAGGAACACATTCTGTTTATTTACAAAGGTACTCAGCAACTACACTTGTGTGCTTCCAACTCAAACCCTGTCTCCATACTTCTCCTTACTAACTCAGGCTACTGTTTACAGAGGTAGTCCGCATTACTCCTCCATTGGTTATGTAAGATCATGTAACCTTCCTTTTTAACATCCTTCTTAAAGCTACACTACACATCACATAAAACCATAATTACCACATTCCTCCCCTTTTACTTGGAAACATATTTTACAAGTACAATTTTCTCAAAATAGCAAATTATTTACACAAATAAGTAATTTACAAATTCAGTCTTTCTGGGGATTTCCTTATGTGTAGAATGTCTACAACTTGAGATGCTTTGTCAGGAACGTCCTTTTCTGCAATTGTTGGAACGCCAGGTTCTCAGCAGGTACCTGCAAATCTGTTTCTTCAACTCTTGTAGGTACAGCAGACACATCTATACGAGGTTGAGTTCTCTCAACAGGAAATATTGACTCGGTTGTGGACAGTGGTGGACTTATTTCTTGGAGATTTGTATCCTTCTTCCTTAGCTGATCCACATGTCTCTGTATAAGTCAGCCTTCCACCTTCATGTAGTAAGATTGAGGTCCAGTCACTGCACTTATTTCACCCGGTAACCATTTTGGTCCTTCCCCAAAGTTCTTCACATATACTGTCTCCCCTATGGTAAACTTCCTGTCATGACTATGCCAGTCATGTCTAGTTTTCTGACTTCTCTGACTCCTTTCCACATTCTCCCTTAAATACAGCATCATTAAGCTCAGTCTCATCCTGAGACAGTGTTTCATCAATAATTCTGCAGCTGTGACACCTGTTGTTGTGTGAGGGGTGGTCCTGTAATGGAAAAGAAGGTGTGCTAACTTGGTTGCTACGGAATCTCCAGTTAATTTCTTCATGCCTGCCTTGAATGTTTGAACTGCCCTTTCAGCCAGTCCGTTTGAGGAAAGGTGGTACGGTGAAGATTTTACATGAGTGATGCCACTGAGGTTGATAAACCAATGAAATTCAGCACTCATAAATGCCGTGCTGCTATCAGGTACAACCACTTCTGGTAGTCCATGAACGGTAAAACTTTGACGTAGCTTCTCAATTATAGCAGAAGGCATCAGTGACTTCACCTCGTATCAGTCCATCCATTTTGATGAGCATCAATAATGAGCAGAAACATTGTCCCTGTGAAAGGTTCCACATAGTCACTGTGTAATTGTACTCAGTGCATCAGCCTGGCCACTCCAAGGGTGTAAAGGAGCTGTTGAAGGTAACTTTTGCAATGCTGATACTGCACACAATTCTTCACTAAGTTCGCTATTTCTCCATCCATCCCAGGCCACATTAGATAGCTGCGTGGTTTGGTCTTCATTCAGGAAATTCCTGATATGCACAATGTCATTCAATCAACAATGGCTTTCTTCATTTTGTTGAAACAATCACTCGTGCTCCCCACAATAAGATACCATCCAGGCTGGATATTTCAGATCTTCTGTTAAAGTATGGTTTCATTTCATCAGATACATGCTCCTGTGACCAACCATGAAGTACTTGTTCTCATACTTTGGGTAAGGCTGGGTCTCGACTTGTCCAGTCTCTGATCTGTCTAGCACATACCGGTGATGAATCTGAGAAATTCACCAACAAAACTAGTTCTTGTGAAACTGGGACATCTTCATCTTTTTCTCGTAAGGGCAAATGACTCAGTGCATCAGCGTTTGCAATTTGATTTCCAGGCCTACAGACGAAAGTATACTCGTACGCTGCCAGGATCAACACCTTATTTATGTTTATGTCTTCTTTTGATGGTTTCTCTTCTTTCTGATGCTGACTTTATTGTCAGCCTTCTTTTTGACTTCAACATTGGCTGGACTAATGTCAGGTGTAAGCTCGACTTGAGTGAATTCAGTGGTTGAATCTCCCAGAATTTCATCATCTGTCTGCTTCTTAGAAAATTCTGCGACTTTTGCCTCCAAAACCTCTTTGGTTTCACGTGGCTGATTTTTCAGCTCTTCCAAATCTTTTTTATATTTGTTTGCTGCCTCCTGGGAAATTGAACATTGTAGTGTCTCCTCCGCCAACTCATCCTTCATTTTGTTCACAGAGCTGCTGAATTCTTTCTGTTTCTTCACATACTTTTCCAGTGTTTTCCACACTTAGACAGGAGGGAAACTGGTCATGTGTGAAGGTCTTTCGGAGGTTGTTCAGCTCGACCCAGACTCTGTCCCTCAGGATGGTCTCTCCTAGCTCTTTTTGCTCTCCTACCGTGCCTTTGCTTGAAATATCCTGTATTTCTTTAGGCTGTTGGGTCTTTACACATTCCTTTTCCAAAACAGGAACATTTTCAGCTTCCTTTTGGAATCTCTTTGACAAATCAAGGTTATTTCTCTCAGCCAGTTTCATCCTAGTAGGTTTGGTCCTCTGCCTCTCAATACCTCAATTGCTTCTGTAATGACAGTAATTCTGCTATGCCTTTGACTTGGATGTCTTCTCCCATGTAAGTTTTTAATTTGGCATCAGTTTCTTCAAAATTTAATTTATATTCACCAAGCAAATAGTGGAAGCTCCTGTGTCCACTTCCATTCTAATTGGTCTGCCTTCACTGTTACATGTACTGGTTCTGTCTTTGCAACCTTCAAATTAAATAAGGAATAAATATCTGAATTTGCTGCTTCAGGCTCTTCTACATTGTAGATCTCATTGTTTTTTTTTCTTTTGTTTGAAAGTCTGCCTGATTCTTTCCTTGCACTGTCTCATTAGGTGTCCATTTCAATGGCAATAAAAACACTCAATTTTTTTAAACTGCCAAGGTTGCTAAAATGTTATAAGGTTGTCTGTTTCCACCTCTGTTGCAATTATTCCTTGCTTTCACTTCAAAGTCATTTCTTTTTATTTTTCTGCTAGTGGTGGCTATTTCCCATTTCTTGGCAGAGTCTTGCATTTTCACATCCTTTTCAGCTGGGCCTTCCTGCCCAATGTGGAGGTCGGTGCCATTTTGCGCTCCCTGTATGGCTTTCAAATCCCTTACTGCCCTTTCCACGGCCGGTGGCATCTCCAGCCCCTTCTTAAAATCCAAATTGGTTTCAGGCGGTAAGCTCTTCTGAATCATGTCCTCATTTGTACCGCACACTAAACAATCTCTGAGCATGTCATTTAAAGATGTACCAAACTCGCAATGTTCTGTTAACTGTTTCAAACTTGCCAAATAACAAGCAACTATGTCCCTCCGGGCTCTATTTCTTGAGTTAAATTTGAACCGTTACATCATTACCGAGGGCTTTGGCTGGTAATGAACCTTTACGAGGTCCACCAAGTCATTAAAGTTTTTCAAATCTGGGGCATTGGGTGCCATCAAACTTCAAATTGAGGCGCAAGTTTTACTCCCACACATGGATAAGAGGATCGCTCGCCTCTTTTCTTCCCCCGCAAAGTTGTTCACTTGAAAGAAGAACACGAGGTGTTCAATATAATGAGACCAATCATCCGTGGCTGGATCGAAAGGATCAATTCTCCCAAATTGTGGCATCCTGATGGGATTGCTTCGATGATTAGGATGGAAGTTCTACTTCCAATTATTGTGCCAGGTAGAGCCCAATTTCATTTCTCTTGATTTCTTTTGTTCACTTATCTTATTCTCAAAGCCAGTTTATTGTACCTTCACTTTCTCCTCATTTTTTTCTTGCTTTTTCCTTGTCGTCAGTTTGTTGGATCCTGGTCACCAGCTCATTGGGACCTATGGATCTGTGTTGCATGCTTGTTTTGGGATGGCTGAGTTGGTACAATAGACAGTTGACCAGCAGACAGTCCTTAGGAGGAACACATTCTGTTTGTTTACAAAGGTGCTCAGCAGCTACACTTGTGTGCTTCCAACTCAAACCCTGCCTCCATACTTCTCCTTACTAACTCAGACTACTGACTACAGAGGTAGCCCGTGCTACTCCTCTACTGGTTACATAAGATCATGCGATCTACCTTTATAACATGCTTCTTAAAAGATATAACACACAACTCATAAAACCATAATTATCACAGATAGTGTTTTCCTAGGGGTACTGAAACTTCTATTCAGTTTCACTCTGCTTCCTGTACTAAATAACAGTTCAAGCTGTCTACTTTCAATTCTGTGCTATGAGAATTGTTATGGGTTTCTTTCTTGAACCATTAACCCACACATACTGGTACCACACTGGCACTACAGGTGCATCTTAATATTCAATTGTATCAAATTAACAAAAACTTAACACCTCAGATTAAAATTGTTTTTCTCCTCTAAAGATCATAGAGAAATGGAACTGACTTTAGCTGAAGCAGTTTAAAAGAAATGGATGCATGGTTAAGTAAGGGGTTAAAAGTTAGTAGGAGAAATACAAATGTTCATGTGGAGCACATTAACCCCTGAGATTCTGCCCATGAGTGTGCCTGAAATTTCATTTGGTTGATCTTTGGACCAAGAAGAAAATGTTTGTATATTTCATAGAATGACACAGCTCACAAGAAGGTTATTCAGTCCATCATTGCTGTGCTGGCTCTCCAAAAGAGTTACTAATTAATTAACTAACCAATTAATCCTGCTACCCTTTTCTTTTCCCATAACCCTGCAAATATTTATTTTTCAAGTGTACACAGGTGAAGGGATGCAGATTAGTGAAGACTGCTTATTTTTGGATGATGCTCATATTGAAGCAGTCTATATTTGAGATATTTTAGCAGGACAGGCTTGTGGAGAAATGTACTTTTCTTATACAATATGTGATTCTTCTTCCCTCCCTCATCACCCCAATCGGTCTCACAGTGTCCTGTTTTCCTGAACCTGAACTTAGATCAGGCGGCTCACCATTACCTTCTCAAAGGTAACTAGGGATGGACAATAAATGTTGGCCTTGACAGCGATGCCCACATCCCATGTAAGAATATCTTAAAAATCAGATAAATTGAGGTTTCACTGAGATAATAATAACTCATCCTTTCCTACAGGCAAAATAATAATGCTGATGAGTGCAAGACGAAAAGCTTAGACATGTCTGTTTTTCAGCAATACTCGAGTTCTGCACGACCAAACAACTAATAATAATGCTTTCCAAAACAACCCTTTGTCCTGCTGCAGAAGCCTCAATGGAAA
This sequence comes from Carcharodon carcharias, assembly GCF_017639515.1. NCBI lineage: Eukaryota > Metazoa > Chordata > Chondrichthyes > Lamniformes > Lamnidae > Carcharodon > Carcharodon carcharias. The sequence continues at coordinate 43,074,807 of NC_054491.1, forward strand.
CATTGTCACCTTGTTCAAATTCAGAAAGGTTTAGGGTGAGGCTCTTTATACTTGTTGGAGTTGAATGTACTTAGAAAATTATTCTCTAGTGTCATCCTCAACCTGCTGTTTAGGACCATGAAATTTGCAGTGAACTAACGTGCCTCATTGTCTGTATATAGATCCAATAGATCACCACTCTATTGGGCTTCTCACTGTGCATCAATACAAGATATCTCATTATATTTGGAAATAAATGGAAGGATTTGACAAACCATATCAGGAAGGCAAACTTTCCATCACTGGAGGGAACTTTTAGGACATAAGATATTTTGAGGAAGTGTCATTTGGACTGGATGTAGATTCCTTCCTGACCCCATATGCCCGAATGTTGAATCCTTTTAAATACAATGTTATCTCCAGCTAGGACGCACACATTTTTGGTCAGCAGCGTGTGTGTATCTCAAAGCCTGAAGGTAAACATAAGTATCAGACGAGCTCAGCAATGTAAGCAAGGCCTGTCCACTGAAACTGGAGCCACACCTTGAATTACGGTCAGATTCGGCCATAAGGGACGTTGTGTACTCTAGCTCACATCATGCATTATATTCATCTACGGTGTAACACATGTATGGGTGTTCAACTGACCTTAGCATTGGGAAATTGCAAATCAAGCTTCTAGACTCCAAATCACTCTAAATATAGCTATTAAAAAGATGTACTATATTAAACAGCCAGTAATCATTTTTGTTAGACAACGGTAGACTTTTGTAACATTAGACTAATAAAAGTTACAGACCAGGATGGATAGATCTAATGATTGTTAGTAAAATCTTTCATTCTGTTTTAGGGATCACATGAATCAATCCTAAGCGCGGATAATCCTAGTGGTGGAGCTTTCTAGTTGTGGACCTGGTCCAAGCATGTAATTTCTTCAGGAGCTCTGCAAATAAAGTTAGTTGTTTCTAACAAGAAACCTGTTTGGTACACCAAGTTTATTACTTTTGGTGACAAGGATAAACAGCCCCGATGTTGTACCTCGCCTCACAAATGTAAGTATATCAATTTTCAAAGAAAGAAAGACGGGTGTACTCAGCAGTCATGCCACTCTTCAGCAGAATCGACCCGTATGACTCATCCATGGAAGAGTGGAGCCTGTACATAGAGCACCCAGGTTTCTACTTTGTGGTGAATGGAATAACAGCAGAGGAGAAGCAGAAAGCAATTCTTCTAAGTGTCTGTGACGGTAAGACATATAACCTCATCCATAGTCTGACAGCCCTGAATGTGCCCAGTTCCAAGTATTTTAATGAGCTGGTAGACCTCGTGAAGACAAATTTTCAGCCTAAACCATCGGTGATTATGCAAAGATTTAAGTTCAACTCCAGAGTAATGGGCCCTGGGTGAGTCCATCGCAATGTATACCATGAAGTTGAAACAGTTGACTGAGCACTGCGACATCGGAGATACACTCAATGACACGTTGCAAGGCTGCTTAGTTTGTGGTGTACACGATGACGCCATTCAGCGCCATTTACTAGCAGAAGTTAACATTGATCTGAAGCGTGCCATAGAGATAGCGCGAGCAATGGAGAGACCTGAGAGGGACTCGCAGACTTTACCGAGTGTGAAGCATGGTGCCGAGCTTCAGTTGGGGCGGGAACCTCCTGCCAGGTGTGGGGCAAAAACCAGGGAGACAACCGTGAAGTGGGAGACAGTCTCTACAGCTAGAAAAATGAAAAGGCATAGTGGGAGCATCTCACCAGCGATTCAGCATTTAATTTATTACCAAAGTGGGGGTAACCATGCACCAGAAACCTACGAATTTAAAGAGGCAGAATGCCATTACTGTCACAGAAAATGGCATGTTATAAAGCAATGCAGGGTGAAGTCAAGACGGCCAATCAGACAGCAGACCAAAATGATTGAAGTGCACAATATAATTGAACCAGAAGCTGCTGATACTGATATCTATTTGATATACAATATAGAATCAGTGAAAACTGAACCAGTCACCATCACCCTTCAAGTGAATGGGAAGCCTCTAGACATGGAGGTAGACACTGGAGCATCAACCATAGTGGTGAGAGAATACAGATTTAAATACCTAAATGAAGGTACCCAGCCACTGAATCTGGAGCAAACCACGGCTCAACTGAAGACACACACTGGAGAGGCAATATAGATAAAAGGGATCACCACAGTACCTGTGTCCTACAGGCAACAGACAGTCCAGCTTCCAGTGATCATTGTTACAGGTGAAAGACCTAGTCTTCTAGGCCATGATTAGTTAACTGAAATTAAGCTCAGAAATATATCAAGTGAGAGCAGGAGGAATTCCTGAGCTGCTAAAGAAATTCAACAGTGCATTTCATGATGTATTAGGAAAGATAAAAGGTTTACAAACAAAAATATATGTAGATTCGAAGGCAACACCCTGGTTTTATAAGGCAGGTTCTGGACCTTACACCCTAAAGGAGAAGGTAGATGCAGAATTGTGCCGCTGAGAGAAGTTAGACATAATCCAGCCAGTCCAGTTTTCAGAATGGGCAGTGCCCATAGTCCCTGTGATAGAACAGATCAAACTATTTGCATTTTCAGAGGCTAAAGATTAACTGTGAACAGGGCTGCTAATTAGATAAATATTTTATCCAGAGGATTGATGATTTGTACACAAAGTTAGCTGGAGGAAAACCCTACACCAAACTCATGGCTTGAGCCATGCATACCAACAGCTAGAGCTGGACAGCACATCTAGAGGGTATGTAACCATCAACACACATAACGGCCTGTACCAATATACACGCCCACCCTTTGGTGTATCATCTGTCTGTGCAATTTTCCAAAGAACCATGGAAAGCCTATTGCAAGGGCTTCCCTGAATAGTAGTGTACCCAGGTGACATCCTGATCATAGGATCAATGGAAGCCGAACATTTGGTCAATCTGAAGAGGTTTTAAGGAGATTTTTGGAAGCTGGTGAACAATTGAAGAAAGCAAAGTATACTTTCCAAGTGACTGATGTCACTTACTTGTGTCACCGAGGGGATGCCCAGGTGTTGCATCCAGTAAAGGAGAAAGTCAGGGCAATCAAGAAGGTTCCCTCTCCTTTCAGTGTCACTGAACTTAGGTCTTTTTTGAGCATGATAAATTATTATGGTCACTTCTTGCCAAACTTGTCTACAATGTTAGCCCCTTTACACTTATTATTGAAGAAGAACCGTCGTTGGTCATGGAAGGTGCAGCAAGAAGAAGCTTTTGTAAAAGTCAAGAAGCTTTTACGCTCATTATGTTTGCTAGTACATTCTGACCCATCAAAATAATTAATATTAACCTGTGATGCATCTCCCTACAGGGTGGGAGTGGTATTGTCACACAGGATGGAAAATGGTTCTGAAAGGCCAATAGGAACCCTCTCTGCAGCTGAGAAGGTTTATTCATAACTTGAAAAAGAAGATCTATCCACAATATTTGGAGTAACAGAATTCCATCAATATCTGTATGGTCGACATTTCACTATAGTGTCCGATCATAAGCCATTCATGGGTTTATTTAGCGATGATAAAGCAATTCTGCTGATAGCCTCAGCCAGAATTCAAAGATGGGTTTTGACTTTGTCAGCATGTGAGTACACCTTTATGCACCATCCGGGTGTGCATATAGCAAACGCAGATGTCCTCAACCATCAAGTACGGACTCATCCATCGAGGACTGGAGTCAGTCCATAGAGCTCCTAGGTTTCTACTCTGTTACTCTGTGTCAAGTGAAATATTGTGGAGGAGAAACAGAAAGCAATTCTCCTAAGTGTCTGCAGGAGCAAAATGTATAACCTAATTTGTAGCCTGATGGCTCCGAACGCGCCAAATTTCAGATCCTTCATCGAGCTAGTAGATCTTATGAAGGCACATTTTCAACCTTATCCATCGGTGATCATGCAAAGATTCAAGTTCAACTCTCAAGTAACGGCCCTAAGTGAGTTGATCACAATGTACATTGCGAAGTTAAAACAATTAACAGAGCGCTGTGACATTGGAGATAATCTAAACGACATGTTGCAAGGTCGTTTGGTTTGCGGTATACATGACGACACCATTCAACACCGTTTACTTGCAGACCTGAAATGTGCCATGGAGATAGCGCTAACAATGGAGTGTACTGAGAGGGACTCACAGGCTTTGCAGAGTGTGTAGCATGGCACCATTCTGCTGTTAGGGCAGGAACTTTCCACTGCTTGTGGTGTGAAGACCAGGGAGGCTACCGCGAGTTGACAAGGGAATATGATGGTGTCTTTTAGAATGAGGTAGAAGATCCGAAGGATCTTCACAGGAAACAAGGATCCCTCAGGTCAGACTTTGTTCCACAGGAATATCATGAAAAGAAGCTAAACAAATACAGTGCCACTCTGAACCAATTGAAAAAACAATTGGCAGAGAAAACTCGACAATATTCATTGTTCCAAGATGATGCCAAGAGATACAAAAAAGAGACAGAAGATCTGAAGAATCAATTGATTGACACAAAAGAAGCATTAGAAAGAAAAGTCATGGAACTTTCCAACATGAGAATGGGTAGCTTAACCCCTGAAACAAGCAAAGTTATGATTTCACCAGAGAGAAGTTTGGCCGGGTTAGCAGAAAGAGCAGTGCAAACTTTTAAAACAAGCATGAGGAAACTATCCGACGGAACATTAGAAACACGATTTTCAAGACTTCCTTTCAACTATGGCACAACTCGTCACACAACCATCAGAATTGCTAATGAAACGCCGCCTTTGTACGAGATTGAGTCTAGTGTTTCCTAAGTTAGAGGGGAAGGTAGAGAATAACCAGAGTAGTCAGAAAGTGAACCATGATGTTCACAGTAAAGACCAAATATTTATTGTGGGAGAGGCAGTTTTTGTGCGAAATTTTGCAACTGTACCGAGATGGGTTTCTGGTGCAACCATCTCTGAAACAGGACCTTAATCATACCAAGTGGAATGGGAAAACAGGATTGTTAGGAAACACGTGGATCATCTCAGAATTCGAGAGAAACGCTAACAACCAGTTCCTCCACCTAAATCAAAGTCGAATCTTTGATCCCTAAGGTGCCAGATCGTAAAAGAATAGACATACCTGATGTCTCTGTTGAAGTAAATAATTCTGAACTTCCAATGTCTAAGGATGTCCCTGATGCTGCAGTTCCTGGTCAAGCCGATCCAATGGAAGAGTCTAAGTTGTAGAGTTATGTTGTCCTACTCGAATCAGAAAAGTGCCTCAAAGACTAAATCTGTAATTACATGAACTGTATATATTTGTATAAGATATGGGTTTAAAAACTCCTGTAAATAAGAGTGGTAAAACAAAATTAAAGGGGGAGGAATGTAACTTTTCATACAGTTATGGAGATCATGTGACAGTACAGACGAATCAGCCTTAAGCACAGGTAATCTTAGGGACGGGGTTTTCTAGCCTTGGTCTCAGTTCAAGCAAGTAGCTTCATCAGGAGTTCTGTAAATAAAGTTTACTGTTTCTTATGAGAAACCTGCCTGGTACTCCAAGTTTATTACAATCACTAACTGAATTAGAAAACCACCTCAGAAACTTAATCTATAATCGCATGAACTGTGTATATTTGTATAACTTATGGTTTAAGCTATTCTTGTACACGGGAGATGTGAAAAAAATTAAAATGGGGAGGAATGTAGTGATTGTAAGTAAAAGCTTTCATACTAGTTTAGGTATCACATGTTTGTACTGACGACTCAGCCTTAAGTGTGGGTAATGTTAGGGGCCGAGCTTTCTAGTCGTGGACCTGGTTCAAGCATGTAGCTTCTTCAGGAGCTCTGTAAATAAATATTAACTGTTTCAAACAAGAAACCTGTCCAGTACACCAAGGGCTGACTATTCTGCTGAGTGGGTGGGCGTGTGCAGGACCCGTTCGAACATAAAGTGATGCACGATGACGTCTGGCGAGCGTCCCAATGTCATCACGTGATATTTCGCTCAGCGCGTGGTGGAGACAGCAGTGCGCCCGCCGACAATTAACAGGCCTATTAAGGCCATTAAAGTAATACTTAAATGCAACTTTTCACTGCTCGTCCACCCTTATGTTTGCTGGGCAGGCAAATCGGCCAGGCAGGCTTTGGATTTTTTTATCAAATCTCATTCACAGGCGGGATGAGGTTTCCAACAGGAATTCAAAATAAAATTAAAATATTTGAATATCATTTATAACATGTCCCTGCTCATGTGACAGAGTCAAATAAGGGGGCATGTTTTTAATATTTTTAAATTCTTTATGTACCTAAAAATCTTCAGCTCCCAGAGGCAGCTCTGTACCTTCAGGGAGCTTTCAGTGAGCGCACCCACGTGCATGCGCAAACCTTTGCATTCGCCGTCCCCCTGCCTCCACCCTGGCAGCGCTGAGGGCTGCAGCATTAGATTCAGGCTGGCTGGCTGTTAATTGACCAGCCAATGTGAAGTTGCAGTTAGGGCCCGATTGCTGGTGGCTGCTGGTTTCGCAACCGTCCCGGGTCTGCTCACTGTGCCTGCCCGATGAGGTTACAAGCTTATTTGGCAGCCGTATTCTGGTTTGTTCCTTGTTTGAAACTCTGGTAAAGATTCTGTTTCAATGCCCTGAGTATCCCTCATGTTTTCCATAGGTGCAGGCCTCAGTGCTTATGATAGTCAGCAGGAGCAGCAAATTCTATTACAGAAGTTGTGAGGTGACACTGGGTTATGGCACTGCCTCCTCAGAAAGGTGTGTGATGGAGGCGGTGCAATGAGATGGAAGCCAAGCTTTGGCAGCTGAGCTGAAGAAGCACTGAATCGAGGCCTCCCTGTTGTCCCTGCCTCCCTGAACTTGATGAAGTCTGACTGCTTGTCCTCACTCTCTGTCTGCCTGGGCTCCTCATCAGATCCATCAGGAGAGTCTCCCTTTGAGGCCTGTGGAGCTGCCTCGGTATCCTCGTCTTCCAGCGGGTCCCCCCTTGCCAGTGCCAGATTGTGCAGAGCGCAGCGGACAATAAGCGACATGCGCTCTGGAGGATATTGCAGTGCACCCTCTGAATGATCCAGGCAGTGAAACCTCATCTTCAGTGGCCCAATGGTCCTCTCAACCACCTCCCTTGTGGAGGCATGATTCCCATTGTACCTGTCCTCCGCCTCTGTCCTCGGGTGCCAGAGTGGAGTCATGAGCCACCTTTTCAAGGGATATCCTTTGTCACCCAGCAACCAACCACCCAGCCGAGCTGGAGCCTCAAACAGCCTTGGCATCTGGGAATGTCGCAGGATGTATGCATCATTGGAGCTGCCAGGTTACCTTGCACAGACTTGCAGAATCTATGTCTTGTGATCATGTTCATGGAGGGATAATCCTTCCTATTCAGAAAGGCACCTGGCTGAGCTGTTGGTGCCTTGATGGCCACATGTGTGCAGTCTATGCCATCTTGGATGCGGGGGAACCCAGCAAGAGCTGCAAAGCCTCTGGCTCGCTCAGCCTGGCTGGCTTGGTCCATCTGGTAATGAATGAATATGAGGACCCATCTGAACAGAGTGTCAGTTACAAGCTTGATGCTGCTGTGGACAGCTGACTGGGACACTCCACACAGATCTCCCATTGATCCCTGAAAAGATCCGATGCACAAAAAGTTTGAGGGCTACTCCAGAGCTGCTGGCATTGGGTGCCCACACACAGTTGGAAGCGATCTCCAGGCCAATCATATGGCATAATGATGCCAAGTTGTCCCGAGAGGCAGATTCTCGAGCGGCACTGGACCTCAGACATGTTGAGGTAGCTGGATCGCTGTCTGTGCACCCTGGCAGCAGGATAGTGGTGTCTTCTGCAGTCCCTTCTGCCTTGTTCTCTGCTGGCCCTGTACCCATTGTGCCTGCACCTCTCCTCCCGCAGGTCTCTCCCTGCGATGCTATCTGTAGACACCTGGCCTCCTCTCTCTTCTGCCCCTCTCTTCCTCCTCAGAGGGGCTGCCCCAGCAGAGTACACAATCCCCATCCACCAAGACGCAGATGGCACTGCCCCATGCACTGAACGCTGCACTGGGTAGAAATGTTCCAACAGAGTTGACGAAACAGGCCTCAGAACAAGGCTATCCCTTGTTGCCCTAAAGGTAAAAGCAAAACTTTACCTCCTCCCTCCTCACCGTCCAAGGGCCCAAACATTCCTTTCAGGTGAAGCAGCGTTTCACTTGCACCTCTTTCAATTTGGTCTAGTGTATTTGCTGATCTCAATGTGGTTTCCTCTACACTGGGGACACTAAATACTGGGTGACCACTTTGCGGAACACCTTCACTCAAACCATAAGCATGACCCAGACCTCCCTGTCACTTGCCATTTCAACACACCACCCTGCTCTCATGCCCACATGTCCGTCCTTGGCCTGCTGCATTGTTCCAGTGAAGCTCAACAGCACCTCATCTTCCAATTAGGCACTTTACAGCCTTCCGGACTTAATATTGAGTTCCACAACTTCAGACCATGAACTCTCTGCTCCATTTTTATTCAATTTAAAAATATATATATTTTTAACTGTTATTTTTATTTTTGGTCTTATTTATTTTCATTTTTATTTTATTTTTAGTTATATATTTAAATCCTTTTTGTCCAACCCACACCCCCACTCCCTGCTCACAGGGCCATCTGTCACTTGTTCCTATGTTGTGCTTTCACAGAGCACTCACCCTTGTTCTGCTATTAAACACATTCTGCCACTATTAGCACCTTTTTTAGTCTTTACCACTGCCATTAACACTCCCTTTGTCTTGTACCCATGACATTTTGTCAATTTCTCCTCAGCTCCCACCTATCCCTGACCATCTTATCTGATTCCACCTGCTCCACCTACTGTCTTTAACAGTATAAAATCCATCACATTTCTACTTCTCTTTAGCTCTGAGGAAGAGCCAAGCGGACTCGAAATGTTAACTCTGTTTCCCTCTCTACAGATGCTGCCAGACCTGCTGAGCTTTTCCAGCATTTTCTGTTTTTATTTCAGATTTCCAGCATCCACAGTATTTTGCATTCAGGCTAAAGATCTGGTAATGTAACTTTTGGAGAGTAGAAAGGAGATACTTCAGCAAATACTTCAGAAGAAACCAGAGGAAAAGGTCTGAAATCTCAACAATAAAGCAACAGCAAACTCTCACCTGAACTCCTAACAACTCAACAACAGCCAATGCTCCCGCTCTCTTTTAACCCACCCTTGGATGACAAAAGTGAAAAAAACGGGATGGCTGCCTGCTCGTGTTGCCTGTGTGCATCAAAAATCACACGGACAATGTAAAATTCAAGCTAATTGTCCTTTTAAGTGCCTTAAGTGGCTGATTAGTTTTTGGTGGACACACTGCCAACTCCCACGCGCACCCGCCGACCATAATATCGCGTGAACGCGCGATGACCTTGGGCCCCACACCCGGTGTCATCAGGCACAATTTAACCTCCTTCTGGGTCAGCCATGCGCCCAAAACCAGCATGTCAAATTCTGGCCTGTGGAATCGTTTGATAAGGTAGACATAGAGAAGATGTTACCACTTATGGGGGAGGCCAGAAGCAGGGGCCATAAATGTAAGGCGGCCACTAATAAATGTAATATGGAATTCAGAATAAACTTCTTTACTCAGAGAGTGGTTGAAATGTAAAACTCGCAAGCATCCAGCATTGAAACATTTAAGAGGAAGCTGGATAAACGTATGAGAGAAAAAGGAATGGAGTGATATGTTAATGGATTTGATGATCAGTGGGAGGAGACTTGTGCAGCACTTAACCAGCAGCTGGACTGAATAGCCACTCTCCAGTTTGTCAACATAATGTTAAATGTCTCAGAGATCTAGGACACACGAAGAAATCAATTATTAAGAGTAGAATTTTCCCCCCGTAGGGGGTTTGTGCAGGGGGTTGGGGCATGGGCCCAAAAAGCGCCCCCGATCGGGTCTGCGCTGCCAATTAAGGCCCACCCAGCGTAACCTGGACCCGGAAGATCTGTGCAAACCCTGTGCGAGTGGCGGTGATGGGTTCCCTGAGTCAGGAGTGCGCTCATTCCCATTTGTGTGAAAGCGCAGACACCTCCCTGAGGCACAGAGGTGTCTCAAGGGGACAAGTTTTGAGTTTTAAAAATTTTAATAAAGAAAAAAAAATTTAAGACATGTCCCCACATGTGACAGTGTCGCATGAGCTGGGACATGTCAATGGACTTTAATGAAAAGATTTATTTAATTTATAAACCCTTCATGAAACCTCATCCTGCCCGTTAATGAAGGCCGCCTGGGCTCTTGGCCTGCCTGCCAGCCTGAAGGTTGGATGGGCAGCTTTCTCAATCGGTTTAATTAGTAAATTAATGGCCTTAACAGGCCTTTGACAGGTCGGTTGGCTGCGCACCCGCCGAACTGAAAATCTAAATGACATGCGGTGACATTGGGACGGGTGCCCGACATCACCCCGCGTCATTTTACACCCCCGCTCGCTGAGCCGAAGATTCAGCCCAAAGTGTTATCAGAGAACTTGGAGCATTATGGCCTCAGAATTAAGCATACAAAAGGTTAATGCATTTACCTCCATTCCCTTTGCTAATTATTTTATGGAGGACTCTATAAGCGCTCACTTGATAACAGTCACACAATATAATTACACAGTCTAATAAGTGACTGTACCAGATGGGACCAACCCTCAGAATCTGCAAGGAACTGAGTGAAAGATTAAGTGAGACTCAGTCATCACTTTTTAGCAAATCAAAGAGCTTGAGGGAGGTTCATGTAATTACATATTCAGAAATATAGGCCTGAATTTTTAGCTCAGAAGGCGGGCACGATCCAGGATCACCCGGGAAAATGACAGATCGGTCCCCAACCACGGTTTCATGCTGGGTGGCCAATTAACAGCCAGTCAGCGTGAAGCATGCGCTGATAGGCTCAGCACCGCCAGGGCCAGGGCAGGGGGAGAGTGGGCGATGACATCAATGCAGGCGCGGGCGAGCGCTGATAGAAAGATCCCTGAAGGCAGACTGTTGCTTTACAGACCTTCTGGCCCCGAAAATGTTCCAATAAAGTTTGAAAAAGCAGAAATAAAGTGTCTGAGCATCACAATCAGGCACCTGCAAATATAAATGGTCAAAATGCTACGCACAGATTTTTATTTTTAACTTATTTCAGAACAAAAACCTTATCCCACCCTTTGACAGGCTTGAGCTCGGTTGCTAAAGTCCCACAAATGTTGGAAGCATGTCAGCTGAGCGAAATATCGTGCGAGTGCATGATGATGTCAGGATGTTTGCCCGATGTCATCTCGCACAATTTCACGCCCGATCGAGTCCTGATCAATGTAAAATTTAGCCCATAGTAACAAATGAATCCTTTAAGTATCATACAACAGTGAGGGAATGTGACAGGATATGCCAAACATGTACCTCAAACACATTTCTTCAAAGTCACGAGCTCGTTAAGGTAGGAATAGGTGAGTGACATAATCTCATACATTTTTGGAAGAGATTTAATGATTGTTCGTTATGCAATCCTTTTAAACAGCTAAGTGTGGATCCAATGCCAAATAAGCTCATTGGTTTGAAACTTGGCTTGTGTATATGTAGCAGGAGGTAATGAGGAATGTGCAACATTGAGGGTGGGGTGGCAGGAATCTGTTATGGGTTCCCTGCTGTTCATACTTCTGATCATTCAGATCATCCTTCAGATAACAAAATCAGATTTGCAGATGGCTCAGAGTAACAACATCTTACACATCCTTAATGCTCCTCAAACTGAGCAACATCTCAAAACTGGAAAACAGCTAATGTGGTTCCGCTATTTAAGAAGGGTTGTAGAGATAAGCCAGGGAACTACAGGCCAGTGAGCCTCGCATCAGTGATAGGGAAACTATCGGAGAAGTTTGCTCCCCTTGTACCTGCTAAAAGCCTCTCTTTTCTTTCTCATCGTATCCTGAATATCCATGGTTCTCTTGACTTGTTACTCCTTCCTATCACCCTAGAGGGAACATGTTGAGCATGTACCCTCCCCATCTCCTTTTTGAACACCCCCCACTCTTCCTCTGTAGATTTCCCCACAAGTAGCTGTTCCCAGTCTACCTTGGCCAGATCCTGCATTATTTTACTAAAATCCGCTCTCCCCGAATCCAAAACACTTTTTTGCAACTTATCTATTTCTTTATCCATAACAAGTTTAAATTGTACCATGTTGTGGTCACTATCACTAAAATGCTCCCCCACCACCACCTCAGCCACTTGTCTGGCTTCATTCCCCAGAATTAGGTCCAGCAAAGCACCATCCCTTGTTGGACCCACTACATATTGACCTAAAAAGTTCTCCTGAACACATTTCAAGAAATCCACTTCATCCAAGCCCTTAACATTATTTCTATCCCAATTAATGTTGGGATAGTTGAAATCACTGAATATAATTACCCTTGTACAGGTCCCACCTTCCCCAGAAACAGTCCCAGTGATCCAGGAATCTAAAACCCTCCCTCCTGCACCAACTCTTAAGCCAAGTGTTCATCTGTGATATTCTGTTATTTCTATGCTCGCTAGCACGTGGCACTGGGAGTAATCCGAGGATTACAACCTGAGAGATCCTGCTTTTCAGTCTACTGCCTAACTCCCTGAATTATTGATGCAAGACCTCATCACTCTTTTTACCTATGTCATTGGTACCAACATGTACCATGACCTCTGCCTTATCACCCTCCCCCTTCAGGATGCCCTGCAGCCATTCAGTGACATCCCAGACCCTGGCACCAGGGAGGCAGAACACTATCCTGGAGTCAAATTGACGGCCTCAATATCTGTTCCCCTGACTACAGAATTCCCAATTACTATTGGTCTTCCTCTTCCTCCCCTCCTGTACTAACAGGCTGCTTGTAGTGCCAGAAGCTTGGCTCTATCTGTACTCCCTGGAGGAACCAGCGCCCTCATCAGCCTCCAAAATGGAATACCGATTTGCGAATGGGACCCCAGGGGACTCCTGAGCTACCTGCCTGTTTCTCTTGGACTGCCTGGTGGTCACCCATTCCTTTCCTTCCTCAAGTCCCTTCAGCTGCGGTGTGACCACCTCTCTAAACATGCTATCCATGATGCTCTCAGACTCGCGGATGATCCACACTGTCCCCAACCGCCGTTCCAGCTCTGAAACCCGAGCTTCCAGGAGCTGCAGCTGGACACACTTCCTGCACATATGCTGGTCCCGGGATCTGGAAATGTCGCCAGCTTCCCACACGGAGCACGAGGAGTACACCATGGCTTTGATCTCTCCTGCCATGACTTATCCCTTTAAATTAAACTTTTAACTCAATTACTCTGGGGCCCTTCTTTCCTGATCCTCGTTACTGCAGAATAGACAAACTATGAATCACAAAAGAGACCTTAAACTATAATGGATAACAGTAGTAAATACTTACCCGACCTTACCCACTACTTACCAGTCATTCCTCTCCCTTGTAGCTTCTACTGCTGCAGCAGGGCAAGACTGGTCTCTGAAGATTTAAGAAGTTGGATAGCAAAGAAAAATGCAAAGAGCACCTCTTCCCCTCTGTAACGCATTCCCACTCTGCACCAAATTGCCAATACTCACACTCACTCTGGCTGTCTCTCACTCAGGATGAGGTCTCTCCCCTGTTTGTGTGCAAAGCTCAATCACGGTTCCCGAGTTCAGTGGGAAGGGGCGGGTGGTGGTGGGAGGCCAATGACCACCGGGTCCAATGGCAACTCCGCAGCCTATTCAAAAACCGTGCAGGCAGCCGTCCTAAGGCTGCCACTGATTTTGGTCAGGAGTATGATGGATAACGTCCTCGGAGAGCAGGCCAAGCAGGAGGGCAGGTCGGCAGGGCAGACAGCTCCGAAGTGCTCGGATGAGTCTCGCTGTCCTCCTCGAGGAGGTGGCAGTGTGCCGCGAGATCCCGGTAGCAATGGACAGGAGGAGGAGGCCTCCCCCCACCCGCAAATAACAAGATGTGCCTGGGAAGAGGTGGCAGAAAGGGTCAGCTCCCACAATGTGGTGAGACGCACCTGGGTGCATTGGCACAAGCAGTTTAATGACCTCCTGTGATCGGGATGGGTGGGTACTGCATTGGCATGGGTCACTTAACACAGTGGTTAAGTTGGCACCCCCCCACCTCAGAATTTTGACTTTTTATTCATTCATTCATGGGATATGGGTGTCGCTGGCTGGGCCAGCATTTATTGCCCATCCCTAGTTGCCCGTGAGAAGGTGGTGCTGAGCTGCTATCTGGATCCACTACATGTGGTGCCGGAACACCCACAGTGCCATTAGGATGTGAGTTCCAAGATCTGGACCTGGCGACAGTGAAGGAACGGCAAAACATTTCCAAGTCAGAGTGCTGAGTGACTTCAAGGGGAATCTCCAGGTGGTGGTGTTCCCATCTATCTGCTGCCCTTGCCCTTCTAGGTGGCAGTGTTCATGTGTTTGGAATGTCTTAGAGTGTGAGTGGCAAATGTGATGGAGGCAGCATCTGGGCAAGAGGGTGAGCCCTGGCTGCTTGGAGTGAGTGTACGGTGGCTTCAAGGTCATGAATCAGATGAGCCCTGAAAGGTTTCCCTCAGGTGGGGTTGTCCAGGCTGCAATGGGAATGCAGGTACAGGGTGGACTAATCAATGTCCCTCTCTCCTTTCAGGAGAAAACTGCACACTATAATGCTGAGCAGCAGCCCCACCTTCTCATCCTCACCAGATACGAGCAGCAGACACTGGAGCTGGAGAGGTGCCATGCGTCCAGGTCAAGCGGCCGCGGTGAGGTTGGGGTGTCACTGGGAGGTAAGAGTGCCGCGCACTGAGGTCACAATGTCTGTCAGGGCAAACATTCCACTTGACTGTACATTGATTTCAGCCTCCAAAATGGGATCCCCATTGATAATGGAAGGAGCAGCGCATCCTGATCCACCTTCTGAGGGGATAGACCTTGTCACCCAACAGCCAACCTTCCAGCTGGGCTGGAGCACTGAAGAGCCCCGGAACCTGGGAGTGTCTGAGGATGTAGGCATCGTGGGAGCTGCCTGGGTACCTTGCACAGACTTGTAGAATCTGCATCCTGTGATCATACACTATCTGCATGTTCATGGAGTGGAAGCCCTTCCTGTTGGTGAAGGCACCGGGCTCATCTGCTGGTGCCTTGATGGCCACATGTGTACAGTCTATATCACCCTGAACACGGGGGAAGCCAGCAATAGCCACGAAGCCTCTGGCTCGCTCTGTCTGGCTGGCCTTATCCATGCAGTAGTGAATGAAAGTCAATGCGTGCCTGAACAGAGCATCTGTAACCTGCTTGACACAACTGTGGACAGCAGATTGGGAGACTCCACAAAGATAACCCATCATTCCCTGGAAAGAGCTAGAGGCATAGAGGTTGAGGACAACCGTGACCTTCAGAGCCACTAGCATGGGGTGTCCACCCACACAGTCGGAGCTGATCCTCTGACAAATGGAGGTCACTGTCTCCCTTGAGAGACGGAGCCTCCTTCGGCATTGCACCTCGGACATATTGAGGTAGCTGCATCGCCGCCTGTAAACCCTGGCAGCAGGATAGTGGCATGTTCTGCGGCCCCTTCCACCTTGGACTTCCTGTTGGATCTACGCCTCTTGTGCCTGCGCCTATCCCACGGGTGGCTCCCCTGAAGGCTGAATATGGACTCCTGGCCTCCTCCACCTTCTGGGCCTCTCTTCCTCCTCAGAGGAGGTGCTTCCAGCAGAGACCACAATCCCCATTCCCAGGGCAGGGGAATGTCTGATACTTGCAAGGTCCCAAGTGTTATGATTCCTCCAGAGTCCTGAACTAAAGCCTGTTTTTTCTGTCAAAGCAGGTCTGAAGTGAAATGAAGTGTCCTGTTCACATGAGCAAGTAGCAGTAAGTAATAAACTCAAGTTCTAACAACTCACATTAGCGAGCCCACTCTCACCCCACTTATCCCATCCGTGGATGAGGGTTTTAAAAATGTGGCCAACCTGTCTCGCCCATGTTAGGCACTGAAAATCACACGGGCTGTGAAAAATCAATGTTAATCGCTGCCTCAAGGGCCTTAACTGGCCTGCTAATTAATGTTGGCTGCACCTCTGAACACAAAGCGCACCCGCCTTCCGAAATATCGCGATGGCGTGCGGTTGCATTGGGATGCACACACCCGATGTCATCGCGTGTCATTTTATGTGTCGGTGTGTTAGGCCCATCCCTGCACACCGACCAGAATAGGGAAGGGAGGTTGTAACTTTGAATTGCTGGCTGTGGAATCAGACTTTTGGGAAATCAGACTGTGATCTAAGGTTGCTAAGGAAACAGAAGCTGATTGAAAAAGAAATATTCAAAGCTCTCAGAGATTAGATTTCAGCAGGAGGTCAAAGCAGGCAGGGTGTGTGTGCGCGCGTGCGCGCGTGCGCACTCGTCTGTGTGCGTGTGCGCACGCGCTCGTGTGTGTGCGCGCGTGCGTGGTGTGTGAGCTGAAGAGAAAACCCTGAAGACTGGGTTTGGAGGTAACAATACTGAAATAAATATTTTACCAGAGCCGACCATACAGTGTACCAGTGTGTTGTTGAGTGTTTCGAGGAAGAGAATGCTGGGGAATCTATGACATCAGGAATGTTGCATGTCATGCTAAGGAGCTTCTGCAGAAGCACATCCTTTTGGTGATCACCACATTTGAGAATTGAGTAAAGCTGCTATTTGAGGCAACTTGATGAGCAAATTCTTTGTGAAGAACAGGAGCTACCTGAGGATTTAGGGACTGCACATCGTGCTTAAGGGAGTGCAAGTAAATCTGTCAGAGTTTCTAGTTTCTGTTGAGTACAATTTGCCTGTTAATTCATGGTTAATTTATATCGATTTAGGTTTGATTGTTACAGTCAAATTTATAAAAGATATCTTCTCCCTTTGGGGACGTTGGATCAGTTTGGTTCTTTTAGATTATTGGTCTCCATGGGGATGATAACGACAGCAGAAGGCTGGTCAAAGCAAGGTGGGGACTGAATAGGGGTCTAAAGGATCTTGGAGGCATGGCTGAAGTCCAAAATAAATATTTTTCACATGTCTTCGCCAAAGAAGAGAATGTTGCCAATGACACAGTAAAAGAGGTGAGAGTAATGACATTACATGGGATGAAAATAGATAAACAGGAGATACATAAAGGTTGGAAGAATACTTGAACCATTGCAGTCCATGTGGTGTGGGTGTAGGTACACCCACAGTGCTGTTAGGTAAGGAGTTTTAACACAGTGACAGTGAAGGAATGGCGATATAGTTCCAAGTCAGGTTGGTGTATGGGTTGGAGGGGAACTTCCAGGTTGTGGTATATATCTGCTGCCCTTGTCCTTCTTGCTGGTAGAGGTCACGGGTTTGGAAGATACTGTTGAAGGAGCCTTGGTGAGTTCCTGCAGTGCATCTTGTAGATGGTACACACTGCTGCCACTGTGCGTCGGTGGTGGAGGGAGTGAATGTTCGTAGATGTGGTGCCAATCAAGCAGGCTGCTTTGTCCTAAATTGTGTCAAACTTCTTGAGTGTTGTTGGAGCTGCACTCATCCAGGCAAGTGGGGAGTATTCCACCACACCCCTGACTTGTGCCTTGTAGATGGTGGACAGGCTTTGAGGAGTCAGGAGGTGAGTTACTCGCCACAGATATACCGGGCTCTGAATTTTATATTCCTGGGCCTGTTACCACACATAGACAGCTTTATGTAGCTTTTCCCAGTGTAATAAGTTTTGATTCTGTTAAAGTCTTTGGTGAAAGAATAATGAAAAATGTTGTATCTAAAGGAGTGCTATTACAATAAAGAGACAGTAACTTGAGCACAAATATTTTGCGACTTTGTTAGTTTAATAATACAATTCTAAACTGGATATGGGGACAGAGGGAACCGGGGTGTATGTGCATAAATTGTTGAAGGTGGCAGGGCAGGTTGAAGAATGTGGTTAAAAATCATAGGGATTTATGGGCTTTATGAATAGAGATATCAAGTGCCAAAGGTCAAGAAGTTATGATGAACTTGTATAAAGCATTGGTTCGGCCTCAACTGGAGTAAAGTGTCCAATTCTGGTCATTTCATTTGAGAAAGGATGTGAAGGCATTAAAGAGGGTGCAGAAAAGATTTAAGAGAATGGTTCCATAGATGAGGGACTGTGATTACATGGATAGATTGGAGGGGTTGGAACTGTTCTCCTTGGAGAAGAGGAGGTTGAGGTTTTCAATATCAGGAGGTGTGTTGACAGAGTAGATGGAAAGAAACTGTTCCCATTGGCAGAGAGATCAAGAATCGGAGGACACCAGCATAAGGTGAATGGCAAAAGAGCCAAAGGTGACATTGTTCAGGTCCTCAATGAAGTACTTAAATGATTAAATTTATGTGCCTGTATTGTAATGTAGCTGTTGTAAGTTACAATGTAATTCAGCCTTCGGGCTGTGAACATGTTTCTTGAATAAAATACCATTATTAAAAAAAGCTTTTTTCTCGGTGAGTGGTTAGATCAGAAGTTCATTGCTGAAAGTGTGATGGAGCAGATTTGCTCACGGCTTTCAAAAGGGAATTGGATAATTGCCTGACAAGTAAAAAAAAAAACAGGGTTACAGAGAAAAGGCAGAGGGAGTGGGACCAGCTGTGATGCTCTTCCAGAGAGGCAGCACAGACATGAAGGGCCAAGTGGCCTCCTTCTGTGCTGCAGCTCTTCTTTGATTCTATGAATGGGCGTTGAAGTGGAGAATGTGCATAGGGCAAAAAGAAATCGGTAATAATTCGGAGTAAAGTGAAATGAGGAATGTTTCTTGAGCATGTTTGTTTACTAGTATCAGAAATAGTGGGCAGAGTTTTACACTCGCAGGCAGGCACATGCCCAACCTGATCGGGCATGAAATCATGCAACATTACACCGGGCGAGTGTCCCGACACCATCACATGATGTTTCACTCGACGGACACACGTAAAGGTCGGATGTGCGCCTGCCAAGAATTACGTGAGCAATTAAGCCCATTAACGGCCCAATTGTCTGCGATTTTTCGTGGCCCATTCAACCTTAAGGTTGGCGGACGGGCAAATCAGCCAGGCCGACTCTGCATTTTTCATCAAGCCTCATCCCAGGGCGGGATGAAATCTCCGTTAGGAAGTAAAATAAACAGAAATATCTGTGGACAGCATTTTTATGAGGTATGTTTTCAGGTGCTTGATTGTGATGTATGGACATTTTTTTGCAGCTTTTTATAGCTTCGTTTCATTATTTGCAGGTCTGCAGCTTCCTGAGGCAGTTATCTGCCTGCGGGGAGCTCTCTCGCAGCGCTCACCCATGCCCACGGTGACATCGTCACCCGCCCTCACCCCAGCAGCGCTGAGCTGTTCAGTGCGTGTTTCACACCAGCTGGCCGTTAATTGGCCTGTGTGAAATCGCAGTCAGGGGGTTGGTTGCGTTCGGTGAAGCGTTTCCCAGCCACTTCTGGCCCACTGATCGCATGCGCCCACTAAGGGTAAAGTTCAGGCCAGTGATTCTGAGTTTTTCAGTAAAGGGAGATAGGCAGAGCTAATCAATTATAAAGGGCCGGTGCTATTGTGTTTAAAACCTCAAAGTAGTTTTTTTATTTCAGTGCTGTTTTTCAGTTCAGTAATGTCGACATGCATCTCAATTCTTGATGGAAAAGGATGAAGAGAAGTTTCCCTCCTTCAGGTGGAAAGTGGCAACTCACTATTCAAAGGAAATGGAAAGAGTTCTCCCTAGTGTCTTGGGCCAATATTTATCCTACAACTAACATCACAAAAAAACAGATTATTGGGTCATTATCACATTGCTGTTTGTAGGAGCTTGCTGCGCGCAAATCGATTACTGTGTTTCATATATTACAACAGTGACCACACTTCATAAAGTACTTCATTGGCCTTAAAGCACTTTGGGATGTCTAGAGGTCATGAAAGGTGCCATATAAATGCAAGTTCCATCTTCCTTTAACACATCTACACTTGCCCATGGAAGAAAGTCCTTTGTTTATTTTTCCATTTCATGGAAATGAATAGGCCTGTTGTTCATGAATTTGATATATCCACATATCCACTGCTCCTCACATCCATTTACTAATATGTAATGAATTAATGTTGCTGATTTTTGTTTGATGGCCATTCCAGTACATGCTGATACACCCCAGATACCCCAGTGCTGCCAAGCCCCTGACAATTCGCACAGTGACTGTTGCTATGATCTTGGTCATGACAGAGCTTCAGAGTCCAGCCCAATACTGTCCTCGCCTGGTTAGCAGCACTGCCCCTTCAAGAAATAATAACAGGGAACTGGAACTCTCAGCACCATGTAGCACTGCTAAAAATTGCTGTAGGTCCCCAGGGGATCACTCTCCTGTCTGAATGGTCTTGAGGGGTGTTCTGCCTTCACATTTTCCAACAGAGAGCTCTTGCTCACCTGGTGCAGACTGTAATTCAGCTGCATGATCTGTGGGTGGACAATCACAAGCTGCACAAACCCACGTGCAAATTGGCAGGAGTACAAAATCAGAGAAATTAACTTTTAGATTTAAATGTTCTGACAGAAAACTGAAGGACATAGAGAGCTAACAGAAAATATACCCAAGGGAGTCACACTGGCTTTATACCTGACCTGAAAGATCATTTGCACTTTTGATTGAAATGATCCAGATCTTGTAAAAATGCCATTTTTCAGTAGCACAAGTACAGCAGGATGAGGAATAGCTAGCCCTGAATTCACTCTCTGTTGCTATGCCAGCAAATGTGAATAGTATTACATACTTCTGCTGCTCTGCATGAATTGGTACTTGTGCAGCGTCAGCAGACCCTGGCTTGACCAGTTCAGTGTTACCTTCATAAAAAGCAATATTCCAAACACCTCACTGGAGAATTTCACACCGTGAGTAGTAGGGGACAGTATTGATCATGTTTCTAGGATAGCAGGTTAGTTTTTCTATGAGTAATCAGAAGATAGGGGGCTGGAGAGCAGCAGCCTGTAAACAGTCAGCAGCTCAGACTCAAATCCAAATGAATATTGACCCCACACCCACCACCCCTACCCCCACCTGCTCCCACAGTCTACCTTAAAAATCATAACAGGTGATTAATCCAGATGAATATATAAGTGTAGAAAGTGAGCATTTGGAGTACCAGCTATCTAGTATGAGTGAGGCATGGATCTCTGCATAAAGTACAGTTTTAGCAAATGTTTCATTCAAAGCATTCAGGGAGCTGATGAGTTCAATGTAGAGGGTCTTCTCATAGGCATTCCTTCAAAAGAATTGTGTTTCCATTCTTTTCAGAATTTCCATCATAAATATTTGTGTAAGTCTTCCACAATGTTTTCTTTTAATCTAATTGAATTTGCTTTAATCCTTTATTCCAAAGTAAAATATCCCAAACAATTATTTCCACTTACCAGCAATCTGTTCTCCTTGATAAAGCATTTCTTACCTTTGTGAGATGAAATAATTGAGGGGTCCCTGATGCCTGTAATGAAAGGGCACCTTCAACTGTAACTTCTCCAAATGCCTTCAATGCTGGGTTGCAAGGAACACCCAGAATTAGTCTTAGGCATTCACCTTATATACATCTGGGTTTGGTCTCAACTGGCTAGTTCCAAATTTATATGCAAATAAATCATGAGCCTATTGAAAGCAATGCTATTAAATGAACAACAACATTACCATCTTATTATAACTAAACCAATATCTCCTTACCAAAAAACTGTGGCACTCTTAAAGCAATACCTGTTATGAAAATAAAGTTTTTCTGTGGATTTATTCCTGAATCATTGCCAGGTATGGTCATGATTTAGTTAGCACCATCAGGGGTGAAGGTTAATGGGATTTAATTTAATTTGATTGCTGTATTTGCTAGCAGAACGTGTGGAGCAGTGACTAGGAAGCATTCAGAGCCACACATCATTTTCACATTGATGGTATTTGCATTCTGAAGACTGCAATTACTTTTGCAATAACTTGGTCCTTTTGCCTAGTCCAAGGACGTTCCGGTATATTAAACAGCTTCCAAACCCAGTGTCTGGTAATGTGACAGATCTAAGGTCCAATTAAGGTCAGCACAGCTTGTGTAAGCTTGGTGAGAGGCAAGTACAGTACACAGAAGGATCTATGTTAGAACATATCATTAATTAGATATTATATTTCAGAAATTTATATTCTTTTCAAACCCCCATTCAAAGCCTTCCTTTTCTTTTAAGAAAATGGACAAATGGATTTTGAAACTTGGGCACAAGGGCAGGGTGACAGCGAAGAGGGCTGCCTCCACGATAAAGCTGTATTCCATCCATCCAATCCAACCCCTTTAAGTCTGAGCAATACTGAAATCCATGGGGGTCAAGGGAAAACCCCTCCATCATCTGGGGTCATAGCTAATATCTGGATAGGTAGACATGATGACTGGAGGCCAATCAGGACATCGCAATGGAAGCTATTCAGACTAGCATCACTGAATTGCACAAACTAAGCTGTTTCATCAATATTCTTCATAAGGCCAGGAATGGTTCTCTTCACAAACAATACCACTGTACTTAGCTCCATGTGTGAGTCTTCTGATAATGAAATACTCATACCAGCCTTTGGAAGACTCTGGAGAACATCCAAGCTTGGGCTGACGAGTCACAGATAATAATCATGCCGCATAAGGCTCAGGTAATTATAATTTGAGACAAGAAAAAGCCCATCCACCTCCCACAGTTCCACCATCAATGAATCACCACTGACCAGAAGCTTAACTGGACAAACTATAATAAAACCATAGCTGAACCAGGCAGAAGCTAGGTGCTTTGTGACTTGGCACATCTCAATATCCATCCAAACATCTTCACATCTATATGGTTTACAGGATGAACGATTGACTGCCGCCTAGATGGATACAGCCAAAGACAAAGCAACAACTTGCACTTATAAAGCCCCTTTAATATAGTAAAGCATCCCAAGATAATTCACCGGAGTGTTAACAAACAAAATTTGACTTCAAGCCACATAAGAAAATATTAGGATTGGTGAAAGAAATGGCTGTTAAAGAGCATCTTAAGAGAGGAGAGAGGTAAGAATGTGGAGAGTTTTAGGGAGGAAATTCCAGGGCTTAGGGCCAAAGGCAGCTGCATACAAAGCTGCTGAAGTAGCAACAAAGAAATCAGGGCTGCATTAAAGGTCAGAGTTGGTGCATTATGGAGCTCTTCGAGAGTTGTATCATCAGAAGAGGTTACAGATATGTAGGGGTGAGACCATAGAGGGAGTTGAACACGATGATGAGAATTTTAAATTTGAGGTATTTCTTGACAGGAAGCCAATGTGGATCAGAGAACCTTGGTGCTGGGTGAACGGAATTTGTTGCGAGTTAGAATGCAGTCAGCAGGGATTGAATCAGCTGAAGTTTATGGAGGGTGGTCAGGAAAGCATTGGAATAGTTGAGTATGTAGATGTTGTAAGGTTGTTTAGCATCTCACTAAGAGGTCTGCAGGCTTGTATGGTTAAACATAAACCATTAATTGGTAACCCATAACTATATACATCTGCAAGTTACAGCCCTGCATGGGCCCTGTCTCCATGCTGGTTCAGACCCTTCTACACACAGTCTACCATCACGTGACTCTCTACACTATACTGTGTGCAGTACTATTCTCCAGTTCCACATTAACCCTTGCTCTGCCAAAACACCCTTATACTACACCTTCCCCTAAGTCCAACCCGAATATATTTACAATACAGTACTTTTTACTTGTTACCCCTTCTTCCTTCCTCAAGTCTGTCTTCATAAATTCAGATGGTCTGGAGGCTTGACAATTCTTCCAGATTTCATTCTCATCACATTTGGAGAAATGGTAGTCTCAGTTGTTTTGGGTTGACTTCATCGGTTTGGTCTTGAAATTGTAGTACTTGGTATTTGAGGCACTGGGTTGTCTCCATTTGATTCACTTTTCTCACTCCTTCAAGTTGTGTTTTTCTTTATCAACAACCCGTCTGCTTTGTTCGGATACCATGAGCTTGTTCAGTATTTTTATCCAGAGCAAATGTTCACTCCATTCATTTATAGTGTAGACTCATATTTTCTTTTTCCATGGGACCCGCCATGTTCTTCCTCGATGCTGATGTTTCAAAAATGGAACTTTCATTTCCACTTGTTTTGCAATTCCAACCAAATATTTGCTAACTCTCTTATTTTCCAGTCCTTTGTCAAGCTTATGAATCCTTCCATTCAGTTCAGCAACAGCTCTGGTGAGCTCAGTTGTCTTTGATTCAGAACTATCTGGTTTTAAAGTCTGTATTTTCTCTTCCAGCCTGCGCATCTCATCTTTCACGTTCTTCAGATTGGGTCAGAGTTCAAGAATTTTATTGCTCTTTCCACGATGCTTGCTAAATACTTCTGATATTTGAAGTTCATCCAGTTGTAATTTTCCACTAGCAAACTCATCTTCCGTACTTGAAAATGAGTTGCCTACACTGAACAGTTCTCCCTTAGAAGAGACTAATTCCTGTGTGCCAGCCTTCAAGATCACATTCTTCAATTTAACTTAGAATTGTTTCTGAGACTCTTTACACTTTTTTGTGAGAACTTCTACTTTCTCTTGCAACTGTCCAGATTTGTCTTGACATTCTAGGCTCTTGATTTTCATTTCAGCCATTTCATTTTGCAACAACTCAATGGTTTTCAGTATGTTTGCAGCATCCAGCACTTTTTCTTCTAGTTCCTTGAGATTCCGCATTGGAGTTACATTTTCCAATCTTATTTCTGTCTTTTCATTCCCTGCCTGCAGCAGAGCTTTGTCTTCATCCTTCATTTTTGTTTCATTGGCCAGGTATGTCTCTGGTGAAGTCTTAACTTGTTTCAGTTCTGTGATTGTGCTACTCAGGACTTCATTGGAAAGTTCTATGGTCTTTCCTTTTCCTCTCTTTACCATTCAGCTGGACCTTCAGCTCTTCGGTCTCTTTTTTTACCTCTTGGTTTCCTCTTGGAATATTGAACATTACTGAGTCTTCTCTGTATTCTTCAATTCTTTTAGCGCAACATTCAATTCAATTTGCTTCTCTTTGTAATTTTCCAGAGGAATAAACTTTGACCTAAGGCATTCTTGGAGCATGTGACGGTCTTTTGACAGGTTTTCCTTTTCTTTGTGAAGCTCAATTATTTTGACTTAAGTTTTCTTGTAATTCAAAAGTCTCCTTGCATTTCTTCTGCTATTCTTCCATTCTGGCATCCAAGACAGTCTTCATGTCTTCATACTGCTGAAGGGTTATGTACTTCTTTTGCATTTGACCCTTGAAGGACAATCAGCTATTCTGTCAACTGCGTATATTCTTGTTGACCTCTCACCAACTCACACTGTGCTTCAGTGCATTGCTTTGTTGCTACTGTTAGTTCTAACACAGCTGTTTCTCAAATAGTATTCAACATCTTTTATAACTCCTCAAGATTTTCTAGGGATATATATTGATTCCTCTAAGAGTCCATCAAGGCAGTGGCTTCTTTGAGTACCTTTTCTGCCTGCTGTTGTGCTTGGCTGTTCTTCTAGTTGAATTCTTCCAGCTCAACTTTGATATGAACATTTTCCTGTGGAACAGTTTCATTTTCTTTTTGCAGGTTTTGTTTCTTTTGGGTTACCTCAGATATCTTTCTTTCATTTACAGCCAGCTGCTAGCTCCTGTTACGATCCTTGGCCAGACCCTAGGGCATCGGGGGAGATCTGATTAGGGACCAGTAATGTTTTGTTTAAAGTAGATAAAGGTTGAGATTCAAGACACTTGCTTTTGGAATAAAGCCACAGGATTCCAAGCATTTTGAACAAACAAAAAAAGACTTTACTTTCCAAGGTCAGAAAGATAAAACAATTTACAATACGTATTTTATACTCTAACATTCAGGGTAAGTATGAGGTGCCTGCAAATTAATAGACAATGTGGCCGAACACACCACACTACAGAGTAAATGACAGATGCAACCAATGGATTTCTCAAGAAGTCACTCAGACATTAGTTCCACCATGACCCAGCCAATTTCACTGAAACTTCATCTATCTCACAAGGGTTTGCAATCTCCACCTTTGAAGATCCTGCCTCGGAATTCTCTCCAAACATCTCCCCAACTTGGATGGCTTTAACAATGGCTCACCTCATGGGGTTTCAATCTCACCTTCCGAGATTCCTTTTGGATTCCCAAGTGACTCAACGCTAGCTCACAAGCCCACTTTCAAACCTATGGCCATGCCAAGCAGAACACCACTGCTCCAAAGGAGTAACTTTGCCCCAACTGCCCACAGTATGAAGTTAGTCTGCTAACTGCAGCTCTTTCTTTAACTAAGAGCCTATTTCTTTGCTCCCTTATTTTAACTTACTTGACAGGACATATTCCTGTCCCTGTCCCTGTGACACTTCTTGGCTAGCAGACTGCCCCAAACTAACTCCCTCAGAAGAATTGTCCACTGATCCTTGAACTGGGAACCTATCAAAACCCTCCCACTGGGTCCCACCTTTGTTACTAGGCAGGAACCACTAAGACAGCATTGAACTATCCTGTATCATTGTCAATAGGCTGTGAATTTAACACACACAGTCATGATGAATTAAATTCACAACACTCCACAATGCCAGCTGCAGATGCAGTATATGTAATGTGTCAGCTTTTTCAAAAAAACTCTATTTTTAAGCATTTCAGCTGCTTCTCAGTCTCTTCTTTCCTCTGCACTCAATTCTTTGGCTCATGCCCTTCATTGCACTGACGTGGTCTATGGCGATCTTATATGTTGTTTGAATATTGTCTCCCTCGGCTTGGGATCTCCTGTCTACCTGGGCCTGGGGGTCTCCTGTCTCCCTTGGCCTGGGGTCTCCTTGCCCCTTCAGTGCTTTATAGGGAGCCCTTCAGCCTCCATGTCTGCAATGGAACGTCTTTTTAGGCAATCTCCAAATGTCTTCAATTTGGGCTAACTTCTCTCAGGTCAGGCTTCAGTTTCTTCAGCTTTTCATGCTTTGAGATTCTGGGTTCCTTCTCCGGTTTCTCTGGGATTTCAGGGTCCATCCTTAACTGCCATCTTGTTGTAAGGTTGTTTGGTGTCTTACTAAGAGATTTGTGTGGTTAAACATAAACTATTTATTGGTAACCCATAACAACATACATCGGCAGGGTACAGTCCTGTGTGGTGCTGTCTCCATGCCAGCTTCTTCCAGACTCTATTACACAGTCTACCATCATATGACTCTCTACATTATACTGTGGGTGGTACTGTTTTTTAGTCTTAGATTAACCCTTGCTCTGCTGAACACCCTTATACTACAGCAAGTAGCAAAAGCATGAATGAATGACAGATGGGCTGAGGCGGGGGCTGAGATGAAGGATATGAAACAGATGGAAGTAGGTGGCCATGGTGATGGAGAAAATATGAGACCAGAAGCTCAGCTCAGGATCAAAAGCAGCTTGATGCAGCTTCAGGTAGTGGTCACAGAGAGGTGGATGTCTGAGTGGGTGACTAAGGGACAATGGCAGGGGCTGAAGACAATGGCTTTGATTATATAATTGCTGGAAATTTCTGTTCATCTAGTGCTGGATGGCAGACAAGCAGCATGGCAAATCTGAGAAATCAGAGACAGGGGAGGAGTCGAGGAAAGTGGTAGAAACATAGAAACATAGAAAATACGAGCAGGAGTAGGTGACTTGGCCCTTCGAGCCTGCTCCGCCATTCAATATAATCATGGCTGACCCTCTATCTCAACACCATACTCCTGCTCTCTATCTATACCACTCAACACCTTTAGAGTCTAGAAATCTATTTCCTTCTTAAATTTAGTCAGTGTCTTGGCCTCCACCGCCTTCTATGGTAGAGAATTCCACAGGGTCACCACCCAAGAGTAAAGAAGTTTCTCCTCATCTCAGTCCTAAATGGCCTACTCCATATCCTGAGACTGTGACCCTTTGTTCTACATCCTGCCACCCATTATCCCTGCATCCAGTCTGTCCAGCCCTGTCCGAATTTTATATATTTCAATGAGATCCCCTCCCATTCTTCTGAACTCCAGTGAATACAGGCCTAGTCGGCCCAATCTCTCCTCATACGACAATCCTGCCATTGCATGGATCAGCCTGGTGAACATTCGCTGCACTCCCTCGATGGCAAGTATATCCTTTCTTAGCTAAGGAGACCAAAACTGGACACAATATTCCAGATGTGGTCTCACCAAGGCCCTGTACAGCTGCAGTAAGACATCCTTGCTCCTGTACTCAAGTCCTCTCGCAATGAAGGCTCACATACCATTTGCCTTCTTAACTGCTTGCTGCACCTGCATGCTTGCTTTCAGTGATTGGTGTACAAGGATCTCCCTTTGTACATCAACATTTCCCAATCTATCACCATTTAAATAAATCAATCCCCATCCACCACTACTCTCCTCCGTCTGGCTGAACTTGTTCTCACACTGAACGAGTTCTCCTTAAACACTTCCTCCAAACAAAAGATGTGGCTATGGGTACCCGCATGGGCCCCAGTTATGCCTGTCTCTTTATGGGGTATGTGGAACATTCCTTATTCCAGTCCTACTCAGGCCCCCTCCCACAACTCTTTCTCCAGTACATCGAAATACGATGATTATTTCGGTGCTGTTTCATGCTCTCGTCAGGACTTGGAAAAAATTATTAATTTTGCTTCCAATCTCCACCCCTCCATCATTTTCACATGGTCCATCTCTGACACTTCCCTTCCCTTCCTTGACCTCTCTGTCTCAATTTCTGGTGATAGACTGTCCACTAATATCCATTACAAGCCTACCGACTCCCACAGTTACCTCGACTACAGCTCCCCACACCCCACTTCCACTTCCAAGGACTCCATCCCATTCTCTCAGTTCCTTCACCTCCGTCGCATCTGTTCTGATGATGCCACTTTCAAAAATAGTTCCTCTGACATGTCTTCCTTCTTCCTTAACCAAGATTTTCCACCCACGGTGGTTGACAGGCCCTCAACCGTGTCCGGCCCATCTCCCGCGCATCCGCCCTCACACCTTCCTCTCCCTCCCAGAAACATGATAGGGTCCCTCTTGTCCACACTTATCACCCCAACAGTCTCCGCATTCAAAGGATCATCCTCCGCCATTTCTGCCAACTCTAGCACGATGCCACCACCAAACACATCTTCCCTTCACCTTCCCTAGCAGCATTCCACAGGGATCGTTCTTTCTGGGACACCTGGTCCACTCCTCCATCAACCCCTACACCTCAACCCCCTCCCATGGCACCTTCCCATGCAACCACAGAAGGTGCAACACCTGCCCTTTTACTTCCACTCTCCTCACTGTCCAAGGGCCCAAATACTCCTTTCAAGTGAAGCAGCATTTCACTTGCACTTCCATCAATTTAGTCTACTGCATTTGCTGCTCCCAATGTGGTTTCCTCTACATTGGAGAGACCAAACGCAGACTGGGTGACCGCTTTGCAGAACACCTTCAGTCTGTCCGCAAGCATTACCCAGACCTCCTTGTCGCTTGCCATTTTAACACTCCACTCTTGCCCACATGTCTGTCCTTGGCCTGCTGCAATGTTCCAGTGAAGCTCAACGCAAACTGGAGGAACAGCACCTCATCTTCCGACTAGGCACTTTACAGCCTTCTGGACTGAATATTGAGTTCAACAATTTTAGATCATGAACTCTCTCCTCCATCCCCACCCCCTTTCTGATTCCCCCCCCCCCCTTTTTCTCCCAATAATTTGTATAGATTTTTCTTTTCCCACCTATTTCCATTATTTTTAAATGTATTTCCATCCATTGTTTTATCTCTACCTTTTAGCCTTTTTCGATTCCTTACCCCCACCCCCACTAGGGCTATCTGTAACTTGCTTGCCCTGCTTTCTACCCTTAATTAGCACATTCTTTAGATAATATCACCACCTTCAACACCTCTTTGTCCTTTTGTCTCTGACATCTTTTGGTTATCTCTACCTATCACTGGCCCTCTATCCAGCTCTACTTGTCCCACCCCCTCTTAAACCAGCTTATATTTCAACTCTCTTCTATTTTTATTTAGTTCTGTTGAAGGGTCATTTGGACTCGAAATGTTAACTGTGTCCCTCTCCGCAGATGCTGTCAGACCTGCTGAGTTTTTCCAGGTATTTTTGTTTTTGTTTTGGATTTCCAGCATTGGCAGTTTTTTGCTTTTAACCATTTAAATAATGCTCTGCCACTCTGTTTTTTCCAACCAAAGTGGATAACTTCACACTTATCCACATTACACTGCCACGTATTTGCCCACTCACTCAACTTGTCTAAATTGCCTTGAAACCTCTTAACATCCTCTGCACCCTCACGTTCCCACCTAGTGTTTTGGCATCAGCAAACTTGGGAACATTACATTTGGTTCCCTCATTCAAATCATTGATATATATTGTGAATAACTGAGGCTCAAACACTGATCCCTGCAGTACCCCACTGGTCACCGGCTGCTACTCCGAAAAAGACCCATTTATTCCTACTCTCTGTTTCCTGTCTGCCAAACAATTCTCAATCCATGCCAGTATATTACCCCCAATCCCATGTGCTTTAATTTTACACATTAACCTCTTATGTGAGAATTTATCAAAAGCTTTCTGAAAACCCAAATATACCACATCCACTGGATCTCTCTTATCTATTCTGCTAGTTACATCCTCTAAAAACTCCAGGAGGTTTTTCAAACATGATTTCCCTTTCACAACTCAATGTTGACTTTTTCTATTCCCATAAGACCATAAGACATAGGAGCAGGAATTAGGCCATTCGGCCCATCAAGTCTGCTCCGCCATTCAATCATGGCTGATGTTAATATTGTCTAAGTGATTTGCTATCATACCCTTTATAATAGACTGTAGCATTTTCCCTACCATTGATGTTAGGCTAACTGGTCTGTAGTTCCCTATTTTTTCCCTCCCTTGTTTTTTAAATAGTGGGGTTAAATTTGCCACCCTCCAATCTTCCAGGACTGTTCTAGAATCTAGAGAATTTTGGAAGATGACAACCAATGCATCCACTATTTCCATGGCCACCTCCTTTTGTACCCTGGGATGTAGATTATCAGGCCCTGGGGATTTATTGGCTTTCAGTCCCATTAATTTCTCCAGCACTATTGTTTTAGTGATACTAATTTCCTTTAATTCCTCCTTCTCACTGGACCCTTGGTTCCCTTGTATTTCTGGGAAGTTATTTATATCTTCCTCTGTGATGACAGAGTTAAAGTAGTTGTTTAATTGCTCTGCCATTTCCTTTGTTTCTATTATAAATTCTCCCGCTTTGGACTGTAAGGGATCTACATTTATCTTCACCAATCTTTTCTTCTTACATACTTATAGAAGCTTTTGCAGTCCTCTTTTATGTCCCTTACAAGTTTACTCTCATACTCTATTTTTCCCCTCTTAATCAATCTCTTGATCCTCCTTTGCTGAAATCTAATCTGCTCTCGCAATCCTCAGGCTTTCTACTTTTTCTAGCAATTTTATATGACTGCTCTTTGGATCTAATACTATCCTTAATTTCCTTTCTTATCCATGGTTGGCCAATTTTCCTGTTGTGTTTTTGCACCAGAAAGGAATGTATAACTTGCAATGCATACATTCATTCCTTAAATGTTAACCATTGTCTGTCCACCATCGTGGCTTTTAATGAAGTTCCCCAATCTATCTTAGCCAACTCACACCACAAAGTTTTCATCGATTAGATTTAGGATCCAAGTTTCGGACTGAACTACTTCACTTACCAACCTAAGGAAGAGTTCTGGTGGTAATGTATTGGTCAGTGTACCTATGGAATCCAGCATTTTGTTTTTTTGATAAAGCCAAGGAGCAGCATGAAATTGGGAAATAGGAGGTGGCCAAGGGTTGATCTCTGGGGATATCAGAGGTAAGGTTTGGGAACAGGAAGTAAAGCTGTTACAGATTCTCTAGCTACAAGTAAATAGATGAGGATAAAACTGAGGGAGGGCAGTCCCAATCATCTGCATGAGGAGTGGAGTTGGAGGTGCATGAGAATAGTGAGATCAGGGTGGGTTTTTTGAGCCATAGAGTCATAAAGTTATAGACATTTAAGGCACAGAAGGAAGCCATTTGACCCATCAAATCCATGCCGCCCCTTGGTAGTGCAAACTAGTCATTCCATTCCTCTGTTCTATGGCATTAAGCTTGAAAGTTTAACTCTTCAAGTGCACATCCAATTTCCTTTCATTCATCGTTTCCACTTCCACCACACTCCTGGGCAGCAAGGTCCAGGCCATTACAACTCGCTGCATGAAAAGGCTCTTCCTCATCACCGCCCAGAACCTTACATCTCTGTCCCCCAGTCCTTGTAGCATCAGCTAATGAGAACAGCTTTTCTCTGTATACCTTATCTAACCCTCCCTTAATCTTGTACACCTCTATCAAATCTGCCCTCAATCTCCTTTGCTCCAAGGAGAACAACCACAGCTTCTCCAATCGAACCTTGTAACTAAGAATGGGATTAGCTCTGACTCTGCGCCTCGCCTCGTTACTGTGAGTCCATCAAATTTTAAGAAAATTAGGAACAGTCATGCCGCTCTTCAGCAGAATCAATGCTTATGATGCGACTATGGAAGACTGGAGCCAGTATGTAGAGCTCCTCGGATTTTATTTTGTAGTAAGCAGAAATCTATCCTCTTGAGCGTGCGTGACAGTAAAACCTACAAACTCATTCGCAATCTGATGGCCCCGAGTGCGCTCAATTCTTAATCTTGTAATGAACCTTGTGAAAACGCACTTCCAGCTGAAGCCATCCATAATAATGCAGCATTTTAAATTTAATTCCAGAGTTGGGGCCCCAGGAGAGCCATCGATATAGCAAACCTCACGCAGTTAACAGAACACTGCAACTTCAGGGACACATTAAATGATAAACTGCGGAACTGATTAGTTTATGGAGTTCAGGATGATGCCATTCAGCGCCGTTTACTCACCGAGGTCATCATCGACTTTAAACACGCCCTAGAAATCTCCCTCGCCATGGAAAGTGCTGTGAAAGACTCACAGGCTTTGCAACACATACGACATGGAGCTGCTATTCATGTGGGGCTGGAACCTATTGCCAAGTGTGGAGCAAAAACTAGACACGCAGCATCGAAGCGAGAGGCAATGTCCACTGTTAGAAACATGAAAAGGCTAAGTAGAGACACTTCAGCAGCGAATCCACGATTAAACCGTTATAGATGAACGTGGACCGGACACCTGTAAATTTAAGGAGGCAGAATGTCATTACTGCTCTAAGAAAGGTCACATAGTAAGGCAATGCAGGGAGAAGTCCAAACAGCCCATAATGCAGCAAACCAACATGGTTGAATTAAAAAATACAGCAGAACCTGAAGCTGCCGACACCGACATCATTTCCCTGTATAACGTAATCGCTGTAAAAACTGAACCAGTCACTGTCACAATCCAAGTTAATGAGAAGCCACTAATAACGGAAGTGGATACGGGTGCCTCTGGTGGGAGAGCACACTTTCAGGTACCTTAATGAAAGTTGATAAACAATAAACCTGGCGTGAACAACCACTAAATTAAGGACATACACGGGAGAATCCATTCAGGTAAAAAGCATCACCAAAGTACCAGTTTCTTACAAGCAGCAGACAGCCCAGCTGCCTGTAATAACTGTGAAAGGAGAAGGACCCAGCCTTTTAGGCCGAGACTCGCTACAGAAAATCAAACTCAACTGCTTTGAGATATTTTACCTCAAATCTGATGGAGTTCCAGAACTTCTAAGAAAATACAACATGGATTTTGGAGATGAGCTAGGGAAGTTAAAAGACATGCAGGCCAAGGTACATGTGGAGCCACAGGTGGCACCTCACTTCCTTAAGGCAAGACCTGTACCTTATACATAGAGAGAAAAGGTTAATGAGGAGTTGTACCGGTTAGAAAAGCTGAGCATTATCTAACCTGTTCAGTTCTCAGAATGGGCTGCCCCATAGTTCCAGTGGTTAAGCCTGACTGCACCATATGTATCTGTGGAGAGTATATGTTTACCCTGAATAAGGCAGCCAAACTAGACGACTACCCTATCCTAAGGAGAGATGACTTATGCCAAACTGGCTGGAGGCAAGTCCTATACGAAATTGGATATGAGCCACACTTACCAGCAACTAGAGCTGGATAGCACATCGAGAGAGTACGTAACCATTGACACACACCAAGGTCTACCCGTCTACCCTTCGTAGTACTTGGGCATGTACTATCTTCCAGAGAACAATGGAGAGCCTTTTGCAAGGACTCCCACGAGTAATTGTATATCTAGATAATGTCCTCATCGCAGGGTTAACTGAGACAGAACGCTTGACCAACCTGGAGGAGATGCTAAGGAAGTTCATGGAAGCCGGTGTATGGTTAAAGAAGGAAAAGTGAACATTCCGGTGCCAGAAGTGACTTATCCAGGCCACAGGGTGGATGCCATGGGACTGCACCCGGTAAACGATAAAGTTCAGGCAATAAAAGATGTGTCATTACCATCCAATATAACAGAACTCAAGTCCTTTCTGGGCATGAACGACTACTATAGCTGCTTCTTACCAAATCTATCAACTGCATTGTCACCATTACACTTGTTACTGAAAAAGAACCACTCGACGGAGCAGACAGGGGGGACACAACAGGAAGAAGTCTTTGTGAAAGCAAAGGAATTGTTGCATTCATCATGCTTATTGGCACACTATGGCCCATCAAAAGAGCTGGTATTAACATGTGACACCTCTCCCTATGGAGTGGGAGATATGTTATTCCAAAATGGGACTGAAAGGCCCATTGGCTATGTCTCGAGAACCCTCTCCACAGCCGAGAAGGGTTATTCCTAGTTAGAAAAGGAAGGTTTATCAGTGGTATTCAGGGTGAAGAAATTCCACCAGTACTTGCAAGGTCACCATTTCACCATTGTGTCAGACTGTAAACCATCAATGGGTTTATTCAGTGAGGACAAGGCCATCCTGCCAATAGCAGCAGCAAAAGGATACAACAATGGGCTCTGACATTATCTGCCTAAGAGTATACTTTTATGTACCGTCCTGGCCTACACATTGCAAATGCAGATGCACTCAGACATCTCCTGTTGCCAGACAATATTGTGCATACTCCTGTTCCACAGGAATTAATGCTATTATTGAACTTCTTACATTCTTCACCAGTGTGTGTGAAACAAAGACTTTGTCTTAAAAGGATTGTTAAACTTGCCTGTATCTGAAGAATTGAGACCATTCCATGTCAGACAGGCAGAATGGAGTTGCCAAGACTGGATTTTGTTGTGGGGGTCAAGACTGGTGGTCCCACCACAGGCAGAGAACCACTCTTGACAGAACTCCATAGTGCCCATCCAAAAATAAAAATGCTTGTGTGAAGCCAGACCTTGATGGAGATACTGAAAACTTGTTCAAGCATTGGATCCACCATCAGCAACAACAGAAGTTGCTTGTTCTGGCTCCTCTGCATCTGTGGGAGTGGCCCAGTCGATCCTGGGTTCGATTACATATGACCATTCTTGGGTATCGTGTTCTTGTTAATTGTAGATGCCCATTCCAAATGGATGGATGTGTATGTAGTCAAGTCAACAATGTCAAACACAACTATAGAGAAGCTAAGTCAGTTTCAGTACACATGGCCTACCTGAAATTGTCGTTTCAGATAACAGCACCGCTTTTATCAGTACAGAGTTTCAGAAATCTATGGATCCAAATGGAATCAAACATATTAAATCAGCCCCTTACCATCCCTCATCAAATGGCCCAGCTGAGAGGACCTTTTAAGTCGGGTACGAAAAAGCTATCAGAAGGCAACTTGGAATCTCGGCTTTCCCGCTTTCTTTTCAGTTATCGTACGACACCACATTCGACTATGGGGTTCAACACCATCTGAATTGTTGATGCCTACATACACGGTTACATCAAGTGTTTCCAAATTTAGAGGGGAAGGTAGAGCGTAATCAGAGTAATCAAAAACTGAACCACAACAAACACAGCAAAGCTTGTCCAGTGTAGGTGACACGGTATTCATGTGAAATTTCAGTAGTGGACCCCATTGGGCTCCTGGAACCATTGTCTTCAAGACTGTTCCATTATCTTTCCAGGTACAAGTGGGAGATAGAATCGTCTGTAAGCGCATAGATCATATTCGCACCAGAGAGACATCCAACTATTCTGCCTGTGATTAACATCGAACAGATAATTCCTGAGGTGACTGATCAACCTAGAATAGACATGCCCAATGTCTCTGTAGAGTTACCAAACCCTGAACTGCCACGTTCCAAGGATATGTCTCATGCTGCAGTTCCAGATCCTGTCGATCCTGTGAAGAACCTCAAGTGGTAGAGCTATGCTGCTCTAGCCGTATAAGGAGAGCACCTCAGGGACTTGCCCTTTAGTCATCCGAAATTGTATACATGTATATGTTGTTGGATATTTAAATTTTTCCCTGTTAATAAGAAATTGTAAAAAACCAAAGCAGGAGGAAATGTGGTAACTGAGGGTATAGTCCCGTCTGCTTGTCTATCAGGGGTCACGTGATGTTCTGTTATGGCCCCGACCAGTCAGCCCTAAGCGCAGGCAATCTGGTGGGGTGGCTTCCTAATGAGAGTCCTGTTCGAGCGTGTAGCACCTGAAAAGCTCTCTGTAATAAGGTTTAGCGTTTCTTGTTGAAATCTGTCTGCTCAGTCCAGTCATTACAATTGGTATCATCATTACTGAATGCTGCACATGGACAAGGTGAGCTGGAGAGGACGGGGGGTGGGTGGTTCTTTTGGGTAAATGTAGCCTGTTGGACTAGGAAAAGAGAGGGATGTGGCAAAGGCAGCTGATCAGATGGTCACAATCTTTGTGACAAATAAAATCCATGAGAACTTGCTGTTGGAGGGGAGGGTGGAGCAAGCAAGCGGGAGAGGTTTATGAAGACAGTTTTTGGTGGAGAAGAGAAGCTGAGGGTTATATTTGCATTCCATGATAGCCCTGAAATAATGAGAAGCTTTGGAAGAAGTGAGCAGACCCAGTAGGACTTAATGTGGTCCTTCCAGATCTGGCGAAGATTGCCTGTGCCAATCATCTACAGTAAACCTCCAAGTCTGTCTCCTTAGACAGAGTGGGGCCATACTAGGGGAACAACCAGAATGGGAGAGAGTAAGGATTTTACTGGCAACAAGGGAATCAAAGCTGGAAGTGAATGAGTACATAGGCAGCTGCAGAAATGTTAAGTGGATGGAGAGCCAAAAGCTAGATGGTTGGGAAATTGAACATGTCAATGTAAGTGCAGTTGGGGCAGAGATTTCCCAGGGCTGGATGTAGAAGGAAGGAATTGGGAGGGGGAAGTGGATATGAGTGGAGAGGGATAGAGGGAATTGATCAGAGAAGGCCTAATCTATGATTGACATAATGGGAGTAGAGTGTTCTGAGATGGTCTCTAGACGTGGTACTTGTTTGCTGGACAGACCATACATAAACTCGGATACTTGCTTAACGCTTGTTTATTAGGACTACTTCTAAACAGATCACAGAGTAGGCAATAAAATCAGAAAATGCTGGAAAAACTCCACAGTTCTGACGGTGTCTGTGGAGAGAGAAACCGAGGCCGGGATTTTCTGGCCCCATTGCAGGTGGGACCCCCCAAGTGGGTGGCACCCCAGCTAGAAGTCCATTGACTTGCGGCAGGACCGGAAGATCACGGCGATGGGGGGATGTGGAAAATCCCACCCAGAGTCCACATGACTCTTCTTCAGAGCATCCCCTGTATTTTGCCTTTACAGAGTAGGTATGCTGTTCTTGGGCACAGTGTTCCAATCTCTCTCTTGAGAAAGAGTCAGTGATACATCATTATCTACATCATACATTAGCATATCCCAACTGTTAACCCTTTCTACTAGAGAGCGGCCACATGAAATGACAAGGTTGAGGGAGTGGCCATGAATATGGGTTGGTATATATAGGAGACCGTTAAAGGGGGAAAATGGGTAGTGAAATCAGAGGAGAAAGTGAAAACTGCATTGAGGTGAAGGTTGGAATGATTGAGAAGCTCAGTGCATAGGCTGAGTGAGTCAATTCGCGATGATGTCTTGCGTGTATCTACACCACAGGGGCTACAGCAGCTCACCACCACCTTCTCAAGGGCAATTAGGGATGGGCAATAAATGCTGGCCTAGCCAGCAATGCCCACATCCTGTAAACAAATTTTTAAAAATCCTGGAGGCAGATTGTCAATTGGACACATTCTGAAAGATGAACTGGAAGACGTGCCATTCTCTTCCCTTGGTTACATACCTGGAAATGAATCCACTCCTCATTTAAAAATGAACTGGGGAAAATTCAGCCCAGGGACTCACCAAAGCACAACAGCGGTGATGCAGAAATGAATGGCACTAAAGGGCGACAAGCCACCAGGACCAGGTGGTTTCCATCCCAGGGTTTTATAAGAAGCAGGTGATAACATTACAAATGCCCTAACTATAATCTTCCAAAGTTCTCTTGATTCAGGAACCATTTCTTCAGATTCCAAAGTTGCGTATGTCGCCCCATTTATGGTGACAGAGGGAAACTGGGGATTGATTGACCAGTTACCCTGTCAGGGGGAAATTGCTAGATTTCTGAAAATTTTCAGCTGCTGAAATTGAACCAGCTTGGATTTGGAAAGGGTAGGTCACACCTACTGAAGCTGAAATTTTTGAAAAGGTAACTAAAGTAGTGGACAGGGGAGAGTCTATTGATGTGATTCATATGGGCTTCTAAGAGGCATATGAGAAACTCCCTTGTAAGAGACGGTTGGCTGTAGCTGAAACTCATGGAATTGAAGGCAACTTATTGACCTGATGAAAAAATAGATTGAAAATTAGGAGACAGTGTGTAGGGATAATGGGCAGGTACTCCAGGTGGTAAAATATGACTAGTGGTGTCCTGCAAGCATCTGTATTGGAGTTTGTTACGACTGAGATGGGAGGAGTGCACTGCCTATCTCTAGTTCCACTACTCCAGAGGACACAACCTATGTTTAAGTTATTTCTCCAGCCACCTATATGGCCAACTATGATCTGAGAAATACCACTCGATGCCCAGGTTTCTTCAACAAACAAAAAGTTTAGTAGTTTATTATAAAACCAGACTTGTTAAGTAGAAGGCAAAGTTTATTAACATACAGGATGAAATATGAAGGTGTAATATGAAAATATAATAATTATTCTTTCTAAATCCCCTAACTCTGTCCCTCTTACACGCATATGCATACAAGCACATGCACACGCACACATCAAAAAAAAAGGTTAAAAGTCAATGGTTCAAGGGAAAAGGATAGATGGTAGACTCCTTGAAATGGTGTCCAGGTCACACAGTCAGTCTCTCAGCACTGGTCTGTGAAACAATCAATGGCTCTTGCACTACTTTTCAGGCAGACTTCGAGGAAAACTTGCTGTCAGTCAGTTTCAGAATTGAGAGCGACTTTGGAACAACTTCCATTCACTTTTTCCTATGGACTGGGTCAGGAGCTTTAGGAGCTGTTGTCCTTACCCAAGCAGTTGATCCTTCTTGTTTCCACAAAGCCAAAACCAGCCGTCCAGCTTTTAAACACAGTTTTCCGGGCATGTTTTTTGTTCCCAAAGCCATAAACCACCATGCGACCCTTTTGTAAACAGTCCACCGGGATCAAGAGCTTGGGAGACACCAGCTCTTTAACATTGCTTAATTACCTTTTCTTTTAAAGTGCTGTCTTTCCCAGGAACAGCAGCAGCCGGAGTCCTTGCATTAACCCTTTAAGGGAAAGTGTCTTTTAAAAAAACACAGGGCAGAATTTTCCATTTGGCATGCGGGGGGAGGGGGGGTGTGGCAGGTCCCTCATGTCACGTGACAAATTACACGTGGTGATGTCGGGCAAGCTTCTGAGGTCACCACGTGCCATCGTGATATTTCACTGGGTGGGCACGTGATAATATTCACTGTGCGCCTGCCATTAATTAACGGGCCATTTAAGACCCTTTAGTCTTTAATCAACGCCAAATTTTCGGCGCCCGTGCGATCCTTGGGTTGGCGCATGGGCACAACGGGCAGACGGGTAGGAGACATTTGTATTAACCTCATACATTGGCGGGGTAAGTGGGCTCAGTGGGGTCATGAATCTGCTCTGTGAAGTATTTGGTGTTGAAAATTTTTCAAACTTGCCTGTGTGATCCACAGTACTTCAGAACACATCCCAGCAGCTTTGTCTGGACTCTTAACCTTCAGCTCAGCACTCTGCAGTGAGAAATCTTTCTCGGGCCTGCAAGTTTCAGAAAGCCTTCCTTTAGCTTGGGTATGGGAGCTGATCTGTCCACTGGAGGCAATTCAACTGAGGAGGAAGGGAAGGGTTGAAGGGGGACGTGGCCAGGAGTGCATATTCAGCCTCCAGGGGAGCCACCTTTGGGAGGACAGGCGCAGACACAAGGGGGACAGGGCCAACAGGAAGTCCAAGGCAGAAGGGGCCGCAGAAGACGCCACTATCCTGCTGCCAGGGTTTACAAGTAGCGATGCAGCTACCTCAATATGCCTGAGGTGCAGTGCTGAAGGAAGCTCCATCTCTCAAGGGAGACAGTCAACTATCTCTGTCAGATGATTGGGCCTGAGATCTCCCCTAACTGTGTGGGCAGACACCCCATGCCAGTGGCTCTAAAGGTCACAGCTGCCCTCAACGTCTATGCCTCTGGCTCCTTCCAGGGCTCAGTGGGTGATCTTTGTGGTGTCTCCCAATCAGCTGTCCACACTTGTGTCAAACAGGTTACAGATGCTCTGTTCAGGTGGGCATTGACCTTCATCCACTTCCGTTGGGCCCAGACAAGCCAGACAGAGCGATCCAGACATTTCACAGCCATTGCTGGCTTCCCCCGTGTCCAGGGTGATATAGACCGTACACATGTGACCATCAAGGCACCAGCAGGTGAGCCCGGTGCCTTCACCAACAGGAAGGGCTTCCACTCCATGAACGTGCAGATAGTGTGTGATCACAGGATGCTGATTCTACAAGTCTGTGCAAGGTACCCAGGCAGCTCCCACGATGCCTACATCCTCAGACACTCCCAGGTGCCGGGGCTCTTCAGTGCTCCAGCCCGGCTGGATGGATGGCTGCTGGGTGATAAGGCTATCCCCTCAGAAGGTGGCTCATCTCACCTCTCCACCATCCAAGAACAGAAGCTGGGCAGTGGGACAATAGGCTGTGGTGGAGCCATCGGTCTTTTCAAGATGAGCTTCCGATGCCTGGATGACTCAGGGGGCGCACTCCAATACCCCCCCAGATCGTGTGTTGTTGATAGCGGTTGCATGCTGCATTCTCCACAATCTTGCGCTGGAAAGGGGGGACACAGTGGATGACGAAGATGTAGATGCAGTGGCTGCAGCTGCACACGATGAGTCCAGCAGTGAGTCTGAAGATGAGCACACATAGGGAAATGCTGAGGGGGTAGACGCTGATCCAGGCATACTCCAGGGAGGCAGGGACACCCGACATGCTTTAATCCAACAAACCTTCAGCTAGCGCAACTCAGATGGATCACCAGGACCAGCCTGGGCTGCCGCCTTGATACTCGACACCTGAGTGCAAAATCTGCCAGGTCATCAGCACTAACTAAGGGCCTGGTACATAAGCTGAATGTCCAACAAATCACTCATGACACTTTTCTCAATCATACACATGCAGAAGAAACGAGGCACCCTTAGCCATGGTCACACATCTGGCATTTAATATGTGAAGCAAAAGAACTTACCACAAAGAGAAAACAATAGTGTTAACATGAAAAAGAAATCATAAGGACATCATCTCGGGCCAACACAAAAGCACCAGTGATAAATCCGTGGTGTGCCTAAGGTGCCTTATGTTTATGTTTTCGGGTGCTACGTCTTGGTGCTGACCCCTCCGTGGGAGTGGCATCTGAGCCAGCCTGCTGACTCTGCTGTCCCGTTGGCCTCGATGACCTTGGCGGACGTCCTCTGGCCCATGGAGCCTGTGCTGGCCCCGCCTGGGAGGGAGCAGCCAGTTCCACAGCTGGCATCTCCCCAGTCACCGCAGCCTCATCAGGTACAATGGTCACTGGCAGAGGGGCGGAGGAGCTGCTGCCCTCATCCGGAGTGCCCTGAGAGGTGCCCGCAGAGATGACAGGTGGTTGCTCCGCTGACGTAAGATCACTTCGGGTCTCCCTGCTCACCGTGGATAGATGGGCAACAAGCTGGGAAGACCATCTCCCACACTGGCACTGACCAGCTGAGGACAATGCCGATATGAGGGTCCGAGTGCATCCCCAGGAAGCACTGGCGGGTCTCCTGGAGGAGGCTCTCCACGAGAATTGCCACTCTCTCCATGGAGGACGCTTGGCGCTCGGACATGTAGCTCACTGCTTTGGCGAGCGTTCGCGTAGACTCCTCCACCACGGAGACCAAGCCAATCATAGCCTCATGTATCACATCCAGGTGCTCCCGCACACCAGGCCGCATTTCCTGCAGCTGCCGCATTACAGACGACTCCAG
Organism: Carcharodon carcharias; assembly: GCF_017639515.1. NCBI lineage: Eukaryota > Metazoa > Chordata > Chondrichthyes > Lamniformes > Lamnidae > Carcharodon > Carcharodon carcharias. The sequence goes on from NC_054491.1 coordinate 43,117,209, forward strand.
AGACACATCATCAGGCACCAACTGAGCGTGTGCCTGGTCCCCTGCAGTCCTCCAGCTGCTGGCGCCATGGGCACTCTCTGTCTCTGCCAGCGTCTCCAGCGACCGTGAAGTGCCCTCACCGGTGTGCCCCGGGACACTAGCCGATGTTTTAATTCCCACTGAGGTGCCAGTATCTGTGCTGGTGCCTGCCTGGCAGAGATGGTGTGACGCTGGTGAGACTTCGGACCTCTCAGGTGTGAGAGGGGACCTCTGCTGCTCCTCCTCCTGGCCCTGCTCTGATGATGCTGAAAGGGAGAACAAGGACATTGGATCAATTAATGTGCAGACAATGACAAAGTTCACACCTGTCCGCTCCCCAGCTCATTCTGCACTCAGCCTTCCATAACCAATGGCCCAGCAATGTTGCAACAATAACTAATTTAACAATAATCAGTGGTATGGCAGTTGGGAGGACAATGTTGACCTCACTGTTGGGCATAAATACCTGGCAGTAGCACCCCAGCCTCAACGACACCAGTAGACCTGAGTGCATGGCTCCTCCCCAGTTGAAGGGCCTCCTGCTTGAAGCGGCTTAGTGTGGAGAGCTGTGCCTGGCTGCCTCCAGTGCTCACATGCTCAGCTGCGTTCTATGCATTCTTCTCCTGAAAAAGAGAGAAGAGCATTGATTAGGGCAAATTGCACATGGACTCTGCTCGCGCACGGCACACCTCAACCAGAGTGGGACATATCTGGCCTCCAGTGTCTCCTCACCCCGTTGCTGCTGATCACTCAGACAAAGATGCTAGGCCTGTTCCCCACCTCCCACCACCGCTTTGGACACATGCTGCCTACATCACATTAGGAACCACACGGTATTACCTCTCACAGCAAGGAGGCACAAGCACATGCAGCACAGAGGGCACTAGATGGTTTGTTGCCACACCACCTTGAAGCTCCCCTTCCACCATCTCATCACCCTGACTAGGACATGTCCTGGAGCTCTGAGTCTGCACCCAGGTGCAGCTCCTCCAGGTTGTCCCAAACCAGTCATGTGGGACTCAGGTCAACACACGCTGCGGGGGAAACCTCATCTCCTCATGACCCACTCAGGCTGACCTCAGCATGGGCACTATCTGCTTGGCCACCCAGCAAAGGAAAAATACCCTCAATGATTCAATGCAGTCATGACACTGAGATTTGGTGATGGGGAAGGAGGGGGCGTTGGAGGGGTGGGGGGGGGGTGGGGGGTTGGGGGGCAGCCACAGAGGGTAAGGCTATCTGCTGGGTTAAATGCCCAATGCCAGCATGGTACTCACCCTGCCAGAGCGAAACAAATTGTTGAAGTGCTTACAGATCCAGGTCGCGGGAACTCACCACCTCCGCCTCCTCCTCCTCCTCCCAGGCACATTTCGTCATGTGGGGGCCGGGGGGGGGGGGTCCTCCTCCTCCCATCCTGGGGGACCAACACCTCCCACTGTGCTGCCACCTCCTCGAGGAGGGCACCAAGACAGTCAACACAAAAACGAGGGGCACAGTGGCCTATCCTCCAGCCTGGCCGGCTCACCTGAACCCCTTTGCTAAGGCCTAGCACCGGCCATTGTGAGCAGCCTACAGGAGGCTGCCAGGCCTTCTTTTAACAGACTGCAGGGTGACCATTGGACCGGGTGGTCTGTTCACACTCCCTGCTGCCCGTGCACTCCCACTATCCTCGAGAGTCGGGAAATACACTGGGCGGGCCTTAATTGGCCCACCCGCGTAAAATGGCAGCGCCCCCTCCTGCTCCACCCCCCCCCGCCAAACGGAAAATTCTGCCCACAAATTCTTTCAGAATGTTCTTAGCCCTTGAAATTGAACTATTTTCTGTGATTAAAGTATTTATGACAGGCTTCGAATGTTCTCCATATTCATTAATGACTTGGATGGGGGGTTAGAAAGCTCCACATTAAAATTTTCCAATGACTCAAAGAGAGGCAGCATTGCAAGTGGTGTGGATGGAGGTCACTCTCCAGAGGGCCCTCCACATTTGTGTTTAGATGGGTCAATGTCAGCAGTTTGGGCCCCATGGGCCTGGCTACAGTGCCAGAAAAATTTCCACAACCTCACACGAGGGATCAGTAAACGCATCTTAAAATGTCAACTCCAATGCCGCACACCGACATCACTCACACATCAACAATCTCCAGCATTCAGGACTCTTGTCTAACGTCACCCTGACACTCACACACTTACCAATGCTGCCAGCTCACACCTACATTGCAGAGCTTCCATATACTGCCTGGTGTCCAGCTATAGCAAACACACTGCCAGACAATCACTGACTCCCTCTCTCCTGTAGGACAAGGTGACACAAAACAGGAGACAACAGCAAAGAACCAGTGGGAAATGGAATGTTTGCATGTCCTCACCCACTTTGAGTGGCCATCACCGAGGCTGTAGCAACCGACATCACTGAAGCCACACAGGATGATACTGTGCTCCTGCCTTATGCACCTATTCAAATCTCACCATCATCCCACAATCTGAAATAATGTAAAAGCTAAAGATGGTGTGAACATGGACCCCCTGCTTTCCACCACCTCCCATCAGCTCCCCTCATACATTTATGCTTTCGTAAATACTCAAGAATTGTCACTGTCACCTGGCCAGCTGATAGTAGTGGAGAATGAAAATCCAGAGGAAGAGCAGAATTCTGATGGAGAAGTAGCTTCACTAGATTGGACAGCTGCAGTTCCCAGCTCAGAAACTAACACTGGGTGTACATTAGAGGGTCATTCAGAGTCAGGATCTGCACATAGTGAGTCAACAGCTGCAGCTGGGAGACAGAAAAGCAATGTATGTGTGTGTAATCTCCTTGGAGGGTGAGGTGACAGCTGAGATCCACTGCAGAGGACTCAGGTGAGACAGCGATGAGGGGGGTGTGCAGGTAAAGGCTGCTGAGCGTGCACACAGAGACACTTAGAAGACCAGCCAGAAAGCCTGCTGTCACTGACAAGGGCCGTGGAAGAGTTTGCCTCCAACTTGGCACAAGGCTTCATGCAAAACTTGGAGCCCATCCTTTTCAGCATGGGAATATTGGCCAACTCAGTGAGAATATTTGCAGACCCAACCATGAATCAACAGCTGATAGCCGATACTTCAGCTACCTCTGCAGCACAAGCTGAAGCCAGCCAATGCCTCAGTGCTACAGTGGGAGCTCAAGTGCATGTCATGAGATCTGTGCTTGCTGCATTCAATCTTACCCGGTTGCCATCAAGGCTGTGGATCTCAGTGCTCAGAAGGACATGCCAGCTCACACAATGGGCTAGCAATCTGCTCCGACAGATTACTAGGATTGTTGAGGCCAGGATAGTAACAGTGTCTCCACAAAGCACAAACATCCTCTCTCAGGATGACAGTATTCATATCTAACAATTGCTATTCACCCCATCAGTGCCCTTGCTGTTTCTGTCAGCCTTCCATCTCCCAGGCTGCTGCCACCCATGCCAAGATGATGCAGTCTGAAGCTGGGCCGTCAAGGCCCAGAGCTCCTCCAGGGCATCCTGCAAGGCTATTTGCCGTCTCCCTACTGTATGTTAGCAGTCTTCACCAGCCACGCTGTAGTGCATCACTGGGGTAACAGTGTGTAGGAGCATTCATACAGGCAAAGGCACCCCCACAAAACAGCTGATATATCATTAATATATAAGTGATATATCATTAGTATATCACATATAGCACTCATAAAAACACCACCATCCAGTCATCATCAACATATCACCATTGCCCTAATGGCTTTGAATGACCAATATTGCTTGCCTTCCACATCCTAACTCCCTCCAAGACCATTAGTCACTTATTCAGATCTGGCTGTGTTCTCTATACTGACCACATGCCCTTACTTTTTATATCCACTGAAAACTGAGAAATATTTGTTCTTACTTCAACGAAAATTTAAGATGGGTTACTGTGAATGCTGGAAATTGAATATTTCCAGTATTACAATCTTGGACCAGACCACTAAGTGTTTGGTATATTGTGGTTAGGAACTAGTAATTTTCTATTTAAAGTAGGCGAAGCTTGAGATTCAAGACATTTGTTAATAAAGCCACAAAATTCTACAGGTTTTGAACAAACAAAATAAACTTTACTATACAAGGTCAGAATTAAAATTACTATCTTATACTCCAGCATTCAGTGTTAATATGAGGTGTACCTGAATTAACAGGCAAACTGTCCACACTAACAAACCACATTAAATGGTAAATGCAACCAAGACAGATCCCACTGATTTCTCAGCAACCCAGCCAGGTGTCAGCAAACGATGTGAGTCAACCAATGTCATTGGCCTCTGCCTCTCCCATGAGGGTTCCCAGTCTTCACCTTCAAAGATTTCATCTTTGAATTCTCTCTAAATCAGACAGCTTCAATTGTGGTTCACCTCACAGAGCCTGAATCTCATCTTCCAAGATTCCGCTCCCCTGGATTCCCAAGTCTGCACCCCAGAACCAACTCACAGGCACAGCTTCAGCTCTTCAGCTATGCCAAGCAGAATACTACAGCTCCAAAGTGGTACTTCTGCCCTAGGGACCCGCAGCGCAGAATCACCAACTTGGATCACCAGCCCTGGCTTGTCGATAAAGTCAGTTTGGACCTTGTAACACCAGCATTTCCTGCTTTTAAGCATCAACCAGTTATTTACTGAGCAGCTGAACTCACTTCCCATTAGTGTCCACGACTAACATAATGTTACAGCTCACAAGCCTCTACTATCCCATGTTATGTACTCTGTGGGGATTGGCTGGCCTGATATTGGTGGTTTCTGAGCCGACAAGTGGACATCAAGGTGAATTGTCAATCAATAACGGCTGTTTTCTTTGGACACTTTAGCCACACATATTATTCCACATAAATTCCAAATCTGTAAGATCCAGGAATCAGATGCCTGGCATTTCCTAGGTTAACCAGTGACTAAAGTTCTAAACTACTTCACTGATTGTAAAGCATTTCGAAACATCCTGAGATTGTGAAAGGTGATATAGAGATGCAAGTCTTTCTACTCCTTAGCTAGATTAGCTAGAATCCCCATGTGTGCCTTCCGCTAGATATGAACAGAGAAGCTGCTGTTCCTGAGAGCCAAGCCTGTCCAATCACCCCTGAGACACCAGCAAACAGCGATGGCCAATAAAACCATGGCAGGACATGTACGAGGATTTTGTCAAGCTGAAGAGGTGGAAATTTTTCCTTCCTTTGGATTCTCATTCCAAAGGCCATGAAGTGATTCCAATATGACAACAGCACTGATTAACATTACAACGTGTGTTCACCTGAGCAGGACTTTCTGTAGAGCTGCTCCCTGACACCTTTCTCAATTGCTGTGGAAGACTGGTGCACCTGATATTAATCCCCACCCAATGGGGAAAGCTAAGGGGGCTGTACATACATTCCAAATTTCTCTAAAGGAAGTGTTACAAGATCCCGCACCATGTATCAGAGATGAGATGTATTTCTCTTCAGTCATCGCGTCACGCCTTGTACTGTTACCAGTACAACACCTAGTGAATTATTCACTGAGGGAAGTTTCATAATCATTTTGATATTTTTAATCCTGACTCTGAAACATCATTGTTTTAAAGGAAAGACTGGAATGCTGGATCGTCAATCTACAAGCAATATCACATGGGGGAGAGAGTATAATGTCTTGATTTCTGTGAGAATGTGAAACAATAATAAGTCAAAGTTACTGAACAGAAAGTTGAAGCCGTTAATGAATTCTCCAGCACCAGGCATACCTAATAATGAGGTGTCAACCTGGTGAAGCTATAACACAGGACTACTTGTGAGCCAAACAGCATAAGCAGGCAAGTGATAGACAGAGCTAAGCGATCCCACAACCAGCAGAGCAGTTCTAAGCTCTGCAGTCCCACACGTCCAGTCATGAATAGTGGTGTGCAATTAAACAACTCACTGGAGGAGGATCCATAAATAGCCCCATCCTCAATGATGGGGGAGCCCAGCAGATCAGTGCAAAAGATAAGGCTGAAGCATTTGCAACAATCATCAGCCAGAAGTGTCGAGTGGATGATTGATTTCCACCTCCCCCTGAGGTCCCCAGCATCACAGATGCCAGTCTTCAGCCAATTTGATTCACCCCATGTTATATCCAGGAATGGTTGAAGGCACTGGATGCTGAAAAGGCCCTGACAAAGTTCTGGCAATGGTCCTGAAGACCTGTGCTCCAGAACTTGCCACGCCCCTAGCCAAAGTGTTCCAGTACAGCTACAACACTGGTATCTGCCTGGCAAAGTCGAGAATTGCCCAGGTATGTCCTGTACACTAAGAGCAAGATAAATCCAACCCAGCCAATTACTGCCCCATCAGTCTACTCTTAATCATCATTAAAGTGATGGAACACTATCAAGCAACACCTACACAGCAATAGCCTGCTCACTGATGCTCAGTTTGGGTTCCACCAGGGCCACTCTGATCCTGACTTCATTACAGTCTTGGTCCAAGCATGGAAAAAAATGCTGAACTCAAGGGATGAAGTCTGAGTGACTGCCCTTAACATCAAGGCAGCATTTGACCAAGTGTGGCATCTAGGAGCCCTACAAAACTGGAGTCAATAGAAGTCAGGGGAAAAATTCTCCGCTGGTTGGAGTCATACCCAGCACAAAGGAAGATGGTTGTGGTTGTTGGAGGTCAGTTATCTCAGCTCCAGGACATCACTGCAGGAGTTCCTCAGGGTAGTGTCCTCAGCCCAACCATCTTCAGCTGCTTCATCAATGACCTTCCTTCCATCATAAGGTCAGAAGTGGGGATGTTCACTAATTATGCACAGTGTGTTCAGTGCCAGTGTCAACTCCTTAGATAATGAAGCAGTCTGTGTCTATATGCAGCACGACAACATCCAAGCTTGGGCTGATAAGTGGCAAGTAACATTCGCACAAGTGACAGGAAATGACTAACTCCAACAAGAGAGAATCTAACCATCTCCCCTTGACATTCAAAGGCATTACCATCACTGAATCCCCCACTATCAACATCTTGGGGGGTTACTATTAACCATAATCTGAACTATACCAGCCATATAAATGCTGTGGCTACAAGAGCAGGTCAGAGACTGGGAATTCTAAGCAAGTAACTCATCTCCTGATTCCCCTTAGCCTGTCTACCAACTACAAGGCACAAGACAGGAGTGTGATGGAATACTCCCCACCAGCTTGTATGAGTGCAGCTCCAACAGCACTCAAGAAGCTCAACACCATCCAGGACACTGCAAGCCCACTTGATGGGCACCCTTTCCACCACCTTAAACATTCATTCCTTTTACTTCCGATGCACAGCGGCAGCAGTGTGGGTACCATCTGCAAGATGCACTGCAGCACCTCACCAAGGCTCCTTCAACAGCACCTTCCAAACCTATGACCTCTACCACCTAGAAGGACACGGGCAGCAGACACGTGGGGGAGGATGTTCCCCTCATCGGACGGGTGGGTTTAGTGGGCCCTGGAGCGGCCACGAAACAGTCCGCTGCCCGCAATCGGGGTCCAACCATGATATCACTCTGGCTGGCCAAATAACAGCCAACCAGCATGAAATGTGTGCTGAGAGTATCAGCGCTGCCGGGGGTGGGGGCAGGAGGGGTGTGAGCACTGAAGTCTGTGCATGCATGGTGGGGGGGGGGAGCGGATACGCTCGCTGAAAGCACAGAGCAGCCTCAGGGAGCTGAAGGATTTAAAAATAAAATATAAAGATTTGAAAAATAAGGTAAACATGTCCCTACGTGTGACTCTGTCACATGAGCAGGGACATGTTAAAAATGGGTTTAATTTTTCTTTATTGTTTCTTTATTCACTGTCGAAACCTCATCCCGTCCGTGGATGAGGTTTTGCAAAAAATGCAAAGGCCGCCTGGCCTATTCACTGCCGCCCGCCACCCGCCAACTGTAAGGTTGGACAGGCAGCAAAAAAATCAATTGACTTACCAGCTTAAGGGCCTTAATAGGCCTCTTCATTGTCAGCGGGTGCACTGCCAACTGTCACGCACGCCCGCCGACTGAAATGTCGCCTGACGGTGTGGTGGCGCTGGGACGCTCGCCCGACGTTATTGTGCGCTATTTCACACTCGGGCTTGTCGGACACATGCCCACACACCGAGCTGAAAATCCTGCCCGTGGGAACACCAACATCTGTAAGTTCCCTCCAAGCCATCCTGTCTTGGAAATATATCGCTGTTCCTTCACCAACCCCCTCAAAACCCTAGAACTTCCTCCCTAACAGCACTGTGGGTGTGCCTGCACCATCTGGACTGCAGTGGTACAAGGAAGCAGCTCACTGCCACCTTCTCACTGAATCACTGAATCTTTACACTGCAGAAGGAGGATATTAAGCCCACCTAGTCTGCACTGGCTCTCTGAAAGAGCATTCTACCTAGTCCCACTCCCCTACCTTATCCACATAACATTGCACATTCTCTCTTTTCAGATAACAATCCAATTCCCTTTTGAAAACCTCGATTGACCCTGCCTCTAACACCCTCTCAGGGAGTTCATTCCAGACTCGAAACACCCTCTGGGTGAAAAGATTTTTCCTCACATCACGTTTACTCCTTTTGCCAATTATTTTGAATTTGTGCCCTCTAGTTTTGATGCTCCCTTAAGTGTGAACAGTTTCTTATTATTTACTTTGTCCATACCCCTCAGGATCTTGAATATCTCCACTCAGCCTTCTTTTCTCCAAGGAAAACAGTCCGGACCTCTCCAATCTATCCTCATAGCTACAGTTCTTCATCCCTGGAATCATTCTCAAGGGCAATTAGTGATGAGTAACAAACTCTGGCCTAGAATAAAAAAAGTTAAATTTTTATGCTTGGTGAGTGGTTTACTGTGGAAGTGTCATGAAGGTCAAATACAGAAATGACCTCTGAAATGTTCCTGGTGGACAAGTCTTGTGACCGATGCCTATTCCACCCCAAGAAGCAGCTGTTCATGTACCTCAGAAATTCAGTGGTTCTTCCACATATAATGGACCAACTCCCAGGATATGCAGGCTCCTGATTCCGGGCTGAATTCTCCCAAAAGGCTGTACAACCCACCTCCTGTCATTAGTCCCGGCTCACCCACTGGCAAAGTTACTTCAAGATACCGTCGAGGTAAATGGGTCTAGGGTAGAGCCTATGTTCCCCTGTGTGTTGCTGGGAGAGTGCTATGGTTTAATTTTTATCACTTTAATATACCAATCTTAACCAGGCTCATTCTTGGAGATGCTTTTTGTCACCTTAAAGCTCAGAGAAGGAAAGTGATTTGTATCAACTTGTGCAGTTAATTAACCACGAGCTCCCTCTGTGGGAGTAAGCACATTGCAGCATTAACACTCCAGGTTTGCTTATTATCCAAGAGAATATTCGAGACAGTTTGAAATTAAAAGCAATTACCGGAACAACTTGAGTGTTTACTCAGACATAATGAGGTCTTATTTTGGCCAAAGAGTGTTAGCAGTCATTAAGTATGTTTACTACTAATAGGATTGCCTGTTTGAAAGTTCAAATTTAGCACTTAATTTTGGTCCTAATTGATGATTACCACAATATGAACTTGCCCGAAGATTATAAATCGAATCTGCAGGTTTACTCCTCAAATGCTGATTAGTGACAATCTTTGTTGGAGCAGTATATGCGAGATCCTCGCTCCCACTTGCGGTGTAGATGTGGGGTATTCTGGCTGGCACCCAGCTGCATGTTCCTCAGGTTTGGCTCAGGGACAGAGCGAGAGGCTGCACGGCTTCTCAAAAATGGCATCGGGGGTGGGGGGGGGGGGGGGGATCCTGGCGGAGGAGGTCCTACAAAACAGGAATGTCCTGAGCCAATACCGGGAAGGGGTAAGCGGTTCTCATTACCCTCCTGCCTGTTTTTCCTGAAACAGTTAGTGCTGCACCTCATGACCTTGTATTGCACTCCCACCCCCCACTTGCTCCCCACCCCCATTCCTCATCTTGACCAAAGGTTCGCCTAACAAGGCATCCTCGACTAAGTACTCTCTTTCTTCTGGTGACTCCTTTGAGGTGCAGTAGTACAGCGCTTACTTTTTCTAGGTGAACTACTCAGAGGATTACTTGAGTGTTGGTGACCTTGACAAAGTGTCTCAGAATGTCTTCCAATGTGTTTCAGAAGTTGTCTTCACAGAAATGGTGAGCACCTCTTGAAGTAGTGCTTGAAATTATAAGTAGTTGAAGTGTTAGCCATTGAAATGCTGTGTGACCTCTTTAATAAGCAATATCAGGCATTTTAAGTGGCAATCAGTTGTTAAACCAGCCTTGGGTGCCACTCCTAGCTCTGAGTTCAACTCCATTACCAAGATGGCAAAAGCTGGGTTAAAATTGAATTCTATGACTCTAGCTTCAGACTCCAAACAGCCTTCTCTTTAGTGCCTAAAGCACTCAGTGAAAACCATCCCCGATATGCTCATCTCTGCCAGACACACTGTGCAGTTTATTATGGGGAAAGTACCCAGCAAACAGGGCCCCTTCCATGAGGGGCCATGTCAGGAAGCTCTTTTTCACATAAGGTATTTTGAAAATCTGGAACTACTTCCAAAATACTGCAATGGCGAGGGTCAATTGAAGCTTCTGTTGCGTCCACATCACAGAGCAACATCCATATTCCAACATCATTTTTCACTATGAATGTAGTTAACAATGTGATAATCTTTGCATTGGCACCTCCAGGACTACATCATTATCCGGGCCAGAGGCCTGAGGGATGTGCTTGTCAAGAGGGCCATGAAGGGTTCTGAATATTGCTGGATGGACCATCGACTTGTGCCCTCGGTAATGAACATCTGCCAGGGGCCAAGATGCCAGAGGACCCAAAAAGCCGCTTGGAGAAATCTGAATGCTGCAACGGTTAAGCAGCTGGGACTGTGGGAAGAGTTCCAGGCCCAGTTGTACAGTGCACTGGAGCAAGTGACCACCACTGATGCCATTTCCATCCAGGCACATTGGGAGCAACTCAAGTCCGCTCTCCTAGAAGCCTGCGCACAGACTATCGGGTTCGTGCCACGATGGAGCCAGGACTGGTTTGACGCCTATGACACAGCGATCTGCAACCTCCTCGAGTGGAACAAGCAGCCTTCATTGCCTGGCAAAGTCTCTCACGTAACCGGTGCATGATGGCACTGTATCACCAACTGCAGGCCGAGGTCCAGCAACACGTTCGAGACATAAAGAACAACTGGTGGGTGGAAAAAGTGCTTGAGATTCAGGCCTATGCTGACCAGCACGATATGCGCAGCTTCTTCCAAGCTACCAACATGATCTACGGACACCGCTTGACCGGACAAAACTCTCTCCAATCACAGGACAGCTCCCGGCTCCTCAAAAGCGACAATATTATCCATCAGTTTTGGAAGGAGCAATTTGAACTGCTTCTCAATTAGAACTCCACCATGTTGGAGGAGTTGTCCAGACTTTCCCACAACACCCTGTGGAGGATTCCCTCGGTGATCCAGCAACCATCCATGAACTTAAGAAGGGCATCCAACAGATGAAAACCAACAAAGCGTGTGGGCCAGACGATGTACCTGCAGAGGTCTACCATGCTATCAGCTCACATCACGACCCCACCAGTTCATCCTCCGCCTCTGGGATAAAGGGGACGTCCCCCAGGGATCTCAAGAACGTGACCACCATTACTATCCACAAGAAGGGGGACAAATCTGATTGTGAAAACGACAGGGGGATTTCCCTCCTGTCCATCGTGGGTAAAATCCTGGCCCCATCCTCCTGAACAGCCTTCATCCGGTCGCTGAGGAGATCCTCCTGGAAACCCCAGGGTGGCTTCCGACCATCCTGGGGTACGGTGGACATAGTGGCTAAACAGATCCTGGAAAATTGTTGGGAGCAAAATCAAGAATTGTTCCTTACCTTCGTCGACCTGACCAAAGTGTTTGATTCTTTAAATCGTGGAGCTCTATGGATTGTCCCCAATGCTTTGGTTGTCTGTTGAAGTTTGTCACCATCCTGAGACTCCTGCATGACAACATGGCCGCCATTATCCTGAGTGGAGGATCTGACACTGACACATTTCACATCGGGACTGGGGTCAAACAAGATTGTGTAATCGCCCTCACCTTCTTCATTATTTACCTGACCATCATCACCCACCTCACCTGAGATGACCTACCACTGGTGTCAGCATTCAGTATTATCTGAACAGGGAGCTCTTCATCCTTGGTCACTCCCAGGCAAAAACACAGCTGACCACCATGGACATCCACGACCTTCAGTTTGTGGATGACTGCTGTGTGATGGCTCACTCTGTACAGGACAGGCAAAAGATGCTTGACCTCTTCAACACTTCATGTAAGAGGCTTGGCCTGTCCTTAAACATCGCCAAGATGAAGGTCCTTCACCAACCACCCCCGAGCCAGTTGAACATCCCCCATGCCATCCACGTAGATGGGGTGGCTCTGGAGCACTTCCCTTATCTCGGTAATCACCACTCCCAAGGGACTACCATCGATGAAGAAGTCCAATAGCAAGTCAACTGTGCCAGTGCTGCCTTCTTCAAGCTGCGCCAACCTGTCAACAAAGGCTCTGGTTTATAAAGCCGTTGTATAGGCTCCTCTACTTCAGCAAAACATGGTTTGTCTACTGATGCCACATTAAGATCCTTGAGAGCTTCCATCAGTGATGCTTGTGTTGAATCCTGGGGATCAAATGGGAGGACCGCCAGATTAATGCAAGCGTCCTCTACGAAGCTGCGTCTACCAGCATTGAAACCCTGCTCTTGCGGAACCAACTCCATCCAGAAGCCTGAAAACCCCTTCCCTCGGCAGGTTCTTTTCTCACAGCTCTCAACTGGCCAACGTTCAGAGGGCAGCCAAAGGAAAGGGTATAAGGATATGCTGCAGGTCACCCTAAAGCACAGAGGCATTAACACCAGTGACTGGGAGGAGAATGCTGCTGATCACTTAGCATGGCACTACCTGGTCCATCAAGACACAAGCCACTTTGAGGCTCAGCGACTCGGTGGCAAGGCGGAAGGCAGCATCAGAGGAAGGAGAAGGAAGCCAACCCAGAGCTGCGATTTCCACTCCTCTGTGTAACAATGTGCCCCCATTGTGGAAGGACATGTGGATTCAGAATTGGGCTCCTCAGTCATCTGAAGCCTCACCAAACGGCCGTCATCCCCGATTCCAAGGGACCACTGATGAGCCACCAAATAATCTGTATTATGAAATTGATTAAGGGATAGATATTGGTCAGGACAATTTCAGATTTTTGGTAGGTAAGTGTATTAAGAGGTATAGAACTAAGATGGGTAAATGCAAGCGTGGTACATATCAGTCATAATCTCATTCAATGCTGGAACAGGTTTGAGGGACTGAATGGCATCCTCTGGTTCCTATGTTCTACTCTAGCACTTCACTAGTCTTCAAATGGGGTTGTGGGGGTGATGGGTCAGTCAAGTCGTGCGATATGTCCTTTGGCCAAAGAGTTTAGACTTGCATGGCATCCATTTTCCAGGCTGCTCATTTACCTGGTGATGAAGGATCCAACATGGCAAGCAGCATGCACACAGTCTGTCCACATCGGGATTGCACCACATGCAGAGCAAGGGTTAATGTGGGACTGGAGAACAGTACCACCCACAGTATGATGTAGAGAGTCACATAATTATAGACTGTCAGTACAGTCAAGCCTGGATGGAGCCAGCATGGAGACAGCAGGACTGTACCTTGGAGATGTACATAGTTATGAGTTGTTAATTAACAGTTTATGTTCAACAATACAAGCCTCCAGACCTTTCAGTCAGACACAAAACAACCTTATAACATGGTGGCAGTAAAGGATGGACCCCAAAGTCCCGAAAGCATGAAAAACCAAATAAACTGAAGTCTGATCTGAGTTAAGTGTGTCTAAATTGGCGAGCAAATTTTTTCTTAAAAAAAAAGTCTGAAAGTCGGAAGAATAATCCACTGTGCAGATGAAAAGAAGAACCTGAGTGAATGCAGAGTCACTGGACCTGGCCAGATCACGAGAAAGGTGAGCAAAATACAGTAAAAGGGCAGATTTTACTTTTTCAAATGGGCAGCAATTAAGATCAGCACTAGCATACCAGAGTGTTACAACAGGTCCACAGCCAATGCCATAACACTGAGCTTGACTGAATAAAAAAATGTTTTTAAAACAACAGACAGAGCTGAAAGTTCCCTTCCACCATTTGATTCCCAGTCTTAAAAAAGCAAGTAGCTGGCCCAAATAAGTTGCTTTGAAGATTTCCTGCCAAGTTGTTTAGTTCAAAGAGCCTGGCCTCCGATCACTGTGGGAACCTGCCAAAGTCCAATAAGTTGGGAAGAACGGAAGAGAAGAAAAGAAAAGGCTGCTGCGGAGCCATCTCGAAGAAAAAAATAATAAAGAGATAATCACTTCTTTTGGAAAATTACTATGGATAGTAACTTAAAACTACCAGACCAATTTGAGGTCAAACCAGATACAAAATTGGGCATCATGATGAAGAAAACTTTTAGATTACAGGAGCACAGCAGAACTAAGTAGGAAATCAGAATAAGCACAAGTTAATACATTTTTATATTTGTTTGATGTATTTGTGGATGAAGTAATCTTCATGCAAGGCACTGATGAATCCTCAACCAGCTTTCATGAGATATTAAAAATCTTTGACAAGTGTTTTGATCTTCAAGTAGTGGAGAGTGTAAACCATAAAAATAGGAGTAGAACAACCCCAAAAAACAATGAAAGGGGAAAATCCAATAGCCAAGCAGAGTGGCAGAGAGGCAGAGAACCATCCGGAAGGATTCAAGATATATATTTTTGAAAATCTCGAGACCTGACCTGAACTGCAACAGCAGGTGGCAGTGAAGAGAAAGAAACCAGCTGTGAATGAAGGGAAGTTATCTGATATAACCCAAAAGAAACAAACCCTGCAAAAGGAAAATGAAATAAGACGGGAAAATATTCATATCATAACTGAATTGGAAGATTAGAAACACAAGATTCAAGCTGAGTATATACCTTTGAAAATACTTGATAAACTAAAATCTTCAAGAAACCAAACTGTTCAACATCTGAACAAACAAATTCCTGAGGTATCACAAAGGTACAAAAAGACATTAAAAGAAATAGGAAAACCGAATATTGAGAAAAGTACAATAAGCAAAAATCTGAATCCTGTGCAAATCAGTAGGCATCTCCAGAAAAGCACAAGGAGAAATAACAACTTTGAATTCCATTGTTAGCAAATCAAAGAGGGAGTGGAGGGAACTCAGTCAGTAACAACAGCAAGCAAAAGATATACTCAAAGAAGTCACTGGCCTGAAAGACTTTTAAAAGAATCAATACTTAGCCCTGGAAAAACATACGGAGTTAAAAAAAAAAATCCTGATTACTACTTCTGAAAAAGCTGCATTGGAACTATCAGTATTGAAAAAGCAATGCACTGAAGTACAATGTGAGTTGGCAAGAGCTGAACAAAAAAAATAAGCAGTTGAACGAACAGCTGAATTTCCTTTAAGATCAAATGCAAAAGGAGGATATAATTCTTCAGCAGCATGAAGAAATGAAGACTGCCTTGAATGGCAGAATAGAGGAACAGCAGAACAAAGTCAAGGAGGCTCTGTTAAATTACAAAAAAGCTCAAGACAAAGCAGTTGAGCTTCACAAATATAAGGAAAACATGTTGAAGGGCATTCACATGCTACAAGGGCCCCTCAGGTCAAACATAAAAGTAAAATACTGCGGATGCTGGAAATCTGAAATAAAAACAGGAAATGCTGGGACAAAAACTCAGCAGGTCTGGCAGCATCTGTGGAGAGAGAAACAGAGTTAACTTTTTGATTCTGTATGATGCTTCTTCTGAACTAAAGAAAAGTAGAAGCATGATGGTTATTATAATGTTTAAGAGGAGGTGGAGGATTTCCCTCAGGTCAAAGCTTGTTCCTCTGGAAAATTGCAAAGAGAAGCAAAACAAATTTAATGTCATTCTGAACAAACTAAAGAACCAATTGGTAGAGAAGACTCCACAATGCTCGATATTCTGGAAGGAAAATACCAGGCTGCAAAGTAAATTCCTATTGAAGAGTTTGAGACAATAAAAACATCAAGGAACAACAGAGTTTTGGAACTGCCGGAGGAAAAGGAAAAGATAAAGAATGCTTGTGTACAGGAGCAACAGAAAGTAGAAAACTTGCAGCTCCAATTCGACAGTCACAAAAAGCGTTCTCCAGCACTTCTGCAGCATACCCAAGCAAATGAGGGAGTTCTCACAAATGAGTGTGAAGATTCTCAGAAACAATTAACAGAAGTGCAATTAAAGAACGTGAACATGAAGAATAGCACACAGGAATTAAGCTTTGCTAAAGGAGAACTGTTCAGTGCAGAGGACCAATGCGCATGGACAATAGATGAGGTGAATAAAATATCTTTGACTTGTCTGACTGTGAAGCCATGAGGAATAGGAGTTCTCCTCCCAACTCCACATGAAAACTACTGTCCCCTCCCAGAATCACCTACTGACCTGGACCAGCGTTCCGGACTAAATCAGGTGGACAATAGTAATGCAATGCTCAACTAAAGGTCGTCAGAGGCCTGATTGGCAAAGTTATGTTACTCACTCCCTAATATTTCTCAAGTATTGGCTTTCTTGTGTAGCTTAAAATAGTCTAAAGGATGAACTGAGATGAATCATTGACTGATCCTCTGCCTCTCTTCCTGAAGATCTTTGCACTGCCTGAATCCATGAGGTGGCAGTGTCGACTGGATAATACTCATTTGAAGCGACTCACTCACCATTCAGAACAATGGTGCTTTCTGAAACATAGAAAGGAGAATGGCAAATTTAATAAACATTTTGAAATTAAGAATGTCAATTTATGCAGACCAAGTCCTGAGGGTACATGTAAAGCAAAATCAGCATTCCACCTTTGTCTGAAGCAACTATGTGTGGTGAATGATTCTTGTAATCTGACAGGAACAGTAAATACTGAGCAGATGATACATTGCATAATTCAGGTCGATGACAGCCAAAACATACAGTTCAGTTCCATAGTGAAAACTGTCAAATGTACTCAACACAACACTTACATTGGAGCCCAACTCTTTCATTTCTGCAGGGGATGCTCATCTAAATAACCACAAGTGACAGCAACATTTGAAATCTGCCTTGTTTCAAGTTAAACACTGGGGTAAGGGGTGGGTCCGTGAAGATTCCACCTCAGTATCACTGGGATAAAACATGGCCAAAGAGTTAGATCTTAAGGAACGTCTTAAAGGAGGAAAGAAAGGTAAACTGGCAGAGATTTAGGGAAGGAATTCCACAACTTAGGGCAAAGGTAGCTGAATGCACAGCCGCCAATGGTGGCATGATTAAAATTGCGGCTGCTGAAAAGGCATGAATTTGTGGAGCTCAGGTATCTCGGATGTTTGTGGGGCTCGAGGAGATTACAGAGATAGGGAGGGATGAGGCCATAGAGGCATTTGGAAACAAGGATGAGAATGCTAAGATTGAGGCAGTGCTGGATTGGGAATCAATGTAGATCCATCATTTGGAGGGGAGCAGGTAAACTTGGGGTGCTGGGGAGAATCACTCCTACTCTTCTTGCCCATTAGCAGTGCTGTAAAGACACTTCCTTCCTCCACACAGACATCCTTGCCTCCCTTCTGCTCTCAGCTTTCCCGGGGTCTGGGAAACTGGCCAGCCGGGGCAAAATTTAAAATGGAGCTAAAATACCAGGCACTAAAGCCTCTTTAAAATATTTAAATCAGTCACCAGCGCCTGGGAATGGATTGATTTCCCACAATTTTCCTCCATTATTAAAACATAAAAATAGCAAGTTGGCAGGTTCGGGTTTGAAACTAAAAGACCTTTACATTCTACCAGGCCCAAACCCAGGTGATCTTAGGGTTAACATCCCATCATTGCATTTAAATGTTGAATTTAAAGAAACAGGTGACCTTTATTCAAGTTTAACCATTAAATATATTATAAACATTAAATATATTATAAACAAGCTGGGCTACCAGTCCCATGTCTGAGGAATAAAGTTAAAAATAAGATTTAAAAAAATAAGATTAAAAAAATGTTTTTATGAAGCAATAAGCTGAGATATACGCCCGAACGGCATATGGGCTGAATGAGGTTGGTATCAAAGGTGAAAATCAGGCCACAAAAAATATTTCTATGAAGTGATTCATTTGAAGCATTTCTTATACCAAATAATTTCATCCAACAATTCACTAAATTACCTTCTTTCGCACAACTATTTTAATGAACGATTTTAATTCTATAAATGTGAAGCACAAATACCTAAATTTACACAAAATTATTATCTGCGTAAACTTTACTTGACAAAAAATATTTATTTTAATGAAGTATTTACTTTCATATGTTTAACTTCACTTGGCCTGACTCTCACGAATTAGATTCACAATCTTTACTATGTGATTTTTATTAATCATTCCCTACATTCTCATTGTCACTCTCAAAATCCTCAGGATCAAAGTCTATACCTGCACCTATTTCCTCAGTGTTCGTTAATACTCGGAGTGTTTCATCATCAGTGTCAAAGGCAACATTTGTAGCATTGGTGTCTGCATTTTCAGTATTTTTTGAAACATTCAATATTTCATGAGAGAACATATTAGAAGTTCTTGAGCCAAAATAAAGACATTTCTTGAAGATCCTACTCAGCTGCTCCATTTTCTGATGTTTTTCAAGAAGTGTTTTAATTTCATTGTTGTTCCCATAAGAACGTTCAGTAGGTCAGGTGACTCAAGTAAACGTGGCAATCGTGTTTTGCCATGTTTGCACATTATGTTGAGGGTGGATCTTATTTTACCTTGCTACATTAAAATGTTCACACACCTCTGATCGACTGCTGATATTATATTCTGCGAATGACTCATAGTTATGATATATATCGTACGGCTGGAGAAGCAGTTAGATATTGGTGTCGAGGTTAACAATCCATTCAACGGCTTTGATGCAGTGTGGTTGGTTGTGGTGTCACCAGGACAGGAGTTCGTTATATGGGTGATGGTCTCATTTGGATGGTCACACTCACAATTTGAGCTGTTGCTCATGTTCCACATGTGGAGCGAGTGGCCATATCTTGCCTGTTTGAGGGTTGTCCAGATGTTCCTTGAAACCTTGAAACCTGGGACTTTACCACTCGGGCCAGTTACCAGGTCACGATTGGTGAAGTTTGCAGTCACCCAGGAGATCTGTCATGGAAAGGTGGGGCTGTTGTCAGTTTGTAGAGCGTGGAGCATGTTCCAGTAGGGGCTAGGGGATTGCAGATGTGTGCGTGGGGTTTTTTGAGACCCTGTTTCAATGGGAGCGCTTTGTTAGCTGTCGGCTAGTGGTGTCTTTGGGGAGAATGTTTTCCCATCGGGATTCAGGAGGTTCAATATGTGCTGGCACAGGAAGCTGCTTCAGCTGTGTTGCTCTGAACATCCCAGAAATACTCCTCATGACTTCCTAGAGGTGGATATCTATCAGGTTTGTGTGGAGGCTCCTGGGCCAAGTTGAGCAACAGTACTCTGCTGCTGGGTAGACCAGAGCAAGTGAGGCAGTGCATAGTGCTCTGCTGATCCACGTGCTGTGTGTTGATATTGGTTATTATTTTGGTGAGGGTCATAGATGAAAGATTCCTTAAAGAGTCTCAGGACGGAATTCTGTGGAAGGGTCGAGTGCCTCCGTAACGGGACCAAAAGTATGCAGGAGTTTTGTTCAGAGGCGGGATGGCTGTCCACACGCAGTCACATGGTGGCCACACGCAGTCACATGGTGGCCACACGCAGTCACATGGTGGCCACACACAGTCACATGGTAGCCACACGCAGTCACATGGCCACACACAGTCACATGGTGGCCACACACAGTCACATGGTGGCCACATGCAGTCACATGGCCACACACAGTCACATGGCCACACACAGTCAGATGGTGGCCACACACAGTCACATGGCTGGCCACACACAGTCACATAGTGGCCACACGCAGTCACATGGTGGCCACACACAGTCACATGGCTGGCCACACACAGTCACATGGTGGCCACACGCAGTCACATGGTGGCCACACACAGTTATATAGTGGCCACACGCAGTCACATGGCTGGCCACACACAGTCACATGGTGGCCACACACAGTCACATGGTGGCCACACACAGTCACATGGTGGCCACACAGTTATATAGTGGCCACACGCAGTCACATGGCTGGCCACACACAGTCACATGGTGGCCACACACAGTTATATAGTGGCCACACACAGTCACATGGCTGGCCACACAAAGTCACATGGTGGCCACACACAGTCACATGGTGGCCACACACAGTCACATGGTGGCCACACACAGTCACATGGCCACACACAGTTATATAGTGGCCACACGCAGTCACATGGTGGCCACACACAGTTATATAGTGGCCACACGCAGTCACATGGCTGGCCACACGCAGTCACATGGCTGGCCACACACAGTCACATGGTGGCCACACACAGTTATATAGTGGCCACACGCAGTCACATGGCTGGCCACACACAGTCACATGGTGGCCACACACAGTCACATGGTGGCCACACACAGTCACATGGTGGCCACACACAGTTATATAGTGGCCACACGCAGTCACATGGCTGGCCACACACAGTCACATGGTGGCCACACACAGTCACATGGTGGCCACACACAGTCACATGGTGGCCACACACAGTTATATAGTGGCCACACGCAGTCACATGGCTGGCCACACACAGTCACATGGTGGCCACACACAGTCACATGGTGGCCACACACAGTCACATGGTGGCCACACACAGTCACATGGCCACACACAGTTATATAGTGGCCACACGCAGTCACATGGTGGCCACACACAGTCACATGGCCACACACAGTTATATAGTGGCCACACGCAGTCACATGGCTGGCCACACACAGTCACATGGTGGCCACACACAGTTATATAGTGGCCACACACAGTCACATGGTGGCCACACACAGTCACATGGTGGCCACACACAGTCACATGGCCACACACAGTCACATGGTGGCCACACACAGTCACATGGTGGCCACACGCAGTCACATGGTGGCCACATGCAGTCACATGGCCACACACAGTCACATGGCCACACACAGTCAGATGGTGGCCACACACAGTCACATGGCTGGCCACACACAGTCACATAGTGGCCACACGCAGTCACATGGTGGCCACACGCAGTCACATGGCTGGCCACACGCAGTCACATGGTGGCCACACACAGTCACATGGTGGCCACACGCAGTCACATGGTGGCCACACGCAGTCACATGGCCACACGCAGTCACATTGCCACACACAGTCACATGGTGGCCACACACAGTCACATGGTGGCCACACGCAGTCACATGGTGGCCACATGCAGTCACATGGCCACACACAGTCACATGGCCACACACAGTCAGATGGTGGCCACACACAGTCACATGGCTGGCCACACACAGTCACATAGTGGCCACACGCAGTCACATGGTGGCCACACGCAGTCACATGGCTGGCCACACGCAGTCACATGGTGGCCACACGCAGTCACATGGTGGCCACACACAGTCACATGGTGGCCACACACAGTCACATGGTGGCCACACGCAGTCACATGGTGGCCACACACAGTTATATAGTGGCCACACGCAGTCACATGGCTGGCCACACACAGTCACATGGTGGCCACACACAGTCACATGGCCACACACAGTTATATAGTGGCCACACGCAGTCACATGGTGGCCACACACAGTCACATGGTGGCCACACACAGTCACATGGTGGCCACACACAGTCACATGGCCACACACAGTTATATAGTGGCCACACGCAGTCACATGGTGGCCACACACAGTCACATGGCCACACACAGTTATATAGTGGCCACACGCAGTCACATGGCTGGCCACACACAGTTATATAGTGGCCACACACAGTCACATGGCTGGCCACACACAGTCACATGGTGGCCACACACAGTCACATGGTGGCCACACACAGTCACATGGCCACACACAGTTATATAGTGGCCACACGCAGTCACATGGTGGCCACACACAGTCACATGGTGGCCACACACAGTCACATGGTGGCCACACACAGTCACATGGCCACACACAGTTATATAGTGGCCACACGCAGTCACATGGTGGCCACACACAGTTATATAGTGGCCACACGCAGTCACATGGCTGGCCACACGCAGTCACATGGCTGGCCACACGCAGTCACATGGCTGGCCACACACAGTCACATGGTGGCCACACAGTCACATGGTGGCCACACGCAGTCACATGGTGGCCACACACAGTTATATAGTGGCCACACGCAGTCACATGGCTGGCCACACACAGTCACATGGCTGGCCACACACAGTCAGATGGTGGCCACACACAGTCACATGGCTGGCCACACACAGTCACATGGTGGCCACACACAGTCACATGGTGGCCACACGCAGTCACATGGTGGCCACACACAGTCACATGGTAGCCACACACAGTCACATGGTGGCCACACACAGTCACATGGTGGCCACACACAGTCACATGGTGGCCACACGCAGTCACATGGTGGCCACACACAGTTATATAGTGGCCACACGCAGTCACATGGTGGCCACACACAGTCACATGGTGGCCACACGCAGTCACATGGTGGCCACACACAGTTATATAGTGGCCACACGCAGTCACATGGTGGCCACACACAGTCACATGGTGGCCACACACAGTCACATGGTGGCCACACGCAGTCACATGGTGGCCAGCCAATTAGCCATTCAGAGTTGTAGGGCCCAGCCAAATGTGTGGCGGGGCAGGTAGAAAGTCACTGACCCTGCTATTACCTCATGAGGTTGAGTGTCCAGGGGTCATAGTTAAATGGAGAGTGGACAGGCATCCACTCCCTCTGCAAGCCAGCAGCATTAGTCTGGCCGTATGAGGGCAGGTTTTTAAACCCTAACTGCTGCCAACCCTTCGCCGCCTGCCACCCTGCTTCTCATGCCACCCACTCCCCAACCATGGATCCTAATTCCTGTTGTCACCCCATACAAAGCTGGGCAAATGTCTCCAAGCAGACAAATGGCTGCACACTTTAGCAATGCCTTCCCACAGGTTCTCCTCCAGTCCGTCTGGAACAGCAAGAGGTCCTGTTTTTCAGCAACAGCAGCAGGAGACCCTGCCCCTGACCAAGGGGCTGAGATTGGGGTGAGGAACTGTGAAGTCTACAAGCAAAACTCAATCCAAGGCAGAGCAGGGTCAATGACCTCCTGCCCTCCAGAAGGGTAAGTGGCATAGTGTAGCCACATCAAAGTGGCACTCATGATGGCATCAAATAATGTTAATGTGGAGAGGTACGCCAGGCAGCAGGGTGGGCTCTAGACCTCAGCACCAGTTGGAACATGTGGACTGAATATGTGGGTGCGAATTCATGATGACAAAGTTGTACCAGTTACAGGACAGTGCGTGTGAGGAACACTTACCAGGGAGCTGCTATTAGCTATCATAGGGCTGTATGTTCATAAATGCCATTGAACTAATACTGAATCCCTCTATCTTCCTGCAGCGCAAAAGAGTGCATAACATCGGGAAGTGTCGAAGGCTGGTGTGCCTGATGTCTGCATGTTGACTCACCACAATGTGGTGAGATGCACCTGGGTGCAATGCCCCCAGCGGTTTAATGACCTCCTGCAATCGGGTAGGGTCAGTACTGGGTTGGCATGGGTCACTTATCACAGCAGTTAGATTGGCACCCCACCCCACAACTCACAATTTTGTTTTTGCATTCGTTCATCCATGAGACATGGCATTCATTGGCTGGGCAGATGTCTTGTGAAGTCATCCATAGGAACTAAGCAGCAGAGCAACCGACCCCTGTAACTGAAAGGGAGGGAGGGAAGGGACTGATCCCCTAGACTGAAGGGAGCTCATGAATTTCCAAATTTCAAAAATGGGGATGACTTGGAACCTGGGAAGCACAGGGCTGTCAACCTGACATCCATCATTGAGAAGACTCTTGAAGGATCTCACATGCTGTCTTTATGATCATGGGAAAGAGAAGGAGCTATAATAGATATTCAACCACAGTTTGCAGAAAAGGAAATTGTGTCTCTCAGACGTGTTTGAATTTTTTTGAAGAAGTTGCCTGGTTTGTGGATGAGGATAGTTTTGTTGGCCTTACCTGGACATTGGGAAAGCCTTTGAGAAGGTATCTCATACTGGATGACTTCAGAAGACTATGGGGTATCAACAGAAAGTTGATTTGCTGCATTAGGAATTGGCTCCAATTGCTTAGGAAAAAAAGGTGTAGTTAATGATTGTGGCTCAGTTTGGAGACAGGTTACTACTGGCAGTTAGGCCCACTACCATTCAGTGCTTTTATTAATGGCCTGGGGAATGGGTTTTCAGTAAGTTTGCAGACAATACTGAAAACTGCTGAAGGTTAAAATTAGAACATAAAGAATGTTGGAAATAGGAGCAGGAGCATTTGGCCTCTCAAGTCTGCTCTGCCGGTCAATACGATCATGGCTGGTCTGATCATCGCCTCAACTCCACTTTCATGCCTGCCTCCCATAACCCTTGACTACCTTGTAGATGAAAAATCTGACTGTCTAATATTAATATATTCAATGACCCAGCCTCCACTGCTCTCTGCAGGGTGGGGTGGGGGGGAGGTTAGGATTACAAAAACTAACATCCTTCTGAGAGAAGAAATTCCTCCTCATCTCCACCTTATTGGGAGAACCCTTATTCTGAAAGTATGTCCCTTTGTTCCCAAAAAGTGAAGCATCCTCTCAGCATTTACCCTTTCAAGCCCCCTCACAATCTTACCTGCTTCAAATTGTAGAGAAGTGCACTCTAATAAAAAGACATTTAGTTGTGCTAAGAGAATGGGCCAGGCAATGGAAAATGGCATTCAACCTTGATTATTGCAATGTGACAGGTCAGACTAACAGAGAATATACTTGAGTATTGCTGAAAAAAAGAGACATGTCAAAGTTTGTTGTCCTGCACTCATCAGAACACTTCACAAGAATACCAATACAAGGGGAAAACAACAATTTATGCTGTATGTGAAGAGAATGCTGATTGCTTGGCAAGTGGACTCTGATTGGTGTAGATATTGCCATGAGGAATGCACAAGTGATGGTAACAGAGTTAACTGCCAAGCATTGTTTGAAATTTAAACCAGGCAGCTTGACCCTAATTGGTCAAGGCATTTCCCTGAGGAATGAGTCAGCGAATGGCTGTCACTTACTTTGTTTAGCTGAAACAGGTGCAATGTATGTACGTGTTCTTTCTGTCTGCAAAGAACAGAGCCCTGTGTGTTAATATAAGTAACTTCCCGTAGACACAAATGCACCACACTGCGAGCCCAACTGACAATCTTACACTGGTTGTCAGAGTAATTCTCAGCACACTGAGGATTATTTAGCAAATGTCCAATCGTGGAAATTGGTATTCTTGCAAAATGTCCTGATGAGCGCAAGACAAAAAAAATTGACATGTCTCTTTTTTCAGCAATACTCAAGTTCTGTACCACCAAACGACTAAGAGAATATGCTATCATTTACAAGAAACTATACTGAAAGCACTTGAGAGAGAAGGAGATCTGGGTTATTGTAAACAGATCATTCAAGGTTTGTGAGAAATGCAGAAATGCTGTAGCCAAAACAAACCAGGTGTTGTGTTGTATTACTAGGCAAATCAATAAAAGTCAAAAGACACTTGCCCTTAAACATGTCATTGCTTAGACCTCATTAGATTTTACTGCACCCAGTTTTGTTTCCCTCACATGGTGAGTAATATAATAGAAAAGGGTCAGAAGAGAGCTTCAAGAATCACTCCTAGTTCAAAACACTGTCATTCTTTAATTAGGCTTTAAAGTAAGACTTGCATTTATATAGTGCTTTTCACAGCTACAAAATATCCCAAAGTGCTTTGCAGTCAGTGGAATATCTTTGAAGTGTAATTGCTGCTGTAATGTAGGAAGCACAGAAGCCAATTTGAGCACAGCAAACTCCCACAAAGAGCAATGTGCTATTGCCTAGAAAATCTGTTTTTTTGTGATGTTGATTGAGGGATAAATATTGGCCAGGACACCCAGGATAACTCCCCTGCTCCTTTTCAAAATAGTGCCTTGGGATCTCTAATGTTCTCCCAAGAGGACAGACAGGTTTCATATCTCACCAAAGATGCAATGCCTCGAGCAGTGCAGCACTCCCTCAGTACCGCACAGAAGTGTTAGCTTTAAGTTATTGTCCTCAGATCTTGGGCCCGAAACTTACCTGACTTGTGCGGGCTGGGTGGGAGAAGGTGGGGGCAGACGTGAAGCTGCCTCTGGCGTGCGTGCATCGAACAAAATATCCAAATGACGCTGGGATGCACCCCATTGTCACTGCGCGTCATTTTGTGCGTCGGAGTGTCAGGCCTGCATTCTGGCCTTGGAATGGAATTTAAACACATGGGCCAGAATATTGCCACTGGCCTGACATGCCGACGCGCAAAATGATTCGCGATGACATCAGCCATGCGTTCCAACATCACCACATATCATTTAGATATTTTGTTCAGCGGTCGCGCACCAGCTGATCTGTCAAGGGCCTATTAAGGCCATTAAAAAACTTATTAAGCTAATTAACAGCACTGAACATCCAACCCTGAGGTTGGCTCGCAGGTAAAGAGCCCAAGCGGCCTTCGCATTTTTCAGGAAACCTCATCCATGGGCGGATAGTCAGGAAGGTAATCAGGAAGGCATATGGCATGCTTGCCTTCATTGGCAGGGGTATTGAGTATAAAAGCTGGGAAGTCATGATGCAGCTGTATAGAACATTGGTTAGGTCACACTTGGAATATTGCGTGCAATTCTGGTCGCCACATTACCAGAGGATATGGAGGCATTGGAGAGGGTGCAGAGGAGGTTTACCAGGATGCTGCCTGGTCTGGAGGTTATTAGCTATGAGGAAAGGTTGGAGAAACTTGGATTGTTCTCACTTGAGCGACGGAGATTGAGGGGCGATTTGTTAGAAGTTTACAAAATTATGATTGGCATGGACAGAGTAGATAGTCAGAAGCTTTTTCCCAGGGTGGAAGAGTCAATTACTAGGGGACATAGATTTAAGGTGTGAGGAGAAAATTATAAAGGAGATGTGCAGGCCAAGTTTTTTACACAGAGGATAGTGAGTATCTGGAATTCGCTGCCAGAGGAGGTGGTGGAAGCAGGTACGATAGTGGTGTTTAAGAGGCAGCTTGACAAATACATGAATAGGATGGGAATAGAGGGATACGGACCCCGGAAGTGCAAAATGTTTTAGTTGATGGGCAATATGATCGGCGCAGGCTTGGAGGGCTGAAGGGCCTGTTCCTGTGCTGTACTTTTCTTTGTTCTTTTATAAAATAATTAAATAAAGTTTGTGAGATGCACAAACATGTCCCAGCTCATGTGACACAGTCACATGTGGGTGCATGTTTAAATAATTCTTTTAATCATTTATTCAATTATTTTAATATCCATTCAATCTCCCTCAGGCAGCTCCGTGCCTCAGGGAGATTCCTGCGCTCTTTCACGCACATGCCCCAACTCTCCCTCCCCTCCCCCGCCACACAGCTCGTGCTGAGCGCTACCGGCTGTCCGTCATGCTGGGCAGGCCTTAATTGGCCTGCCCACCTTAAATGGCGACACGCAGCCAATCGCAGGTGGCGATCGGCTCCACGCCCACCCCTGCCCGCTCCTGCCCAGCCCACCCGATACAGGTAAGTTTCTGGCCACAGCATTATGACTTAACGGTAAGAATATTATCAGCTGAACCACATATGACAACTAGAGTTGGCTCTATTTACTTTAGAACAAAGAACATAAGAACATTCGAAATAGGAGCAGGAGTAGGCCATTTGGCCCCTCGAGCCTGCTCCACTATTGATTAAGATTATGGCTGATTTACTAATGTATCGAATTCCACATTCCCCTCTAACACCGATAGCCTTTAATTCCCTTGCCTAACAAGAATCTATCTACCTCCGCCTTAAAAATATTCAATGGCCCGCCTCCACTGCCTTCTGAAGCAGAGAGTTCCAAAGTCGCACAGACCTCTGAAAGAAAAAAATTCCCCTCACCTCTGTCCTAAAAGGGCCGACTCACAATTTTAAAACAGTGCCCCCCTAATTCTGGACTCACCCACAAGAGGAAACATCCTTTCCACATCCACCTTGTCAACGCCATTCAGGATCTTGTAAACTTCAATCAAATCACCCCTCACTCTTCTAAACTCCAGTGGAAACAAGCCCAGCCTGTCTAACCTTTCGTCGTGAGACAACCCACTCATTCCAATTATCAATCTAACAAACCTCCTCTAAACTGCATCCAATGCATTTACATCCTTCCTTAAATAAGAAGACCAGAACTGCACCTAGTATTCAAGATGTGGTCTCACCCAAAGCCCTGTATAACTGAATCACAACATCCTTACTTTTATGTTCAATCCCTCTCCTAAAAAAGGATAAAATTCCATTAACTTCTTAATAACTTCCTGTACCTGCATACTTATTTTTTGTGACTTATGTACTAGAAAACTTAGGACAAGATTTTGCCCTTGGCAGGGATCCTGGCGGGGGTCCTGGCGGGGGTGTTGGCGGGGGTGTTGGCGGGGGTCCTGGTGGGGGTCCTGGCGGGGGTGTTGGCGGGGGTCCTGGTGGGGGTCCTGGTGGGGGTGTTGGCGGGGGTCCTGGGGGGGGTGTTGGTGGGGTTGTTGACAGGGGTGTTGGCGGGGGTCCTGGCGTGGGTCCTGGTGGGGGTCCTGGTGGGGGTGTTGGCGGGGGTCCTGGCAGGGGTGTTGGTGGGGGTGTTGGCGGGGATGTTGGCGGGGGTGTTGGCGGGGGTCCTGGCGGTGGTGCTGGTGGGGGTGTTGGTGGGGATGTTGGTGGGGGTGTTGGCGGGGGTGCTGTCGGGGGTTTTGGCGGGGGTGCTGTCGGGGGTGCTGGCGGGGGTGTTGGCGGGGGTCCTGGCGTGGGTCCTGGTGGGGGTCCTGGTGGGGGTGTTGGCGGGGGTGTTGGCGGGGGTGTTGACAGAGGTGTTGGCGGGGGTCCTGGTGGGGGCGTTGGCGGGGGTCCTGGCAGGGGTGTTAGCGGGGGTGTTGGCGGGGGTGTTGGTGGGGGTGTTGGCAGGGTTGTTGGCGGGGGTCCTGGCGGTGGTGTTGGCGGGGGTGTTGGTGGGGGTGTTGGCGGGGGTGCTGTCGGGCGTGTTGGCGGGGGTGTTGGCGGGGGTGCTGTCGGGGGTGTTGGCGGGGGTGTTGACGGGGGTGCTGTCGGGGGTGCTGGCGGGGGTGTTGGCGGGGGTGCTGTCGGGGGTGCTGTCGGGGATGTTGGCGCGGTTGTGGCGGGGGTGTAGGGGGTGTTGCCGCGGTTGGGGCGGGGGTGTTGGCGGGGGTGTTGGCGGGGGTCCTGGCGGTGGTGTTGGCGGGGGTGCTGTCGGGGATGTTGGCGCGGTTGTGGCGGGGGTGTTGGGGGTGTTGGCGCGGTTGTGGCGGGGGTGTTGGTGGGGGTGTTGGCGGGGGTCCTGGCGGTGGTGTTGGCGGGGGTGTTGGCAGGGGTGTTGGCGGGGGTCCTGGCGGGGATCCTGGCGGGGGTGTTGGCAGGGGTCTTGGCATGGGTGTTGGCGGGGGTGTTGGTGGGGGTGTTGGCGGGGGTGCTGTCAGGGGTGTTGGCGGGGGTGATGTCAGGGGTGCTGGCGGGGGTGTTGGCGGGTGTTTTGGCGGGGGTCCTGGCGGCGGTGTTGGCGCGGTTGTGGCGGGGTTGTTGGCGGGCGTGTTGGCGGGTGTGTTGGTGGGGGTCCTGGTCTGGGTCCTGGCGGGGGTGTTGGCGGGGGTGTTGGCGGGGCTGTTGGCGGGGGTGTTGTCGGGGGTCCTGGCGGGGCTGTTGGCGGTGGTGTTGTCGGGGGTCCTGGCGAGAGTGGTGGTGGGGGTCCTGGCGGGGGTCCTGGCGGGGGTGTTGGCGGGGGTGTTGGCGGGGGTCCTGGCGAGTGTGGTGGTGGGGGTCCTGGCGGGGGTCCTGGTGGGGGTCCTGGCGGGTTGTTGGCGGGGGTCCCGGCGGGGATGTTGGCGGGATGTTGGCGGGGGTGTTGGCGGTGGTGTTGGCGGGGGTGTTGGCCGGTGTCCTGGCGGGGTCCTGGCGGGGGTGTTGGCGGGGGTCCTGGCGGGGGTGTTGGCGGGGGTGTTGGCGGGTGTGTTGGCGGAGGTGTTGGCCGGGGTCCTGGCGGGGGTCCTGGCGGGGGTCCTGGCGGGGGTGTTGGCGGGGGTGTTGGTGGGGGTGTTGGCAGGGGTGTTGGCGGGGGTGTTCGCGGGGGTCCTGGCGGGGGTCCTAGCGGGGGTCCTGGCGGTGGTGTTGGCGGGGGTGTTGGCGGGGGTGTTGTGGGGGTCCTGGCGGGGGTGTTGGCGGGGGTGTTGTGGGGGTCCTGGCGGGGGTGTTGGTGGGGGTGTTGGCGGGGGTCCTGGCGGGGGTGTTGGCAGGGGTGTTGTGGGGGTCCTGGCGGGGGTGTTGGCGGGGGTGTTGTGGGGGTCCTGGCGGGGGTGTTGGTGGGGGTGTTGTGGGGGTCCTGGCGGGGGTCCTGGCGGTGGTGTTGTGGGGGTCCTGGCGGGGGTGTTGGTGGGGGTGTTGACGGGGGTCCTGGCGGGGGTGTTGGCGGGGGTGTTGTGGGGGCCCTGGCGGGGGTCCTGGCGGGGGTGTGGGCGGGGGTGTGGGCGGGGGTGTGGGCGGGGGTGTGGGCGGGGGTGTTGTGGGGGTCCTGGCGGGGGTGTTGGCGGGGGTGTTGGCGGGGGTGTTGTGGGGGTCCTGGCGGGGGTCCTGGCGGGGGTCCTGGCGGGGGTCCTGGCGGTGGTGTTGGCGGGGGTGTTGTGGGGGTCCTGGCGGGGTCCTGGCGGGGGTGTGGGCGGGGGTGTGGGCGGGGGTGTGGGCGGGGGTGTGGGCGGGGGTGTTGTGGGGGTCCTGGCGGGGGTCCTGGCGGGGGTCCTGGTGGGGGTGTTGGCTGGGGTGTTGGCTGGGGTGTGGGCGGGGGTGTGGGCGGGGATGTGGGCGGGGGTGTGGGCGGGTGTGTGGGCGGGGGTGGACAAGGGTACTCGGGAGGCAATTTCACTCTGGTGGGCCCGCCCAGTGTGGAATAAGAGCGGCAGTGCTCAGCGCTTCCTGTACAGGCGGAGGGAGTAGGCCTAGCGTGATCTTCCCTCAGGCGCACAAAGGAGCGTTTCAATCCCCCTGAGGCATGGATCTGCCTCAGGAAGGTGAAGTACTGTTTAAAAAAAATATAAAGCAAATAAAATTGTCATAAACCATGCCCTGTCAGGTGAGCTGGGACATGTGATTAATTCAAAAATAAAAGTTTTATTTGATGTTTATCTGCTTTAGGAAACCTCATCCCGACACGTCTAGAGGCTCCCCTTTATCCACAGTGCATGTTACTCCTTCAAACAACTCCAATAAATTGGCTAAACATGATTTCCCTTTCACAAAACCATGCTGACTCTCCCCATTACCTTGTGTTTTTCTAAGTGCCCAGCTATAACCTCCTTAATGATCGATTCTAACACCTTCCCCACGACAGACATCAAGCTAACTGGCCTATAGTTTCCTGTTTCCTGTCCCCCTGCCTTGTTGGATAGAGGGGTTATATTTGCTACTTTCCAGTCTGATGGAACCTTTCCAGAATCTCGCGAATTTTGGAAAATTAACACCACTGCATCTACTGCCTCATTAGCCAGCTCTTTTAAGACCCTAGGATATAGTCCATCAGCACCCAGAGACTTTAGAGCAATGTAGAGTTAGCAATGGCCTAATAAAGATAAATACTATAATGAAATGTCTCGACTTAACTTTTTTGACAGATTATTCCTTTTCAACAGTGGAAAGGACCAGGGCACATGTATTCATACTGTGGAAGAGTAGGATTAGCCTGGATATTAGGAATCTCTTGTTTTTCCAGGGAGAAGCAAGCTTCTAGAATGCCCGGTTAGCTTGTGCAGTGGATGTTGACTCTCTGCCTGCCTTCAAGGGGAAACTCAATTAGCTCTTAGCTGGAACTGATATCACATAATATAGAAGGAATGTGGATTAACACTCAGTCTATGTGATCTCGTGAACTGGTTTTGATTGCCTGGATTCTTTTCTGCTTTTTTCCTCTCCTGGGAGATTATTTGGCTGTGGGCGGTGTAGGACGGGTTTAGTCAAAGTGCTCCACGCTGCCTGAGCATGGGGCAGGCTTCAAACACCAGCTAGTCCTTTCTCTGCCTGTAATTTTCATAAATCCCGATATTTCTGGTACTTTGTATGCACAGGCACCTGCTTGAATAATTGATATGAACTCAGAATACTTGATCATTCCACTGTTCACATACGAGCAACACAATTAATAACTGGGTTAAAAAAGAACTCTGTAAATATTTCACATCAGAACTCGCCTGATTGTACAAATTAACAATGTTGGCTGGAGATGAAGGCCTGGGAATTCCAGAGGCTCTACAGTTTGCTGCCCAATATGAATTATAATTCCACTTTACAATCAGCAAAATACTTATCTGAAGTTCAGTAACCATTAGAATGTGAAGACGTTAGCAGCTAATTTGCAAACTGCAAGATTCCTCAGATACAATCAGATAAATGGCCAGATGGAGATGTTGATTGCATCTTACTAGAAGTCTCTGGCCCCTCGTCTGATATTGTCAGTGGGATTTACACTCTTCCGCATATGCAAATTGAGCCTGAGTTTTAAGTTGCATGTAAGACACGGTGCCACCAACAATGCAGCACTCCCTCAGTATTGCACTGAAGTGTCAGCCTGGATTATGAGCTCAAATCCGGAGGTAGGGTTTGATGCCATGATCCTGGGACCCAGATGTTAGAGCAAGATCAACTGATGAAAGAGATATAAAGAGGGCAGGGAGAAATAAGGAGATAGGAAGTTAAACAAAGTCTGAAGAAGCAGGACAACAAAAGTGGAAATGAAATAGAGAGAATGAAAGAAATGGGGAGGAGAAATGAGAGGAAAGAAAGATACAGGGAATGAGTTAGTGGGATAGGGAGAGATAAAGGAAAGGAATACTGAAAAAATTCACATAATCACACACTGGCACACGATATACATCAATGTAACACACTGACCAGTGAGGTACACTGACCAGTGGAGAGCCTTAGCCAATGTAGCACACTGAACAGTGGAACACACTGACCAATGGAGCAAACTGACAAATGGAGTACTCTGACAATGGAATACACTGACTAATGGACTACACTGAACAATGGAGCACACTGAGCAGTGGAGTACACGGACCAATGGAGTACACTGACCAATGGTGCACACTGACCATTGAAGTACATTGACCAATGGAGTGCACTGACCAATGGAGTATACTGACCAGTGGAGTGCACTGAACAATGGAGCAAATTGACCAACACAGCATACTGACCAGTGGAGAACACTGACAATGGAGGACACTGACAATGGAGTATACTGACCAGTGGAGAACACTGACAATGGAGGACACTGACAATGGAGTATACTGACCAGTGGAGAACACTGACAATGGGGGACACTGACAATGTGGTAAACTGACCAGTGGAGTACTCTGTGCAGTAAAGTACACTGACAAATGGAGTACACTGACCTGTGGAGTATTCTGGACAGTGAAGTACATTGAACATTGGAGCACACTGCACATTAAAGCACACTGACCAATGGAACACACTGACCAATGGAATACACTGGCCAATAGAGCACACTGGCCAGTGGAGTATTCTGAACATTGGAGCACAGTGAACATTGGAATACACTGACCAATGGAGTATGCTGACCTGTGGAGTACACTGACCACTAGAGTATGCTGAACAATGGAGGAAGCTGAACAATGGAGCACACTGACCAGTGGAAAACACTGACCAGTAGAGTACACTGACCATTGGAGCACACTGACCAATAGACAACACTGACAATGGAGTACACTGACAATGGAACACAATGACCGATGGAGCAAACTAACCAATGCAGCATTGGAGTACTCAGACCAATGGAGCACACTGACCTGTGGGATACATTGACCAATGGAGTACACAGACCAATGGAGCACACTGACCTGTGGGGTACATTGACCATTGGAGCACACTGACCTGTGGGGTACATTGACCAATGGAGCACACTGACCATTGGAGAACACAGACCAATGCAACACACTGACCAATGGAGCACACTGACCAATGGAGTACCCTGTCAAATGGAGCACACTGACCAGTGGAGTACACTGACAGTGGAGTACAATGACCAGTGGAGCACACTGACCAATGGTGCACACTGACCAGTGGAGTACACTTACCAAAGGGGCACACTGACAAATAGAGTACACTGACCAGTGGAGCATTCTGACCATTGGAGTACACTGAACATTGGAGCACACTGACCAATGCAGCACATTGACCATAGGAGTACCGTGTCCCATGGTGCATAGACTAATAGAATATACTGACCAATGGAGTACACTGACAATGGAGTATACTGACCAGTGGAGCGCACTGAACAATGGAGCAATTTGACCAACACAGCGTACTGACCAGTGGAGAACACTGACAATGGGGTAACCTGACCAGTGGAGTGTACTGGCCAGTGAAATACACTGACCAGTGGAGTACACTGACCAGTGGAGTATTCTGGACAGTCGAGTACATTGAACATTGGAGCACACTGCACATTAAATGACACTGCCCAAAGGAGTACACTGACCAATACAACACACTGACCAACGGAGCACACTGACCAATGGAGTACACTGACCAATGGAGCACATTGAACAGTGGAGTACAATGACAATGGAGTACACTGACCAGTGGAATACACTGCCCAATGGAGTATACTGACTAGTGGAGTACACTGACAAGTGGAGTAACCTGACCAGTGGAGTATGCTGAACAATGGAGTAAGCTGAACAATGGAGCACACTGACCAATAGTGCACACTGACCAGGGGAGTACACTGACCAATGGAGTACACTGACCAATGGAGAATACTGACCAGTGGAGTACACTTACCAATGGAGCACATTGAGCAACAGAGCACACTGACCAGTGGAGCACACTGGCCAATGGAGGACATTGAAGATGGAGTAAACTGACCAGTGGAATACACTGACCAGTGGAGTATACTGACCAGTAGATTACACAGACCAATGGAGCACACTGATCAGTGGGGTACATTGACCAATGGAGCACACTGACCAATGGAGTACACTGACCAATGGAGTACTGTCCAATGCAACACACTGACCAATGGAGCACAATGACCAATGGAGTACACTGTCCAATGGAGCACACTGACCAGTGGAGTACAATGACAATGGAGTAAGCTGAACAATGGAGCACCCTGACCAATAGTGCACACTGACCAGTGGAGTACACTGACCAATGGAGTACACTGACCAATAGAGAATACTGAACAGTGGAGTACACTTACCAATGGAGCACATTGAGCAACAGAGCACACTGACCAGTGGAGCACACTGGCCAATGGAGGACATTGATGATGGAGTACACTGACCGTGCAATACACTGACCAATGGAGTATACTGACCAGTGAAGTATATTGACCAGTGGATTACACTGACCAATGGAGCACACTGACCAGTGGAGTACACTGACCAATGGAGCACACTGACCAATGGAGTATACTGACCTTTGGCACACACTGACCACTACAATACACTGACAATGGAGTTCACTGAACAATGGAGCACACTGACCAATAAAGTAAACTGGCCAATGCAGGAAACTGACCACTGGAGCACATTGACCAATGGAGTACACTGACCAATGGAGCAGACTGACCAGTGGAGTACACTGACAATGGAGTACACTGACCAGTGGAAGACACTGGCCAATGGAACACACTCACCAATGGAGTATTCTGGCCAGTGGAGTACACTGAACATTGGAGCACACTGAACATTCAAATACACTGACCAATGGAGTATACTGAATAATTGAGCACACTGACCACTGGAGTACACTGACAAATGACACACACTGACCAATGGAGCACACTCACCAGTGGAGTATTCTGACCAGTGGAGTACACTGAACATTCGAGCACACTGAACATTGGAATACATTGACCAATGGAGTATACTGACTGTGGAGTACACTGATGACTTGAGTATGCTGAACAACGGAGTAAGGTGAACAATGGAGCACACTGACCAGTGGAACACACTGACCAGTGGAGTATGCTGACCATTGTAGCACACTGACCAATGGAGTGCACATACTAATGGAGTGCACATAACAATGGAGTGCACCGTCAATAGAGCACACTGACCAATACAGCACACTGACCATTGGAGTACACAGACCAATGGAGTACACTGACCAATGGAGCACACTGACCAATGGAGCACATTGAGCAGTGGAGCACACTGACCAGTGCAGCACGCTGACCAGTGGAGTACACTGACCATTGGAGCATGCTGATCAATGGAGTACACTGACCAATGCAGCACAGTGACCAATGGAGTATGCTGACCAATGCAGCTTGCTGATCAATGGAGTACACTGACCAATGGAGTACACTGTCCAATGGAATACACTGACCAGTGGAATAACCAGACCAATGGAATATACTGACTAGTGGAGTACACTGATCAGTGGAGTATGCTGACCAGTGGAGTAAGCTGAACAATGGAGCACACTGACCAATGGTGCACACTGACCAGTGGAGTACACTAACCAATGGAGTACACTGAACAATGGAGAATACTGACCAGTGGAGTACACTGACC
The DNA here is from genome assembly GCF_017639515.1 of Carcharodon carcharias. Lineage (NCBI taxonomy): Eukaryota > Metazoa > Chordata > Chondrichthyes > Lamniformes > Lamnidae > Carcharodon > Carcharodon carcharias. The sequence continues at coordinate 43,154,017 of NC_054491.1, forward strand.
AATGCAGCACAGTGACCAATGGAGTATGCTGACCAATGCAGCTTGCTGATCAATGGAGCACACTGACCAATGGAGTACACCGTCCAATGGAATACACTGACCAGTGGAATAACCAGACCAATGGAATATACTGACTAGTGGAGTACACTGATCAGTGGAGTATGCTGACCAGTGGAGTAAGCTGAACAATGGAGCACACTGACCAATGGTGCACACTGACCAGTGGAGTACACTAACCAATGGAATACACTGATCAATGGAGAATACTGACCAGTGGAGTACACTTACCAATGGAGCACATTGAACAATGGAGCACACTGACCAGTGGAGTACACTGACCAGTGGTATACACTGAACAATGGAGTACACTGACCAGTGAAGTACACTGACCAGTGGAGAACACTGACCAGTGGTATACACTGAACAATGGAGCACCCTGACCAGTGAAGTACACTGACCAGTGGAAAACACTGACCAATGGAGCACACTGACCAGTAGAGTATACAGAACAATGGAGCACACTGACCAGTGGAGTACACTGACCAGTGGAGTACACTGGCCAATGGAGTACACTGACCCGTGGTGAACACTGAAGATTGGAGCACAGTGACAACAAAACACATTGACCAATGGAGCACGCTAACCAGTGCAGTCAACTGACCAATGGAGGACACTGACCAGTGGACTACACTGACCAATGGAGCACATTGACCAATGGAGCAGACTGACCATTGGAGTACACTGACCAGTGGAGGATACTGACCAGTGAAGCACACTGACCGATGGAGAACACCGACCAATGGAGTACACTGTCCAATAGAGCACGCTGACCAGTGGAGTACACTGACATTGGACTACACTGACCGGTGAAATATACTGCCCAATGGAGTGTACTGACTAGTGGAGTACACTGACCAGTGGAATATGCTGACCAGTGGAGTATGCTGCCCTGTGGAGTAAGCTGAACAATGGAGCACACTGACCAATGGAGTATACTGACCAGTGGATTACACTTACCAATGGAGCAAATTGAGCAACACAGCCCACTGACCAGTGGAGCACACTGACCAGCGGAGCACACTGACCAGTGCAGCACACTGACCAATGGATTGCACTGACCAGTGGAGTACACTGTCCAATAGACATACTGAGCAGTGGAGTACACTGACAATGGAGTGTACTGACTAGTGGAGTACACTGACCAGTGGAGTATGCTGAACAATGGAGTAAGCTGAACAATGGAGCATACTGACCAATGGAGAATACTGACCAGTGGAGTACACCTACCAATGGAGCACATTGAGCAACAGAGCCCACTGACCAGTGGAGCACACTGACCAGTGCAGCACACTGACCAGTGGAGCACACTGACCAGTGCAGCACACTGACCAATGGATTGCACTGAACAATTGAACACATTGACCAACGCAGTACACTGACCACTGGAGTACACTGACCAATGGAGTGCACTGACCATTGAAGCGCACTGACCAGTGGAGCATACTGACCAGTGCAGCACATTGATCAATTGAACACGCTGACCACTTGAGCACAATGTTCAATGGAGCACACCGACCAATCACCTGTACCAACAACAAAGAGCTGGCCAAGGATTTGAGCAAATGGCATCATTTTAATTGTGCAGGACATATAGGTGCCACATTATGGCCTAACCATTATCAGGTTGCTGCAACCTTCGGCAAGTTGAGAGCCAGGCAGGAGTTAGTGGCAGAGAGTCTGCTGCTTCTGGGCTGACAGTGGCCCAGATCCTTTCTGTGGGCTGTGTGACCGCACTCTGAATCCTCAAAGAACCATATAAATAATTTCATACTTACCTGGGTCAGGCCTTCTCAACTCCATCACATGTGAAACAGGCCAATGTCTGCACGACACAGTCACGGCTATAGAACAACTTGTATATTATAAGGGGCCTACTGCCTGCCACAGATGGGCACACTGAGCACCCAGAGGTAGGTCCTCTTCACAATGCTGTCCACCTCCTGGCTGATAGATGGGAAGGTGACAAAAATCACATGAAGGCTGTTAAATCCAGATTTTTTCCTGAAAATTGAACTGGGCCCAAGTATCCCTTTCTCTCTGATGCTACAAGCAACTGTTTCTCGGCTTTAATCCCCTGACAAAATGTTCCACAAAGTTTCTTCTACCTCCCTTATTCCTGCATTAAATCAGACCGAACGTTCCGAATATTTGCAGTTTTTTACATTCTCGATCAAGATCTGAATCATCTGCTTCAACTTTCAGTCACATCCTCCTGAGATATATCCAGGAACGTGAGGGTTTTGCTAATGACAGCTTCAAGCTGCTAACGATCAGTAATTGCAGAAAAACTCCTTTTGCTATTCCATTTTATTGCTGGCCAATTCTTTGCTTTTCATTGTGAACACGTTTTTTTCCCTGCTATCTTACCCATAACTTTACATCTATTTTGCATCTATTAAAACCCATCTGTTATTTGCAACCTGTCCCTCCACTTTTTAATCTGTTTGTGATCTGGAACAGGGCACTTTCTCTGGCCAAGGCATTTAAAGCCCTCTCACTTCATGCACTGAAATAAATAGATACATTGATATCACAAATGCACATTATTTATTATTCTCGCTCGTTCCTAATCTACATACTTCTATCTTTATCTATTTTAAATATTTGTCCCTCTTGCTATGTCCCTTTACTCAATACCCACCCACTTCTGTCTCTTGGCTTCCAGCAGGTTGGAGAAATGAGCATTAAAACTGGTAGGAATGTATTTTTCAGCCATGTCTGATTGCCAGACACCGAGTCTTCAGGGCCTATTCTGAATGCCCTAAATACACTTGGAGAGAATTTCTTGGCCTCCCTCTGTTGAGGTACAGTACAACTATTCGGACCTAAAGATCTAGGATGGATTCTGCCTTTTCCTTAGGTCGTCCCTCAGGATCTAGCTTGACTTGCTTCCACTCCAGTTGGATGGTTCTGAGGTGGCTGATAAGACCAACGCATGATCTGCAGACTCTGCCACATGCAGGGCAGGTGGCGCTTGAAGAATTGGATAAATGGGCTGTTTGGAGGTTTGGGTACTCTCTCCTACACCTCAAATTCACCTCTGTGTGTTCCCGACGAAGTCTCTCAATGTGTTCGGTGCCTTTCCAAACGAATCTTCTGCATTTTGGTCGGTCACAAGCCAGGGACTCGCATGACCAGCTTGCTGATCAATATCCAGGGTGAATATTAATCAGGTGAAAAGTAAACAGGGTTGGATCAGATTGGATAATAACAGGTGGCTGATAAATAACAGCCAATTCTGTTCAGTTTCCCAGTTCCGATGGACCGATGGTGGAGAGGCTACAAATAGTCTCAATACTCTTGAGGCGATGACTAGGAAAAGGTACAGTGTATCTGCAGTTTACTTTGTCACTTTTGTTCCAGACCGCAGAGAGAACACAAAGCTAGGTTAGCAGGGTAGCACTCCAACTCTGTGGTGGTGCTGTTACAGTTCACTCAAGGAGTCAAGTTGCTGTGGCAACATGCAGGCCCACATGCCTATTACAGTCAGGAGCTATGGATAGCGATGGCAGAGGCTTGAGCATTCTTTCTATCACATGGTTGACTAACAATCTCTTCTATTCTTACAGCCTGTGTTAGAGGGATTTGTAGGTCAATACTCACCTGCTTGGCCAAACTGTGAACCTGCCTTTCTTGGCCATCAAGTTTGGATGGGACCAAACCCGGATCTTCTGACTCAGAGGCAGGGACGCTATCCACTGTGCCACAAAGCCTCCTCCACTCTCTCTCTTAGCACAAGCAAAATAACGCCAGAGCTCTGAAAGATCAAAAACGGAGCAGATGGGATACCCAGTATGAACCATGGGTCATTGCCTTGAACTCTGTTTATCTCCCCACAGATGCAGCCTATCTTGCTGTTTGCTTCTAACATTTTCTTGTTTTTATTCCATTAGCAACTCTTTCCTTTTAAAAAGAACAAAAGGAAGCATTCAGAATAACGATCATGGTCAATTTTCATTTTAACACACGCTACAGGAGGACATTGGGTATGGAGGGGAATACTGACACTCCAGCCCAGTCACATCTACAAAACGAGACTCCCACAGGAACTCGATGTCCCGACTGACTGGGAGAAAGACTGTGTGCACTGAGGACACTTCGCACCCGGGACTAAAGTGCAGGAGCTCCAAGTCCACGAGAGGGCTGGGCTCTGACATCCACAAAGGTCCTCTCGGCCAGACGGTGCCCACATTGCTAAGGGTCGTCCATTCTCCCCTGGGTCTGAGCTTACAGCTACTCGCTGATTCCTGAACTTAGAAATTTGCAGCAAAAAATTGCTAACCTTGGTTAATTGTCAAAATATGGTGAACACTGTACTTAAATTCAATGCAATTAAACCACTTCCACTGAAATGGCTGGTGGGCTGCTAGTTCCATCAGGACTGCAATGATATTGGGGACGAACACTCAGTATCACTGAATTTCCAGGGGTCTGAACGATGCCACCTGCTATGTACAGAGTTCCTCACACTCCCAGCAATTTATTTGCAAAATAAGCAACGAAGAACTTTCCTCCAATTACTTTGTGTGGCTGCAAGGGTTTTTTGGATCAATTAAAATGGCAGATTTTAATTCTAAAAAGTTCATTTCAAAACATGACGTTTACATGTTCAACTTCACATTCCAGTGGCTTCCCGGTGAGATTTCTAAATGGATTCGGACTGCCCATCTATACAGCTGGTGCAAATGTAATTATCTGGATGGAATGTAGAAAAGGTGGCATTTCAGAATGTAAAGTGTGAGCAACTTTTGAATTAAACATGCTCCCTCCCGTCACAGCTGCAGTTAACTTTCAGTTATAGAATGACAGAATCTGCAGCTCAGAAACAGGCCATTCAGCCCAATTGGTTTTTGCTCCACATGAAACTTCTCCCACTCTAATTACCTCTTCCATCTTGCCCTCAGTATCCCTCGATTCCCTTCTTCCTCAAATATACATCAAACCTGACCTTAAATACTGCAATGAACAAATACACACACACAACCGCCCTTTCTCTCTCTCTCTCTCTCTCACACACACACATACTCACCCTCTCTCTCACACACACAATCACCCTCTCTCCCACACACACACTCACCCTCTCTCTCACACACACACACAAAATCACCCTCTCTCTCACGCACACACACACAATCACCCTCTCTCTCACACATACAAGCACACACACTCACCCTCTCTCTCATGCACACACACACACACAATCACCCTGTCTCTCTCACACACACACACACATAATCGCCCTCTCTCTCTCACGCACAGATAAGTACCCTCTCGCTCATACACACAAACACACAATCACCCTCTTTGTCACACACACAAACACACACACAAAACCACGCTCTCTCTCTCACACATACACACAAACATACACAATCACCCTCTCTCTTTCTCTTTCAAACACACAAGCACATACACTGACCCTCTCTCTCACACACACACACAAAACCACCCTCTCTCTCACACACACAAACACATACAATCACCCTCTCTCTCACACACACACACAATCACCATCTCTCTCAGACACACACAATCACCCTTTCTCTCACACACACACACACAAAATCACCCTCTCTCTCAAACACATACATAATCACCCTCTCTCTCAGACACACACACAATCACCTTCTCTTTCACACACACAAACACACAATCACCCTCTCTCTCACACACACACACACACACGCACACACAAGCACACACACTGACCCTCTCTCACACACACACAAAACCACCCTCTCTCACACACAAACACACAATCACCCTCTCTCTTTCTCTCTCACACACATACAAGCACACACACTGACTCTCTCTCCCACACACACACAAAACCACCCTCTCTCTCACACACACACAAAACCACCCTCTCTCACACACAAACACCCTCTCCCTCACACACACACAAACTCAAATAATCACGTCCTCTCCCACGCAGACACACATACACAAGAGTCACCCTCTCACTCACACAATCACCTTCTCTCTCTTTCACACAAACACACATACATATAAAATAACCGTATCTCTCACATACTGTCTCTGTCTCACACACACACAACAGACATTCACCCTCCCTCGCTCTCACACACACACACGCACATACACACAGAGTCACCCTCTTGCTCTCTCTCACACACACAATCAACCCATCTCTCAGACACATACAGACTCACCCTCTGTCTCTCACACACACACACACACACACACACAAAATCAACCCCTCTCTCACACACACACATACACTCACCCTCTTTTTCTCTCTCTCACACACACAAAATCAACCCCTCTCTCTCACACACAGAATCACCTTCTCTCTCTTTCACACACACACACACACACACACACACACAGAATCACCCTCTCTATCTCACATACACACAAAATCAACCCCTCTCTCTCACACACAGAATCATCTTCACTCTCACCCACACACATACACTCACCCTGTTTCTCTCTCTCTCACACACACACAAAATCAACCCCTCTCTCTCACACACAGAATCACCTTCTCTCTCTCTCTCTCACACACACACACACACAGAATCACCCTCTCTATCTCTCACATACACACAAAATCAACCCCTCTCTCTCACACACAGAATCATCTTCACTCTCACACACACACACACACACACAAAATCAACCCCTCTCACACACACACACACATACACTCACCCTCTTTCTCTCTCTCTCACACACACACAAAATCAACCCCTCTCTCTCACACACAGAATCACCTTCTCTCTCTCTCTCACACACACACACACACACACAGAATCACCCTCGCTATCTCTCACATACACACACACACACACACACACAACATTTAGGTTTGAGGTTGAGAAGAATGAGTCATGAAGCAAGGTTTAAATTTAAATTGGGCCAACTTTGATGGGCTGAAGCATTAACTGTCAATAGATTGGGCAGAACTGTTTGGATAAAAGTAAAAATTGGAAGGTGGAGGTTCTCAGGAAATGGCAGACTTGCTAATACTTACTTACCAAAAGGGGGTAAAGATAAAGTACCAGAGGCAGGAGGCAAAATAAATCAACACTATAGGAGCTAACTATATTTGATATGTTAAAACAAATGTAATATTCCGAAAAATGAGACTAAAGATAGACAAATCTCCTGGATATGATCATTTCCACCCCAGTAGGTGAGGAAATTATAGATGCTTCAGCCACAATCTTCCAAAACTCGAATTGTCTCCTCGGATTGGAAAATTACCAATGGCACTGCATTATTTCAGAAGGATGGGAGAGATAAATTTGAGCTTTTAGGCCTATTAATGTAGGGCCAGATCAGAATGGAGGTGAGCAGCCAGTAAAAATAGCAGCAATGTTACACATCCAGATGACCCGCTCCTACTCCAACATGATAACTTGTCCTGAGGCTAAGGACGGAGTGCTAAACAGAAGAATTTAGATTGCTGAGGACTTGTTAAAAGGCAGCCTCTGGAAAGATTTTGCATATTTCTGGGGGCAGTCAGTGTTTTGGAGCTGTCTGCCTCTGACCAACTGAGGGCAGGCCAGGTCCACGCTGGGGTAAGTCATGGAGGCCAGAAGGTTCCTAAAGGTAAGAGTACTGACTGGGGAAAGGTTTTACTCTTTGCAGTTAAAGTTACAGCAGCCCATCACAGGGTGTGGGAGGAGTCAGAATTAGGAACTTTGCCAATTCAGGGAGTTGTCATCTTCCTGGCATCACATGGACATGTGAGCAGTGGGCACAACTCCACCTGAGCACCGCAAATGGGTGCTGAAAACCTCAGGAAATCGAGAAGATTGGAGATAAAGAGCAGCAGCCTGCACAGAAAGGACAGAGCGCCAAACCCCCAGGACCAGATTAGCTAGTAGAGAAATCCACTAATGGTTCTCCACTACTGTCTACCACAAGCCTACCGCAACTGTTCAATATATATGTTGGGATTTGTTTAGTTCCACACGTTATAAGATTGGCCTTATCTACAACATTGTAAATAGGGCCCGAGCCATTTTCTCACTTTGCAAGCTTGACACGGAGATAATGGCATCAAAGCTATCCTGCAGGTCAATGGCTATCCCATTCAGGTCATTGTTTGCCATGTATCACCCAAACACAAAAATAGGCCAAAGGCCGCTACTTTCCAACCTGAAAAGCACTTCAAATTCCTGCAAGCTCCCCTCTAACCCACTCACCATCCTGACTTGGAACTATATTTCCATTCCTTCACTGTCACTGGGACAAAATCCTGGAGCTCCCTTCCTAACAGTGGGAATACCAACATCAGATGGACTGAATCACAGAATTGTTACAGTGCAGAAGGAGACCATTCATCCCAACATATCTGCATCAGCTCTCCGAATGAGCAATTCACTTAGTGCCATTCTCCCACCTTCTCCCCATAAGCCAAGGACAAAGATACTCAAGGGTAATTAGGGATGAGCAATAAATGCTGGCCTAGCCAGTGACACCCAAATCCTTTGAAAGAATAAATAAAACCAAGCACGTGCTTCCTTTTCAGTTAACTATCTAATTCCCTTTTGAATGCCTCAATTGAACCAACCTCAACCACACTCTCAGGCCGTGCATTCCAGTTCCTAACCACTCGCTGTGTGAAAGTGTTTTTTCTTGGGACACTTTTGTTCCTTTTGCCAATTACTTGAAATCTGTGCCTTCTTGATCCTTTTACGAGCAGGAACAGTGTCTCCCTATCTACTCTATCCAGATCCCTCATGATTTTGAACACCTTTATCAAACCACATCGCAGCCTTCTCTTCTCCAAGGAAAACAGTCTCAACTTTTCCAATCTATCCACAAAGCTGAAGTTCCTCATCCCAGGAACCATTCTTATGAATCTTTTTTGCACTCTCTCCAATGACTTCACATCTTTCCTAAAACATGGCACCCAGGACTGGACACAATACTCAAGCTGAGGCCAAACTAGTGTCTTATACAAGTTCAAAATAACCGCCTTGTTCTTGTACTCTACACTACCATTTAATAAAAGCTAGGATACTGTATGCTTTATTAAACACGCTCTCAACCTGTCCTGCCACCTTCAATGGCTGATGCACGTATACTGCCTGGTCCACTGCTACTGCATCCCCTTTAGAATTGTACCCTTTACTTTATAATGTCTCTCCATGTTCTTCCTATCAAAATGAATCATTTCACAATTCTCCATATTGAACTTCATCTGCCACTTTTCCACCTATTCCATCAACTTGTCTATGTCCTTTTGAAGTTTTACTCCACTCTTCTCACAGTTCACAATGCTTCAAAGTTTCACATCATCTGCAGATTTTGATTTTGTGCCCTGTACACTAAGGTCTACATCATTAACATATATGAGGAAGAGCAAGGGTCCCAATACTGATCGCTGGGGAACTCCACTACAAATCTTCCTCCAGCCCAAAAAACATCCATTAACCACTACTCTCTGTTTCCTGTCTCTCAGCCAATTTCATATCCATGTTTCTACTGTCCCTTTTATTCCATGAGCTATAACATTTCCCACAAGGCTCTTGTATGGCACTGTATCAATTGCCTTTTGGAAGTTCATGTATACCACATCAACAGAATTGCCCTCATCAACGCTCTCCTCAAAAAACTTCAGCAAGTTAGTTAAACTCAATTTTCCCTTAACAAATCCATGCTGGCTTTCCTTAATTAACCAACATTTGTCCATGCGACTACTAATTTTGCCCTGAATTATTGTTCCAGAAGTTTGCCCACCCCCAAAATTAAAGTTTGGCTCTAGTTGTTGGGGCTTATCTTTGCACACTTTTTTGAACAAGGGTGTAACATTTACAATTCTCCAGTCCTCTGACACCACCCCAGGTCTAAGGAAGACTGGAAAATTATGACCAGTGCCTCCGCAATTTCCACCCTCACTTCTCTCAGTAACCTTCAATACATCACATCCGGTCCTGGCATCTTTTCAACTTGTAAGTACAGGCTGCCTAACTAATATCTCCTCCCTATCAATTTTAAATCCTTCTAATATTAATTATCTCCTCTTTCGTGGTGGCTTGGGCAGCATCTTCTTCATTGGTAAAGGCAGATGAAAAGTATTAATTTAATACCTCAGCTACTCCCCCTGCCTCCATGTGTAAATCCCCTTTTTGGTCCCTAAGCAGCCCCATTTCTCCTTTTACCACCCTTTTACTATTTATATGCCTATAGAAGATTGTAGGATTCCCTTTTATGTTAGCTGCCAATCTCTTTTCATTCTCCCTCTTTGCTTCTCTTATTTGCTTTTTTACTTCCCTTCTGAATTTTCTATATTTGGCCTGGTTCTCTGTTATATTATCTACCTGACATCCATCCTAAGGACACATTTTTTTTCTTCATCTTAATCCCCATCTCTTATGTCATCCAGGGAGCTCTGGGTTTGTTTGCCCTATCTTTCCCTTTTGACTGTGCCCAAATTGTCTCTTCTTTGAAGGTAGCCCATTATTCAACTATCATTTTTCCTGCCAACCTTTGGCGCAATTTATTTGATCCAGATCCATTCTTACCCTATTGAAGTTGGCTTTCCCCAGGTTTATTATTCTTACTCTGGATTGTTCTTTATCCTTTTTCATAATCATCCTAAACCTTATGATACAATAATCACTGTTCCCTAAATGTTCTCCTAACAGCACCTGATCCACTTGGCTCACCTCATTCGTAAGAACCAGGTCTAGCAGTGCCTCCTTTCTTGTTGGACTGGACAGATACCACTGTAGAAAGTTCTCCTGAACACAATCCAGGAACTCTTGCCCTTCTCTGCCCTTTACACTACCAACTATCCCAGCCTGTATTCAGGTAATTAAAGTCTCCCATTATAACTACTTTATAATGCTTGCATCTCTCTGTAATTTCCTTGCAAATTTGTTCCTCTACATCCTTCCCTCTAGTTGGCAGTCTATAGACAGGGAGCAAAGTAATTGCACCCTTTTTGTTCCTTAGCTCTAGCCAAATTGATTCTGTCCTTGAACCCTCTGGGATTTCCTCTTCTCCAGCACTGCAATGCTCTTCTTAATCAATACCGTCATCTCTCCTCCTTTCCTAGCTTCCTGAGCACCTTGTATCCAGGAATATTTAACACCCAGTCCTGCCCTTCATTGAGCTAGGTATCTGTTATAGCCACCAAATCCTATTTCCACATGACAATCTGAACCTGTAACTCCCCAATCTTATTTATCACACTCCGTGCATTCGCTCTACTGCTATCTCTCTCCTCAGTATTCTGTGCACCTCGGTATTCCTCGGTTTCCACATCCCTGCCAGGTTAGCTTAAGCCCTTCCAAATAGCACCATCAAATCACCCCTCGAGGAACTCTGTCCAAGCTCTATTTAGTTTCAACCCGTCCACTTATACAGACTGCAGCAGTTCAAGAGGGTGGCTGACCGTCACCTTCTCACGGGCAATCAGAGATGAGCAATTAGTGCAGGCTTAGCCACATCCCACAAAAGAGTAGATAAAAAAATTCCCTGGAAAAGCAAAGTATCTCAAAAATTTGAACAGGTTAAAGCAAACCATTTCATGCTGCTACTATACAGTGGCAGTATGAGCTGTATTTTCCACAATCAGGATGCTGTTGTGAGTCCAAAAAGTTGTTCTGCCTACCACACAATTGAGCAATGTCGTATGTAAATTTCAGTGTATGTGTGTGATGCCAGGTATCTAGGTCGTATGTCCCAATGATTGGCTGATCAAATCAAACTTCATGTTCCTTCAGTTGTTCACAATAGGCAGATTATGGACCATGCTCTGTCTATACTTAAAAGTTGATAAGGCACCAAGACCAGATGCAATGTATCCAAGGTTACGGAGGGAAGTGAGGGTGGAAATTGCTGAGGCACTGGTCATAATTTTTCACTCTCCTAGCACTAACAACCAATTAAGCGGAGCTCATAATGTGGCTCATTTATACTTGCTAGAAGTGACATATATTCATACACAGGGACCCATTCTCTGCAAACGAAAGGAATATGTTCAAGCCTTGCACCTTTTTTGAATTACCCGAGAGCTTGGGGAACCTATAGTTCCCCATTGCTTTCTCCATGGCAACACCTCGGCCAATTAGGGTCGACCTGCCAACCAATTAACACCTTTTTCTCCTGCAGTATAAATTCTTGTGATTGTTTGAACTTTGGCATTCTTGCATTTGTCCTTCTGAGTGAAAGACAAAAAGCTTTGGCAACATGTCTCTCTTTTCAGCAATATGAATAACAGTAACATAAATACAGTTACAGAACATGGGTATATAATACCTTAGAAATTAAGACAGTGGAAAAATTAATATAAACAAATTGAATTGCCTATACAGCAATGTGTATAGCATCCGAAACAGAAAGGAGAAACTGAGCCAGTAACCTGTGGTATGGATAACTAAGAAGTGGCTACAGAAAAACCAGGACTGGCAGTTAAATATTGTAGGATGTAGCACATTTAGAAATGTGGGGGGAGGGTGGCAGAGGGGGAGGCAGTGGCCGAGTGGTAATGTCACTGGACTAGTAATCCAGAGGCCCAAGCTGATGTTCTGGAGACACAGGTGCAAATCCCACCATGGCAGCTGGTGGAATTTAAATTCAATTTATAAGTTTGGAATTAAAAAGCTAGTCTCAGTAATGGTGACAACAAAACTATTGTTGATGATCACAAAAACCCATCTGATTCACTAATGTCCTTTAGGGAAGGAAACCTGCTGTCCTTACCTGGTCTGGCCTATATGCGACTCCAGACTCACAGCAATGTGGTTGATTCTTAAATGCCCTCTGAAATGGCCTAGCAAGACACTCAGTTGAATCAAACCACTACAAAGTTTAAAAAAAGGAATAAAACTGGATGGCTCACCCAGCATCGACCTAGGCACTGGAAATGACAATGGAAAACCCAGCCCTCTCAATCCTGAAAAGTCTTCCTTATTAACATCTGGGAGCTGGTGCCAAAATTGGGAGGGCTGTCCCAAAGAACGGTCAAGCAACAGCCTGATGTAGTTATCCTCACGGAATCACATCTTACAGATAATGTCCCAGACACCGCCATCACCATACATGTGTATGTCCTGTTCCATTGGCATGACAGACCCAGCAAACATGCGGCACAATGGTATACAGTCAGGAGGGAGTTGCCCTGGGAGTCCTCAACATCCAGTCTGCCCCCATGATGTCTCAACACATCAGGTCAAACATGGGCAAGGAAACCTCCTGCTGATTATCACATACCATCCCACCTCAGCTAATGAATCAGTGCTCCTCTATGCTGAACGCCACTTGGAGGAAGCACTGAGGGTGGCAAGGGTACAGAATGTACACTGGGTGAGGGACTTCAATGTCCATCACCAAGAGTGGCTTGATAGCACCACCACTGCCCCTGAGCTGGCCGAGACCTAAAGGACATAGCTGCTAGACTGGGTCTGCGGCAGGTGGTGAGGGAACCAACAAAAGTAAAAAACATACTTGACCTCGTCCTCACCAACCTGCCTGTTACACATGCATCTGTCCATGATTGTATTGGTAGAAGTGACCATTGCATAGTCCTTGTGCAGACACGGTCCAGTCCACAAAAAGCAGGACAAATCCAACCCATTCAAATTACCGCCCCATCAATTTACTCTCGATCATCAGAAAAATGATAGAAGGTGTCATTGACAGTGCTTTCAAGAGGCACTTACTCAGCATAGTCTGCTCACTGACATCCAGTTTGGGTTCTGCCAGGGTTACCCAGCTCCTGATCCCGTTACTGGCTTGGTCAAACCATGCACAAAAGAGCTGAACTCAAGAGGTGAGATTAGAGTGACTGCCCTTGACATCAAGGCTACATTTGACCGAGTGTGGCATCAAGGAATCCTAGCAAAACTGAAGGCAATGGGAATCAGGGAGAAACTTACCACTGGTTGGAGTCATGTCTAACACAAAGGAAGATGGTCGTGGTTGTTGGAGGTCAGTCATCTCAGCTCTGGGAGATCACTTCAGGAGTTCCTCAGGATAGTGTCCTTGGCCCAACCATCTTCAGCTGCTTCATCAATAACCTTCCTTCCATCATAAGGTCAGAAGTGGGGATGTTTGCTGATGATTGCACAATGTTCAGCACCATTTGCAACTCCTCAGATACTGAAGCAGTCCATGTCCAAATGCAGCAAGACCTGGACAATATCCAGACTTGGGCTGACAAGTGGCAAGTAACATTCACACTACATAAGTTCTAGGCAATGACCATCACCAAAAAGAGAGAATCTAACCATCTCCCCTTGATGTTCAATAACATTACATTCACTGAATCCCCCACTACCTACATCCTGGGTGTTACCATTGACCAGAAACAGAACTGAGTCAACCATATAAATACTGTAGCTACAAGAGCAGGTCAGAGGCTGGGAATTCACAGAATCACAGAATTTTAATGGTGGCCATTCAGCCCATCATGTAACTCACCGCCTGATTCCCCAAAGCCTATCCACCATTTATGAGGCACAAGTCAAGAGCATGATCGAATACTCTCCACTTGCCTGGGTGAGTACAACTCCAACAACACTCAAGAAGCAGAACACCATTCAAGACAAAGCAGCCCACTTGCTTGGCACCACCTTCAACATTCACTCCCTCCACCATCAACACACAGTAGCAGCAGTGTGTATCATCTATCAAATGCACTGCAGCAACTCACCAAGGCTCCTTTGACAGCACCTTCCAAACTCACAACCCTACTACCTAGAAGAACAAGGGCGGCTAATACATGGGAACACCACCAACTGCAATTTCCCTACCAAGCCACTTACCATCCTACCAGCCTGACTTGGAAATATATTGCTGTTCCTTCACTGTCACTGGGTCAAAATCCTGGAACTCCCTTCCTAACAGCACTGTGGATGTACATACACCACATGAACTCCAGTGGTTCAAGAAGGCAGCTCACCACCACCTTCTCAAGAGCAACTAGGGATGCACAATAAATGCTGACCCAGCCAGTGACACTCACATCCTCTAAATTAATTTAAAAATGAAAGAATATGGTAGGAGGAAGGGAGCGTGTGTTTGCTGTCTCCAATTTAAGATAATGACAACAGGAGGAAAATGAGTTAGGGTAATCCGATTTACAAATCCTCTGAACCACTGAAGATTTTCAAGGTGTTCAGTCACTCCATCCTTCATTCTAGGCTCCAATAATTTCTCAACAACAGATGTCAAGCAATTTTCCAATCTAAAAGAATGGTTCCTGAATCAAGAGAACTTCTGGAGATTGTAGTTAGGGCAGCTGGAATGTTCCCACCTACTTTCTTTAAACCTTGGGATGGAAACCATCTATTCTTGGGGATTTGGCACTCTTTAGCGCCGTTATTTTCTCCTTTTCTGTTATTTTGCTTAAGTTAATTTTGATGAGTCCCTGCCCCTGATTCAATATTAATTTCCTTTGGGATGTCCAGAACATTGACCTCTTCCTCTACTATAAAACCTAACTATTCAGCAAATGCACTATTTCCTTCTTTTCATCGATAATATTATTGCGGTTTTTCAGGAGCCCTGCATTGCCCTTAACCAGCTTCTTGCGCCCAATGTAATTGTTAGAAAATGATGTATTGGTTTTAATATCTCTTGCAAGTTTCTTTTCATACTCAATTTCTGTAGTCCATAGTATCTGTTTTGTCACCCTTTGCTGTTCTTTATATTTTTCCAATTTGCCAGGATCAGGCCTATTGTGCCTCTTCGTCATTTCCCTTATCACTTTAGCTGTTATTGGATGTCCTTTTTGGCAAGTCAAGTCCGTACACTCTGGGGTATAAAAGGATTGTTTATCACGTTAAATTATTTTTTGAACAATTCTTATTAACCTTTTGTCACTTTACCCCTTGGAAATTTTCCCACTTCACTATTCTCAGTCTTCGTCACATCCCATTGAAGACAGCCTTACCTCAATCTACAATCTAAATAGCTGGTTCATGGTTCTCCTTTTCTAATACTGATGACTGGAATCGGGGAGACTCCATGGAGGTGCGAAAATGGCAGCTGGGACCCGATTCCAGGGTTCCTGCCCCCTTTCCGGGGTTTCTGCTTTTCACCAGGGCAGGTTAAGGGTGTGGGCTGGTTTGGGTCACGAGCCCAGACTCTGCACTCCCAATGGTGGCTCCATTGCAAGATAGGCATGTCCTACTCCTCTGCGATTTTCATGGAGTTAGACCAACTCTTAATAGACTCATGGCTCATGGCATCTCAGAGGTGACAAGAAGCATAGTGTGGATGATGGAAATGTTTAAAAGGTAAGTTCAAAAGGTCTTAACCACACCCTCCAGGCCAACATATGCCCCTCAACTCACACCATGGCCCCTCATACCCTGTATGCCAAGCAGTGACAATTACATGCCCATTCACCCACTGCACAATCTGTACAGGACCAATGGACCATATAGTGACAGTATGATAAGTTAAAAAGTTTTTAAAAATAGTCATTCATTCCTAACTTTCCACTTTCTTAAAAAAATCTCCTTTCATTACATCAAAATGCTTTAAAGTATCAAAGATAGAGACTGCAAGTACTTGAAACCTCTTTACCTTGTGTGAGTAAAAATTCTGAAATTGACAGGATAGATCAGAGATCCAGAGCTGTAAATCAATCAATAGTTTCCCTTTGGATGCAGCTGTCCCAATGCTCTAATGGATGTCTGTGTTTTCAGCCAAGGACACACAATAAGGCATGGCCATTTGATACTATAAATGGTCTGGATGATTGAAACTTTTATTGGGTTGTAGTGAAAAGAGTTTTTTTAAGAAAGTGGAAAGTTATGAATAAATGGCTGCATTTTTAACACATCCCATTGTCACTGTTGGGTTCATTGGTTCTATACAGAGTGCATAGTGGGTGAATGGGCATGGACGTGCCACAGCTTGGCTTGGACAGTATGAGGAGCCATGGCGGTTGGGGGGGGGCAGTGGGGGGGGAGGTGGGAGTTCAGTGGGAGGCACGAGGTGGCATGGATGGGGCATGGGGAGTGAGTGATGGCTGAGGGGGTGTGGAGGGTGACTATTAGAGGGCCTTTCTACTGCATTATAACTGGGACAAGGTCCCACAGCACTGAGGAGGGACTTTTAGCAGTCCCCTTCCACATCTGGCAGCCCTGTGGCTGCCTCCGGTCTCTTTCCGGGGCCAGCGGGCCCAAGTCCTGTTAGCCTGCTACTCACCTCCCACCAGAACAAAAATCCTGCCTTTGCTGGCACTTTCTCCAGAGGTGGGCACACCAAGCCTGGGAGTGTCCCATCTCCCGCTACCCGCCTCAACGATGAAGCTCCAGCCCTACATATCGATGTGATTGGGTCATATCACAGGGGTACATCTTTTAAAAGCATGTGAAATGACAGTAATCTCAGCCAATTCTGTCCGATTACACTCATGTGAAGCACCTGAGGATGTTTTATGACGTTACAGGCATCTCAGAAATGCAAGTTGCTCTTGTTGACTCACCAACATTTTCGTTTGTTAAGTTCCAGGAGCAGCTGATGGGAAATGGAAAGCGGTCTGAAAAATGGTTTTCTGTGGTTTTTGCTGAGGCACATTCTGTAAAATGGACATTCCCTAAAATCTGTCATTTCTTGAGAGACCTAAGTAACATAAACATACAGGAAGCACTCTGAAATTACAGTCACTTGTAAATTATCTTGCAATTTTCTTCTTTAAATTACCAGCTACGAACAGCTTTCAGCACACAAAACCTTTTAAGCCTTAAAGTACAAGAGACAATCCAACAGCACATCTGAAAATGTTCAAAGTATGTGCTGTACCTGAACCTGAAGATCATAATGATGGGTGGATTGTTACTGGAGGCTTTTTGTTCCAACCTGTTTCCAGGGTTTGAATTTCCCTCTGCAGTTGTTCTTCTAGTTTCCAAAAGCAACTCTGTTGGCAATACACTCCAGAGGATGCCCAACATCCGACCCCCATATGGATCCAGAATCTGCACATGCACCCAATCCACGTGGACGGAGGAACTGCACACATCTGATCCCATAGCTATCTGTCTTCTGGGAGTGTCATTAAGAACTGGTTCCACCGTACAGGTGGCAAATCAGTTTTGTTGGTATACCTGAATCCAAACCTATGGTCTTAACAATGTTGCAGCAGATGAGGAGTTGATTGGAACCCCAGCTGGTTCTTCAAGATGGTTGGAACAATTTCTCTGGGACACACAATTTTGAAAATAGGCTTAGTCAGTAAGGTCTATATCTCATACGCACCAGTCACAAAGCCATTGTACACTTACTACCAACTCAATGATGAGAGGGTCCAGCTTCATCTTGTGGGGAATAAATGAAGTGAACACACAACTTTTTTATGATGTAAGTTTCATCAGGAATATTGTGAAGTTTATCAGGCCCTGTGGAAATGAAGCAGTTTCGCTCTTTATACTGGAACAAAGAAAAATTCATTACGTTTGACTTTTCACACACATACGTTGTGTGAATTACACATAATACCAGCTGGTGCTAAAATAGGAAGAGCACAGTGTGAGACATCTCACAGAACAATCGGAGGAGGAGTGTCTCCAAACACTTAACGTTTAATATTGATAGGTATATTTTAGGAAGAGGAACAAGAGAATCACCCAGCAATTTAGATGGCTTGGAAGATGCAACACCAGAATGCAGTAATACAGAAGCACTATCAATGTACCTGAGTCCAAAACTCACAATAAATCAAGGATTACTCCTGGTGGTGGCTGAACCTCATCCCTGATATTATTGTTGAACCATGTCATTGCATTGAAACAGACTTCCAGTCAAAAAAGGTAACATCCGTTCTGCATCACTGCTGGAGTGAAAGCCTTGGGGGTTCTGAGCTGTTACAGGATCCTTCTCACCAGTCAACCAGATTATAACTCACTGCTCTATAAATAAGGTCACCAATTGTCCAGCTTAATTGATATGTATTTACAATAGGTTTGGTATGAAGAAACACCATCAATGGGAGGCATGTTATATTATCCAATTACTGTGTAGTCTATATTGCATTCTATACATTGACAATCATATCCAGGAGAAAATGCTGCCATTCACCCCTGACATTTTGCAGCACTGCTGTCAAATTCCTTGAGCAAGAGCAGCCTTTGCCATCTCTGGCTCTTCACACCATTAATGCGAAACACTGAACATTCTCAGCGTTGATGTTAGAAGCTAAAATCATATGTTCTCTCCAAGAGTTTGAAAGAGGCAATGAGTTTGCATTGAAATCATAGCTGATAACACCTTTCCTTACCCTCAAGCACAGAATGACGCACATTAGCAAAGCAGAAGAGGACTTTTAGAGTGTTGAAGCAATCATTTAGATGTTGAGACTATTCTAGACACGTCTTACAATGAGCCCTAGAGAAAGTTGTCAGAACTGCAGAATGCAAAATCAGGCAATAGAAAGAAACAGAAGCATATTTATTTTTTTTAATATGGGAAATGCTGGCAAGACTGCACTTGTTACACACCCCTAGTTACTCTAAAATGATGTTGGTAAGCCCTCTCCGTGAACTTCTGCAGCCCTTGTGGTGAAGGTGCCCCATCATGGTGTTAGGCAGGGAATCCCAGCATGTGGAACCATCAATGCATTTCAGGGCAATCTGGGTGTACATGTGAGGGAGAAGGGAATAGGGGGGCGCAGTGGGAGGATGGGAAGAACAGTTTAGAATGAGAAGAGGCTCTGGTGCGGCATAAACACCAGCATTGACCGGTTGAGCCGAAAGGCCTGTTTATATGCTGTAGTTCCTGTGTAATTCAGTGTCGCTGTGATGTTAGACAATGTGTCTGCTTGCTCAGAGGGAAGTTAAACATCGTGCAGCAAAAGGCAAGGAAGCTCAAATCATTCTCTTCAAGTCAACGTTCCTCCATCAAAGAAATAGATTTCTGATCATTCCGTATCTCTTCATGCAACCTTGCTGCATGTAAATTAGCTGCTGTGTTCACCACCACTACAACAGTTACTGTGTTTCAAAAATAAAGTCACCTGAAACATCCTGAAAACGTGATGAAATATGTGACAAACACAAGTTTGTTTCCTCTACCTTTGTTTTCCTTAATGAACACTAAAAACTGCCTGTACCTCAACTCCATGTTGTTATTGAAAGTTCCTTCTGATTGGCTGGTCAGTTGCACATTCACTGTAGCAAAGGGCATTGAGTAATTTTTGGCTAAAAATCAGCCATGACACATTTTCGGATTGCGATTCACAATCTGCCCGTACCCATTCTGTCCAGAGCTGTCTCCTTATTTAAATATAGCACAGGTCTGGGTGGGGCCTGAGGCCTCAGCAGGGAGCTCAGCAGCGGCTCATTGTATGCATGTGGTGCAGCAAGTCTGCCCCCCCCCCACCCCCCCTAAAGGCATTGCCTCCATAAGTGAGGAAACTATTGCCCTCCTAGGCCAGTCACTCTGCTAGTGCCTTTGCTGGTTCAGTGCCCTTAAGCCAGTTGACCCAGGCTGCTGTCCAGGCTGAAATGATGACTTCTAGGCCCAGGGTTGCTCAAAGTCACCTCAATGGATGTTCAGCAGCTTTCTAAGTTACAGCCAACCACCAACAACCACTTAACTAAAATGTCCCATGACATGGTCGCCAGCGGTGGAGCAGAGTTTTGGATGAGCTCAAGGTCATGGAAAGTGAAAATTGGGAGACCAGCCAAGAGAGCATCAGAATAGTCAAGTTTAGTCATAGCAACGACATCAATGAGGGCTTCAGCAGCAGGTAAAAACATTGAAACAGGAGTCAACCACTCAGGCCATTGGGCCTGTTTGCCATTCAATCAGATCATGGTTGATCTGCAGCCTAGTTCCATATACTCTTCCTTGTCCTATAACCCTTAATGCCTTTTGTTACAATTCCCATTGAGACTAGTAACTTTTAAAAAGAAATATGGGGCAAAGTTTTAAGGCCAGTTCCGGAGACGGTATTTTCCATTCCCATCGATGGAGTTTTAAATGGCTTGCCACACTTTATGGCCCCACCCCCGCCACAATGGGGCCAGAAAATGTTGCCCATCATTTTCCCGTTATCAACTCAAAGGATCACACCACAAGATTTCATGTTTTAAGACTTTTACTGTAGCAAACAAGCTAAAATCAACTTTGACTAAACATCACTCAGTAGGCAATTAACAGGCTAAACTACAGAAAAGGTAACCCCTTTTAACTTCTTACAAACCAAAAACTTTACACCACATTACACATTACACTGCAATCTCCATAGACATGTAATCTTAAGATTAAAGTCCAACTCTGCCTGGCCTTAACAGGATTCCTTTTCTAGTTCTGTCGAAGGGTCATGAGGACTCGAAACATCAACTCTTTTCTTCTCCGCCGATGCTGCCAGACCTGCTGAGTTTTTCCAGGTAATTCTGTTTTTGTTTTCCTTTTCCTTGCATCACCAAGGTGTCCTTCTAAACCAAATCCTTTTCACTCAAGCCTTCAGTCATAATCAAAAGGACTCCCCATTGGAACCCTGCGTAGTGATTCTGTGGTCTCTAACCCCTCACAATTCTTGTTTCCTCAAACATAGGTTCAACCGTCACCAACTCTTCCTTGGTTAACCCAAAAACATCCATTTTCTTCTGCTTGGCAGAGCAGCACCTGTGTTAGGTCTACTTCCCCCAAATCCTTCAATGTAACTGACTGAGAGTCTGCAACAATCAGGCCAGCTGCCTTTTCCTTTGTATTTAGATATTAAAGCTCACACCTGACTTTGAATCATGTTTGAACTGGGCCCCCTGTCCCCATAGCAACCAAGTCACACGAGTTCAGCACAACTTCATATCATTTCCCCATTCCAGGGAATGTGTTTCACCTTTAATTAAAAGAGACACTTTAAAACATAACCATCTTATAAAGTCTTAATGCTTTGAATAAAAAAATCAATCTCAGATTTAAAATTTACAATTGATCTGGAATCAAATGCCGTTTGCAGAAGAGAATTCCAAACTTCTATCACATTTTGTTTGAAGTGTTTCCAAGTTTCATTCTCCATTTCACAGTTATACCATTTCTCTATCTACCCTATCTGTTCCCCTTATCTTGACAACTTCGATTCAATCACTCCTTAGCCATCTAAGTTCTGAGGAATACAATCTTAGTTTGTGTGATCACTCCTTATGATTTAACCCTTGGAGTCCAGGTATTATTCTGATAAAACTACGCTGCACTCTCTCCAAGGCCAATATATCCACCCTAAAGAGTGGTGCTTAGGTCTGCTTACAGTAATCAGGTGGAGTCTAACCAAAGTAGGTCTCACATTTGACTACATTGAATTTCATTTGCCACAGTGTTTACCCATTCACTTAATCTATCAATATTTCTTTGTAATTGTATGCTTCCATCTATGCTGTTTACAATTTTTTAATTTATTCTTGGGATGTGGGTATCGTTGACTAGGCCAGCATTTTATTGCACATCCCTAGTTGCCCTTGAGAAGGTGGTGGTAAGCTGCCTTCTTGAACCACTTCAGTCCATGTGGTGTATTTTAACCCAGCAACAGTGAAGAAATGGTGGTATCGTTCCAAGTCGGGATGGTGTGTAGCTTGGAGGTGAACTTGGCAGTGGTGGCATTCCCATTCATCTGCTCCCCTGTCCTTCAAAGTGGTAGAGTTTGGAATGTGCAGTTGAAGGAGTCTCTTGTAGACAGTACACATTGCTCCAGGGATAGAGGGAGTGAATGCTTAAAGTGGTGGATGGGGCATTTATCCAGTGATTTGCTTTGTCATGGATATAAAAGAAAGGGAAAAAATGCCTTGCATTTATATAATGCTTATCATAATTAACGGACATTACTAAGCACTTTACAGGCAATTAGGGACTTTTAGAAGTGCAGCCACTGTTGTAGGAAATGCAGCAGGCAAAATGCACACGGCAAATTCCCTGAACAACAATGTGATAATGACCAACTAATCTATTTTTGTGATGTTGATTGAGGGACAAATATTGCCCAGGGCAACAGAGATAACATCCCTGCTCATCTTAGAAATAATGCCAAGGGATCTTTTATATCAATCTGAGCAGGTAGATGAGGCCTCGGTTTAATATCTCATCCAAAAGGCTCTGATAGAGCAGCAATCCCTCAGTACTGCAGTGGCTTTAATGTTTGTACTCAAACAGGACTTGAATTCAGAACCTTGCGATTCAGCAACAAGCACGCTACCAAGTTAGCCACAGCTGGCACTGCTTGAACTTCGGTGGAGCTGCACTTATCCAGGAAAGTGGAGAGCATTCCATCACACACCTGACTTGTGCCCTGGAGACGATGGAGAGGCTTCCCTAGCCCCTGACCTGCTCTTGTAGCCACAGTTTTTATATGGGTGGTCCAGTTGAGTTTCTGGTCAATGATAAACTCCCGGGATGTTGATAGTGGGGGATTCAGTGATGGTGATGCCATTGAATGTCATGGGGAGATGTTAGATTCTCTCTTGCTGGAGATGGTTGTTATCTGGCACTTGGCACAATCCTGGCAATCTTTGTGTCATCGACAAATTGAGATATGTAACTTTCTATCCCATCATCTAAGCTGTTAATAAATATAATGAATAGTTGACAGCCCAACAAAGACCCTTGAAGAATGCCACTAGTCACATCCTGGCAACCACAGTACCTGCCCATTATCCCGACACTCTGTCTCCCAATTCCTAAAAAGATGAATAATTTATTTTCAATTTCATGGATTTCAACCTTAACTAACAGTCTCTTAGAAGGGTCCCTATACTTAATTATACCCTATAGCAATTGTTATAACTGGTCTATAATTCCTCAGTTTTCCTCTCTCATCTTTCGTTGGCAGCAGAGTGACATGTGAAAGACTACAGATAGGCTATCTGCAATGTCCTCACCTACTTCCTTTAAAAGCCTGGGAAGGAGACCATCTGGTGCTAAGGGTTTGTCACTCTTTAGCACCATTCTTTTCTTCATTATGCGCTTGCAAACACTAAGTTGATTTTTTTTTTCACACATGAGATGTGGGCATCACTGGCTAGACCAGCATTTATTGCTCATCCTTCATTGCCACTGCTCACAGGGCATTTAAGAGTCAACCACACTGCTGTGAGCCTGGAGTCACATGTAAGGATGGCAGATTTCCTTCCCTATAGGGCATTAGTGAACCAGATGGGTTTTTACAATAATTGGCAATGGTTTCATGGTCATTATTAGACTTTTAATTCCAGATTTTTATTGAATTCAAATTTCACCACCTGCTGTGGTGTGGGATATGAACCCCGGTCCCCAAAAGATTCACCCCCCGACCCCCGTACCTCTCTGGGATACTAGCTAGTGACAATACCACTATGCCACCGCCAACCTTTTCTGGGAGAGGGCTACTATTACATAATTGTTCACCTGCAATTAAATTGTTACCTAAATCTGGCTCATTCGTAAATCAAGTCTGAGCTCAAGTGGCACAGAGATTTGTGATGTTACAGAGAGATGCCCTTGGTATTGGAATTGATATGTGGTTCGGAGCAATTTCAGGGTCAAACGTAACACTAAGATTCTGAACAGGCTAGTTCAGCTTCAGGCAATGGCCAGGTAGAGAATGGTCAGTGATAAGGGAACAGAATTGATGACAGGGCCCAAAATATTCCTATTTAGTTAGAGGAGAATTATGCTCATCCAGTCTGACAACTAGGCTGATAATTTGGATGCAGCAAAGTGCGAGGGGTAGGAGCAGGAGGATAGAGAAGGGAACACAAGAGAATTGTGCAACGGACATCATGTGCCTTACTTTGCAGCACTGCTGCCTCTGAGCTAGAAAGCCCTGGTTTCAAGTCCCACTCTAGGAATTAATGGCCACAGAGGGCTTGTTCATGACATGGTTTAACAGCTTATTGTCGAGCCTGCAAATCCTTCCAATACTCCACATCATTCTCCAAGGGAGAAGAGTGCAAAGACATGAAAAATATTTATTTGATAATTTTGTTTTGGATTTAATATTGATTTTTATATTTGTAGTGAGGTGAGGGTGGAGTAGGGTGAGGGAGGTCAATCTGATGGTGATCGTAAAACAAGCAGTAAAGAGTAGTGAATGAGGAATTGGATTCCTGATTGAGTTGAGGTATTCCTCAATGAATTCATCTCTGAGGGCTCAGGCAGATGCCAACTCTCTTCCTCTTTCTCTTCCTCCTCCTCCCCTTCTTCCTCTTCCTCTGTCCTCTTCTAGCAGCTTGGCCTGCTCTCTGATGTCTTCCTGTCTGCCCCAATCGGGCTCTTTTCCCAAAGACATAGTACTTGTTACAATATTAAAGGAGGTTCAAGAACAAAGAGGCATGGGAGGGGGGGGTGTATGTGCAGAAAACTTTCAGGGAGGCGGGACAGGTTGAGGAGGCTGTTAAAAATGCACTTTGGTTCTTGCTTTATTAACAAAGGCCTAGAATACAAAAGCAAGGTAGTTATGCTAAAATTTTATAAAACACTGATTCGGCCCCAAATGGAAGATGATGATCAGTTTTGGTCACTGCATTTTCAGAAGGATGTTGGGGAATGTCTTGGAGAAGTTGCATGAGGGATTTTCTGGAATGGTACCAAGGAATGAGGGGCTTCAGTTATGTGGAAAGACTAGAGAAGCTGAGGTTGTTTTCCTTGGAGCAGAGAAAGTTAAGAGGAGATTTGATAGAGGTGTTTAAAATCATAAAGGGTGCAAATAGGGGAAATAAAGGGAAACGGTTTCCAATGACTGAGAACACAGGCTTAAGGTGATTGGCAAGAAAACCAGGGGTGACATGAGGGGAAAAATGCATAGCAAGTTGTCCTGGGATACACCTGATGGAGGGTGAAAACAGATTCAAAAGTAACTTTCAAAAGGACTGAATAAATACTTGAAGGGGAAAGATTTACATGGCTGTGGGGAAAGAGCAATGGAATGGAATTAATTTGATAGCTTTACCAAAAACAGGCACTGGCATGATGGGATGAATGGATAGTTCTATGCTGTATCATTCTAGGATTCTATGCAATTTGTCAGCAATTGAATGGAATCAAGATATTTCCTCAGAGTACATTTCACACAATCAAACTTCTTCATAATTTTTAAAGAGCCATTTATGTAATAATTTTTGAAACAAGGTTTAGTATGGATGAGGAAGGAAAATCATCCTCTGCTATCAAAAATGTTTACAAACCATGAGCAGCTGTGGGCATTTAACTTAATTTCAGAATGAATGTTCCAGTTTTAAGAGCTCATTTATTTATTCAGATAAAATCGCAGCGATGCAAATGGAATGTGAATTATTAAAAAAGCAGATCCCATGCTCTGTTTCTTTGTTGTTCTATTTTATTACAGAATTGCTGGAGTTTAGTCCATTGCTTCAAAAAAATGCCGACTAATAATGCCACATTTTATTGTTTTCAATAATAGATTAATTTATGAAAACACTGCATCCATACTACTATTTTGGATTTACATTAAAACATGGATCAAGATGAAATACAATGAAGTTTTATGTTATTCCAGATCTATTTATTTTTAGGCAGCATAATGCAGGGCCATTGTTTGGTGAATAAAAGAAAAATACTGCAGATGCTGGAAATCTTAAAATAAAAACAAAAAATACTGGATATACTCAGAACTGTTTTGATGTGGGATCATTGACCTGAAATGATGGTCTGGTTTTAATGTGCAATGGAAATCATACCCATAGGTTGGAGAACCATTGGGAGACCCGTGTCGTTTCTGTGGGGAGGTCAGACCAAATGAAGTGCCGGTGAGGCCCTTACCTGGCCACATTGGGCCACCCCCAGGATTTAGGGCCCCAGAAGCAGAAATTCCGCCCCTTGATAACTGCTGACCGATCAGGAGCCAGCAGTTCTCCATTGCCGGCACAGTACCAGGAGCAGTGCTCCAGGGCTTCATCAGGAATCATTGCTGGATCCTTGGACTCAGGTGGATGCATGTCATGGAGGTTGGGCCATAGCAAGGGGATCAGAGGCAAGGGCAGTGGGAGGGTGGCTTTCAGCAGCTGCACTCCCCCCGCCACCCTGATGCCAGGTCCCTCAATCAGACCCACAGGGCCTGACAATGAGAAGCCACTGATAGGCTGCCAGCAAGCTCAACAAGGTTTGTTGGACGGCTTTCCGAATGTACGGGAAAGCTGTACAACTCTCATGTAACCCCTGAGCCACACTAAATTCCAGTGGGCTCAGCGATTATTGCTGTCACTTGGCTCATTAATAAGCCTTATTTCCATCCTGCCATGAGCAGATAAGTTTGTTGCATCGGCCTCCTTCCCACCTCCAACTTGAATGCGGGCGATTTTCCTGCTGCCAGCAGATTGACATGTGACCTCTCCCGTGATTAGGTGGGCCTGGCCGCCATGTTTCCCACCGTGACGGGCTGAATTAAATTCCGTCTGTTAGCTCGGTTTCTGTCCACTGACCTGCTGAGTATTTTTAGTATTTTCTGTTTTTATTTATTATTGTTTGATTGGCATCTTTTAATATCTAGCAACCTTGCTATGAGCAATGTACATAATTCTTTTTTCTTACGATCTGGATTTCATGGTCATCAGTGAAGCTATGTCCCTTACTGTTTACTCTGCTGGCTTTTCACAGGCTCGAGGACACAGACGTGCTGAGACTCTTCAACAAATTAAATTGAAGAAGCATCACTGAGGTTTGCAGGATTCAAACCAGGAAAAATGAATTATATTTAAATCATGTACAGAAAGAGAAATAAAGAATGGGAAAGAAAGGTGGGATTGAGAGAGCTAAAAGAGAAAGAAACGTGAAACAAATTACGTTTTTAAAATCACCAACATGAATTAAATTATGAAGGAATGAGACATCTAACTTGTAGAATTATTTTTCTTAGGAATCTGCCAACCCTAACTTTTCCTGCTGTGTTTGGGTAACTATGGGTCACAATAACTTTGCACCCCTTCCTTGATTTCAATGTCAAGTCTATACATTCTGTTATAGCACAGCCTGTGGAGGAGCAGGAGAATGGAGATTGCAACTTCTGGGTTTCCATGTTTAATTTTATACATGTTTAATACACTGAGGTTTTTGACATTTGGTGGTTTGTCCGCATCCCACATTTAAAACTTCAGTCATTGACAGGATGACAGCATGGATTGTGAATCAGCAAATATGAAACAAGGGAGTCAATAATGGAACCAATTAAGGCATTATAAATGTTGCACACAGAACAATACATTTTATATTACTCTGGCAAAGATTCTTTGCTTGAGCTCAGCTTTTCATTCTTTACTTCCTTGGGTGAACCTCCAGAGTAAAGACTTAGTGGGAATGTAGCACAAAATAGATCACTATAAAGAAAGTGAATGTAACATATATGCACTTCATTCTTACAATAGAATTAATCTACAATGGTAACCATTTAAGGCTATCAACATAATACACCCTTCAAAAGTAAAATGGAAATTATAAATGGTAGGTTTACATTACATGCTGCTGCTGGTAACTGCACATATGCAGGGTCTGCAAGTTGCTGCTCAATTTACTACATAATAACTATGAGCAGAGTTCTTGTGGCAGAGTGGGTAGTGACCTGCCTCCGAGCCAGAAGCTCTGGGTTCAAGTTCCACTCTGGAACTTGATGGCCAAGGAAGGCATATTCGTAACCCAGCCAAACAGGTTGACTATCAACTTGTAAATCCTTTCAATACACACCAATGGCAGGTGGTAAGAGCAGGAGAGACTCCTGGTCAGAAAGAAAATTGAAGCCTCTACGATCACTATTCATAGCTCAGGACTACAACATACATAGAAAGGTGCATGTTGCCACAGCAACTCAGACTTTTTATGGGGGGCAGTGGTTGTAGTTGGTTGGACAGCTGGTGAGATGGTGTGGATCAAACTGGTGCCCATAGCATGGGGTTCAATACTTGTTCTGGGATTTGGGACCTGCCTCATTGCCCTACCTGAGGTGGAAGTTGTGGTGCTGTGGGTCAGACTTGCCTTTAGGCAGAGAACTGAAGAAAAACTGTGAGGATTGATAGCCTCACCATTATTCTCAATGCAAGATCCAGGACTCTGTTTTTACTATCTTGGAATGTTAGGAATTTGGTGGGGGGGATGGAGAGGGTAAGAGGATGTGGAGGGGGGAGGGGGGGTGGAAGAGGATGTTGGGGGGGGAAGAAGATGTTGGGGTGCAGTGGGCAGGTTGTCTATAGGGATGGGGGCCAGAGTATCCTTGTCCAGGGCTTCAAGGGCCCTGAAAGGGACTCTGTGCCAACCTCCATTATAAGATATGAAAGAGCGCTCCATATGAAGAAAAGCATGGAATAAAGATTGAGCTAATTTTATGAAGCTTCACTTCCAGTTGCAGTCTTATTAGTAGAGAGAGAGAGAGAGAGCGAGAGAGAGTTGAGGGAGGTTTCTACCTCTTTTCAGCTCTGAAGAAGAGTCATACAGACTCAAAACATTAACACTGTTTCTCTCTCCACAGGTACTGCCAGACCTGCTGAGCTTTTCCAGCATTTTCTATTATTATTTCTGCAGAAGATGAACACATATAGGGATAGATTTGAAGCTGTCCAACTTTACAGGGTGTAGGTTAGGTAGGTAAGTAGATAGATAGCTGGATATGTAGGTAGATGGATAGGTGGGTAGGTAGATAGATAAAAGCAAAATACTGCAGATGCTGGAAATCTGAAATAAAAACAAAAATTGCTGGAAAAACTCAGCAGGTCTGGCATCATCTGTGGAGAGAAAGACAGAATTAACGTTTCGAGTCTGTATGACTCTTCTTCAGAACTAAAGAGCAGTAAAAATGTGGTGAAATATATACTCTTTAAGGGGGGTGGGACAGATGAAGCTGGATAGAAGGCCAGTGATAGGTGGACGCAAAGGAGAGATTGCAAAAGATGTCATAAACAAAAGATGGAAGGGGTGTTGATGGTGGTGATACTGGAGGTGCTAATGGTGACATTAAGAAGCAGGATGAGCAAGTGACAGATGGCCCTAGAGAAGGTGGGGTGGGGGAAGGGGACTGTGTGAGAGAAAAGATCGAAATAGGCTAAAAGATGGGGATAAAACACTTAATGGAAATAAATTTTTAAAATAATAATAGAAATAGGTGGGGAACTATATATATAAACATTTAAAAATAAATATTTGAAAAAAGGGGATCAAAAAGGTGTGAGGATGGAGGAGAGAGTTCATGATCTGAAGTTATTGAACTCAATGTTAAGTCCGGAAGACTGTAAAGTGCCTAGTTGGAAGATGAGGTGCTGTTCCTTCAGTTTGTGTTGAGCTTCACTGGAAAATTGTAACAGGCCAAGGATTAACATGTGGGCATGAGAGCAGGGTGGAGTGTTGAACTGGCAAGCGACAGGGAGGTCTGGGTCATGCTTGCGGACAGACCGAAGGTGTTCCATAAAGTGGTCACCCAGTCTGCATTTGGTCTCTCCAATGTAGAGGAAACTGCATTGGGAGCAGCGAATGCAGTAGACTAAATTGAGGGGAGGAGTGTTTGGGTCCTTGGACATTGAGGAGGGGTGGAGTAAAGGGGCAGGTGTTGCACCTTCTGCGGTTGCATGGGAAGGTGTCGTGGGAGGGGGTTGAGGTGTTGGGGGTGATGGAGGAGTGGACCAGATTGTCCCGGAGGGAACGAACCCTGCGGAATACCAACGGGGGGCTGAAAGGAAGATGTGTTTGGTGGTGGCATCATGCTGGAGTTGGTGGAAATTGTGGAGGATGATCCTTTGAATGTGGAGGCTGATGGGGTGAAAAGTGAGGACAAGGGGGACTGTAGTCGAGTCCGTGGGCTTGTAATGAATATTGGTGGACAGTCTATCACCAGAAATTGAGACAGAGAGGTCAAGGAAGGGAAAGGAAGTGTCAGTGATGGACTATTTGAAAGTGATGGAGGGGTGGAAATTGGAAGCAAAATTAATAAATTTTTCCAGGTCCAGATGAAGCAGCACCGAAACAGTCATCGCTATAGGTAGATAGATAGTTGGAAAGGTAGATAGATGGATAGGTAGGTAGATAGATAACTGGATATGTAGGTAGATGGATAGA
The DNA here is from genome assembly GCF_017639515.1 of Carcharodon carcharias. Taxonomy (NCBI): domain Eukaryota; kingdom Metazoa; phylum Chordata; class Chondrichthyes; order Lamniformes; family Lamnidae; genus Carcharodon; species Carcharodon carcharias. The sequence continues at coordinate 43,185,031 of NC_054491.1, forward strand.
TAGTTGGATAGGTAGATAGATGGATAGGTAGGTAGATAGATAACTGGATATGTAGGTAGATAGACAGGTAGCTGGATAGATAGGTAGATGGATAGGTAGGTAGATAGATAACTGGATACATAGGTAGATGGATATATGGGTAGATAGATAACTGGATTTGTAGGTAGCTGGATATGTAGATAGATGGATATATGGGTAGATAGATAACTGGATATGTAGGTAGATGGATAGGTAGGTAGATAGATATATGGGTAGGTAGATAACTGGATATGTAGGTAGATGGATAGATAATTGGATATGTAGGTAGGTAGGATTTGAACAGGAATAAAGGACAAACACTGAAAACCCCTGTTACAACTCATCATTGTTAATTGCTGAAGGGTGACGGTGGCTGATGCTGTGATCACATGGCTCTCTCTCGCTTTCTCATTTATAACTCGCTCGGTACTGAGCAGAACCTGAAGCTGCTGCGACAGACGGAGTGGAGTGAGCGGCTCAGATGGAGCGGGTACCGAGACGTTAAGCCGGCGCTGCGCTGTAAGTCCACACTGATGGATTCCCCGCAGTTTTACAGATAATTAACCGGGGAGCGGGATTGCAGCTAGGGGTTTGGGGTGAAGTTTAGGAGCGAAAAAGCTCCAGGAGGGAGGGAGGGAGGGGGGTTGGTGTGGTGAGAGGGGAAGCAGGTGGGGAGGGTTAGACGGGGGCAGAGTGAATGGGTATCAGGGAGCCTGTGCTCCCTCCCACCAGAGCCTGAGATGGACAGGGACGGCTGGAGCTTTCAATAAACAACCTTTAAAGTTGGCTGAGATGGTGTCGGGTTAACTCTCTTGAGTTAAGAGTAGAGGTTGTGCTTTGATCGGGCAGTGAGCTCTGGACTGCGCCAGGAGCAGCTCCGCTCGCCCTGGGCTGCTGGATAAAACTCACAGGCAAGCGCTTCCTCCGCTAAACACTGCAATATGCTGGCTTCAACAAAGAGACGGTGTGTGTAGGGGGCGGGGGGGGGACACCGAGTTTGCAAAGTGCTGCGGTTTGGGGAACATTTCCTGACTGTGATACTGACCTGACCAGGCTGAAACTGAGCAGTGAAAATGACCCTGAATCCGGATTTATTTATTTATTTATTTTAAAAAAGACACATCCAATCCTCTGGCTTCAGAGCAGCCGGACTCCAGTTATACTGCACCTTGGTGCAAAGTGGAATCGGTGTTCCCCCTGGATCGGAAGCCAATCCGCCGAGCGACACACCTTTCCCTGAGTGTTACACACTGCAGGGACTCCCGGATCAGATCCAGACCACTGCTGCTGCCCAAGGTGGGAGAGACAGGGGTAACATTGATAATCTTTAGTTAGTGGTTTTCGATTTGAGAGTAGGGTCTCCTGCTGCACAGATGAGGATGGGCATTTCGGGTGCCTTTGTTACAGGTTTTCAGATGGTGGGTCAGTGTTGGACAGTGGGACTGAGTTGCCACAGAGGTCGCTGTCTGTCCACGAGCTGAACTGGTGCAGTGTGTCCATAGATAGAGTAACCCAGAGAGTGAGCTCACTCAGCAACGCGCAATTAACACGCAAACATCCATCCGGTTTTTTTCACATTTGTTCCTTTTTTTTGTCAGTTACTCGTTTATTTTACCTCAGTCAATGAATGGGAGCTCACTTTTCAATTGTGATTGAGAATGGATGGGGAGAAACTGCCGTGTGAGGAAGGATGGTAACCGGAGGATAGAGATTTAAGATCATTGGTTCAAGAAAAGCGCACACTGAAAGGCTGCACGAGGTTTCCACTGTAATTTTGACAAGAAAACTGGGTGAATATTTGAAAAGGAAGTTTGCAGAAGTGAGATTAATCTCTTTCAAAGGGATATCACAGGCATAATGAGCTGAAGAGCCTCTTTCTAGGCTGTATAGTCCTATTAATACGAAAGTATGTATTCATGATCTGGAATAACATTGTTTAATATTATGCTGCATGTTTTAATAATTTAATTGTCACTCCTAGTATAACTCAGTTCAGATCATAATTTGTGGTTGATTTGATGATTACAGTTCTGTTCTGAAGGTACTGATTCTCACTGGGGTATGGGTTCCACACACACACACACTGACTCTCACTGGGGTACGGGTTCCACACACACACACTGACTCTCACTGGGGTAAGGGTTCCACACACACTGACACTCACTGGGGTACAGGTCCTACACACACTGACTCTCACTGGGGTAAGGGTTCCACACACACTGACTCTCACTGGGGTACGGGTCTCACACACACACACACTGACTTTCACTGGGGTAAGGGTTACACACACACACACACACACACACACAGACTCTCACTGGGGTAAGGGTTCCTCATACACACACACACACACACAGACTCTCACTGGGGTACGGGTCTCACACACACACACACACACACTGACTCTCACTGGGGTACGGGTTACACACACACACCCACACTGACTCTCACTGGGATACGGGTTACACACACACACACACACACTGACTCTCACTGGAGTATGGGTTCCACACACACACACACACACACTGACTCTCACTGGGGTACGGGTTCCACACACACACACACACATACTGACTCTCACTGGGGTATGGGTTCCGCACACACACACACATACACACACACTGACTCTCACTGGTGTACGGGTTACACACACACACACACACACACACACTCTGACTCTCACTGGAGTATGGGTTCCACACACACACACACTGACTCTCACTGGGGTACGGGTCTCACACACACACACGCACTGACTCTCACTGGTGTACGGGTTACACACACACTGACTCTCACTGGGGTAAGGGTTCCATACACACTGACCCTCACTGGTGTATGGGTCTCTCACACACACACACACACTGACGCTCACTGGGGTACAGGTCCCACACACACTGACACTCACTGGGGTACGGGTCCCACACACACTGACTCTCACTGGGGTAAGGGTTCCACACACACTGACTCTCACTGGGGTACGGGTCTCACACACACACACACACTGACGCTCACTGTGGTACGGGTCCCACACACACTGATGCTCACTGGGATACGGGTCCCACACACACTGACGCTCACTGGGGTACGGGTCCCACACACACTGACACTCACTGGGGTACGGGTCCCACACACACTGACGCTCACTGGGGTACGGGTCCCACACACACTGACACTCACTGGGGTACGGGTCCCACACACACTGACGCTCACTGGGGTACGGGTCCCACACACACTGACGCTCACTGGGGTACGGGTCCCACACACACTGACTGTCACTGGGATACGGTTCCCACACACACTGACTGTCACTGGGGTACGGGTCCCACACACACTGACTCTCACTGGGGTACGGGTCTCACACACACACACTGACGCTCACTGGGGTATGGGTCCCACACACACTGACGCTCACTGGGGTATGGGTCCCACACACACTGACGCTCACTGGGGTACGGGTCCCACACACACTGACGCTCACTGGGGTACGGGTCCCACACACACTGACTGTCACTGGGGTACGGGTCCCACACACACTGACTCTCACTGGGGTAAGGGTTCCACACACACTGACTCTCATGGGGTATGGGTCTCACACACACACACACTGACGCTCACTGGGGTAAGGGTTCCACACACACTGACTCTCACTGGGGTATGGGTCTCACACACACACACACACACTGACGCTCACTGGGGTATGGGTTCTACACACACACGACTGTCACTGGGGTACGGGTTCCACACACACACACACTGACACTCACGGGGCTACGGGTTCCACACACACACACTGACACTCACTGGGGTACGGGTTCCACACACACACTGACTCTCACTGGGGTACTGGTTCCACAGACACACACACACACACACACACACACACACACTGACTCTCACTAGGGTACGGGTTACACACACACATACACACACACACACACTGACTCTCACTGGGATACGGGTTACACACACACACAGACACACACACACACACACACACACACACACACACAGACACACACACACACACGCACACTGACTCTCACTGGGGTACGGGTTCCACACACACACACGACTCTCACTGGGGTACGGGTTCCACAGACACACACACACACTCACTGACTCTCACTGGGGTAAGGGTTCCTCACACACACACACACACACACACACACACACACACACACACACTGACTCTCACTGGGGTACGGGTTCCATAGACACACACACACACTCACTGACTCTCACTGGGGTAAGGGTTCCTCACACACACACTGACTCTCACTGGGGTACGGGTTCCACACGCACACACGCTGACTCTCACTGGGGTATGGGTTCCACACACACACACACACACACTGACTCTCACTGGGGTACGGGTTCCACACACACACACACACACACACACACCCACTGACTCTCACTGGGGTACGGGTTCCACACACACACTGACTCTCACTGGGGTACGGGTTCCACACACACACACACTCACACACACACTGACTTTCACTGGGGTATGGGTTCCACCCACACATGCTGACTGTAACTGGTGTAGGGGTCCCACACGCACATTGACTATTACTAGGGTGCAGGTTTCACACACGCACTGCTTCTCACTGGGGTACGTGTGCCACACACACTAACTCTTGCTGGGGTACAGGTGGTGCTGCCGCTAAGCTGCTGGCCCTCTGATTGGCCTGGTGGGTTTTGGACATTGGTTGCCTCCTAAATTTTTTGGCATCCCGGCGGCTACCTGTTAATGGACCACTGCTGGTAAAATTCTGCCTCAGGATCCCACCATCTGCCAAAATGGTGTCTGTTCCTACTTTTGGCATCAGACTTCAGGCTTCACTGTAAGATTCAGTCCTGTCTGTTAAAACACTCACTGTCTATAGTTGCACATAAAGAATGAGGCCCAGATGTTTATTTATGTTGAGGCCAGAAGTGGCTGACAGGAGTCAGTGTGAACAGGGCTGTGAAGGCCCAGCCGTTTTTACCGGCTTGACCTCTTTACCATTTCTCCCTGGTTTTCTGCCTGGTAGTGGGATTGCCAGGGTGATAGCCAGAAGGGAACATCAGTGCCAATCGACTGGTAAGTGAGGAGTTCAGTGTGTGGGATCAGTCATGATCAGAAGTGACTAGAAAGAGACTGTGATTTTGGCTGGAGGAGAATACCATGGTCAGCAGGGACACTACAGTAGCCCTTGTCGTGTGACACTCCCCAACTGATTTTTGAGGCTAAATTTGATGTATAATGAGGTTGTGAAGCTGAATCATGCAAAGATCGACTGCCCTTTACAAATATCATTGAAGTCGGTGGGATGGAAAATTAGAGACTGATTCAACAACTCCAGTAACACATGGGCAAAATCCTGCAGATGGTGGAGATCTGAAATGAAAACAAGTTGCTGGAAATGCTCAGCAGGTCTGTCAGCATCTGTGGAGAGAGAAGCAGGGTTAATTTTTCAGATTGATGATGACAATCAATCACAACTCTTAAATGTTTCTCTCCACAGATGCTGCCAAACCTGCTGAGTATTCCAGCATTTTCTGTTTTTATTTATGGCTAATTCACCTCTGTTTGATTTATATCCAATGATGCTGAATTTCATCCATTTCATCTTTTGAGGAAGGGGCCTGTAAAGTTTCTTTCTGCACATTTTACTTCCAACCCCCCACAAATTCACCCATCACAACATTGAAACCACAGACTCAAGGATTCTGTGATATCTTAGATTATTCACCCCCTTTGTGGTAGGGCAGAAAGGAATTGCTAAACAGAAATAGACCAAGGTCAGTCTAGTTTGCCTTCTACCAACCTGGTAGCTCCATTATACAATATTAGGTTGTTGACTAATCATAGCAATCAATATCAATTAGTCTACAATAGACCCAGGCATGAGGCACGAGGCAAAGTAAAACCCCTGGGCTTGGAGAGCTTTAGAAAACTGCTTCTCTGCAACGTGCTACACTTCTCACACATCCCATCAAATCTCATCTATCCCTGTCCTGGTAAAATGCCCATGGCTGAAACTAGCTGATGAATTACCTTCTGCCCTAACCCCATCACTCCCAGGGTACCTGTAAACTGCTGCAACCCCTGGATTCTGTAACTCACTCCTGCATATTAATTATTGAAAATATTATAGGTGATTTCTCTCAGCTTGAGTTTCCAATCACACTGTCTCTCACACTCTCACTGTGTTGAAATTGAGCTCCCTGTCTCCATCTCATTGCCAGTTATTGAAAATCGTTCCCTCTCTCACTCTTGGTGGTCTCCTGGACTGTGGTCTTAGTTGTCACTGCTGGGTCTTAATTTGTTCACCGATGGAATTTGTTGAGTTTTGACAGGCAGCAGGAGGCATCACTGTCCTAAAAGTCAGGAAGTGTTGTTTTTAATTCTTTCATGGAATGTGGGCATCACTACATTTGTTGCCCATCCATAATTGCCCTTGAACGGAGTGGCTTGCGAGGCCATTTCAGAGGACAGTTAAGAGTCAACCACATTGCTGTGGGTCTGGAGTCACATGTAGGCTAGGCCAGACCAGGTTAGGATGGCAGATTTCCTTCCCTAAAGGACATTAGTGAACCAGATGGGATTTTTACAACAATCAGTGATTATCGTTACAGGGACTAGCTTTAAAATTCTAGATTTATTAATTGAATTTAAATTCCACTAGCTGCTGTGGTGGGATTTGTATCCATGTCCCCCGCACATTAGCCTGCGGATTACTAGTGCAGTGACATTATCACTAGGCCCCTCTCTCACCTATGACTGATGAATGCTCTTGTGATCTTCCCTTTGTACTGCCAGTGGGTATGTGTCCCATGGACTGGAAAACTCATCCCAGATCTGAAATGAACCGAATTTCACACCACCTCCCCATCCACCACACCCCAACAAGCTAAATAACAGCCTGTAGTCAGGACGGCCATTAAACCCTATGATCATCTTGTTATTTATGGTGTTTAGATAAAACAGGGCTAATTCAAAATGATTAGTATCATTAAATTGAATTTTTGTGTATTCTTTCGCGTGAAATAGGCGGCACTTCACTCCTCTCATATATGAGGAGCTCTGTTGATCTTCAATGATAGAAACAGAAAATGCTAGAAATGCTCTGGCAGAGCATCTGTGAAGAGAGAAACCGAGTTAACGTCTCAGGTTGATTAACTCTACACAGATGCTGCCAGACCTGCTGAGCATTTCCAGCATTTTCTGTTTTTATTTCAGTTGGTTTTTTACTGTGTGGAAGCATCAAAGATATATTTTTGAGTGTGATTAAAGTTGCTATAAGAGCTGGACTGCTGCAGATTTTGTTTAAAGCCCCAGAATCCTGGAACGTCTAAAATTAGATCCGTTTGCTTTGTCAAAAGGCAGTAATGTTCATTATTAATGAGTGGCTTCTCCAGGACACCGATGTGGAACTGCTGTGTTGCTCAGGGAATTTACACTGCATTGTTGCACACTCTGATATTCTGCAGGATCAATGACTGAATAATCAGCTATTGAATCACACTGTGTGCCTTATTGGAAACTGACCTGCTGAGCCATGCTAGAATGAATATCGTACAGAGAAGGTGAGCTTGCAGGTGAACTTTTGAATTTTTGTGTGCAAGCGTCAATGATGGGGACAAGCTGAGACAATCCTGAACACTGACAGCTCAAAGGTCAGTCAGACTCGCAGTGAAGTGAATCAGAACATAACCACACTCTCATTGCAGGAAGAAAAACCTGTCTACATCAGTGATGAATATAGAAATTATTGAAGGTAGATGATGAGTGCTGGAAGCATGGGAATTAATTTCTAATGAAGCCATGGAATATCAGAACATCCCATAATAGGAACAAGGAGACCATTCAACACCTTGAACTCTACTATTCAATTAAACCATGGCTGATCTGTACCTTAAACTCATTTACCTGTTTTAGCTCCATATCCCTTAATACTCTTACCCAACAAAAACCTAGTGATTTTAGTCTTAGGGGCTCCAACTGTCTCCCAATATCCACAGCATATTGTGGAAGTCAATTCCATGGGCAGGATTTTGCCCTTGGTGTGGGGAGTTGTGGGGGGGGTGGTGGGGGGGGTGGGGGTGGTGTGCAATTAAGGCCCACCCAGTGTGGAATGTGAGCAGCAGCGCTCAGCACTGCCTGTGCGGGTGGGGGGAGGAAGGGGAGCGGCACTAGTGCAACATTCACGCACGCACACAAAAGAGCGCTTCAGTTTCTCTGCGGCAGCTCCGTGCCTCAGGAAGATGAAGCACTATTTAAAAAAAAATAAAGGAAAGAAAATTGTCATAAAATATGCCCTGTCATGTTGCGCTGTCACATGAGCTGGGACACGTTTTTAACTCAAAAATAACATTTTTATTTGATGTTCATTTGCTTTAAGAAACCTCATCCTGCCCTTGGATGAGGTCTCCTAAAAAATGTAAAGGCCGCTTGACCTTTTCGCTTGCCAGCCAGCCGTTAGGTAGGACGGGCAGCGTAAATTTGAATTTAATTAGATGTTTATGGCCTTAACGGGCCTTCTAATTATCAGCGAGCACGCAGCTGATTCCACCTCGCAGATACCAAACAAAATATCACAACCCTGCGCGATGATGTTGGGATGCTCGCCCCATGTCATCGCGCATCATTTAACGCTTGGGCATGTCTGGCACATGCTCTGCCAAGCATAATATTCTGCCCCAAATTGCTACAACACCTTATGTGAGAAATTGGTTCTTAATTTCACTCCAGAGCCACCCTGTTCAAATTTTAAGATTATGTCCCTCGTCCTTCATCCCCTGACCAGAGGTAATCGTTTCCCTACATCTACTCTGAATTTACCCTACCAAATTTTTTACTTTTAAAATTTTAAACAATTGAATTAACTCCCCTCTTAAATCATCTATAATTCAGGAAATGCAAACTAGAACTGAATGGAGTTTTTGCAAAGGTTTTTAACCAGAGCTCTGTACAGCTGTAGCATAACTTCCATCCCTTTGTATTCCAGCCCTTGTCATAATGGCCAACATTCCATTAGCCTTTTAACTATTTTTTGCACCCATTAACTTTAAGTGATTTCTATACTTGGACTTCTAAATATTTCTATTCCTTCTCAGTTGCCAGTTGTCACCATTTGGAAAATGCTCTCATTTATCTTTCTTCGGTCCAAATTGGATGAGGCCACACTTTCCTAAAATTGTGTTTCGATGGCTGTAGTTTGTCCCACTTAAACTCTCATCCTCCCTTTGTAAATGCCTGCCCACATCTATACTGCGGACTCCCACTCCTAATCTACTGTCATTCACAAGCTTGGTTATAGGACACTCGACGTGCTGTTAATTTTGCTAATAATGATTTGCGTAGAACTTTATTGAAAGCCTTTTTGAAGTCCATGTAGATAATATCCATAAGCACCTGTTCACCTTGTTAGACCTTCTGAAGAAAATAATTCATCTGCATTATTTATACCTGACTCACCTACCATATAAAACCATTCTGACTATCTCTAAACAAATATCATTACAAATTCTGATTATTTTTCATGCATTTACTAAGGAGCCTGTTGGAACCAAAAAATGATGAGGGTACAATGCAGCCTCATTGCAACATCTGTGTGTTTGTCTCTCTCACACTCAATCACAATGGGCAGAATCATCTCAGATTAGCATCAGTCTGGTAGTGGGCAGAAAGAAAGTCGTTCTAGTGGCCAGCCGCAATGGTGGATTTTCATGCCAGATTGTCCCATTCCTGCTTCATTAGTTATGCAGTTGCAGGAAACACTCCATCTCGCTGGTGGGCGGCCTCCGATTTGCCACCACACCATTACCTCGCTGCTTCCTCACGCAGGGCACCACATTTAAACTGCAGCCGCGTGCACACTTCTCAATGCTTGCAGTCCCGGGCTGCTCCAGTGAAGACATGGCCCCAAAGCCAAGAAGAGTGCAGCACCCTGAATCCTTCTGGATGCCACTGAGGCCCATCGCGGTGTCCTCTACCCCCCACCTCAGGCCACAGGAGGCCCATCAGTCTCACCTGGCTTGGGAGGCGGTAGCAGAGGTGGTCAGTGCCAACGGTGCACAAGAGGCCGGCCCATCCAGTGCAGAAAACAGGTGAATGATCTCATCCTTGCTGCCACCCCATCACTCTCTAAACTCACACACTCAAGTCCATCACACGTTCACTGGCACCTCACTCACTGCCAGCTCAAGAAAAGTGTTTCAAGGCTCTGCCCCTTTATTTTTGAAAATGTAATTTTTCAACTTTCAACTGACTGGAAATTTCGCAATTTGAACTGAGACAGCAAACTGATTAAAAATTCAAGGCCATGTTCCAAGATGAAGGCGAGAAAACAATAAATCACCCTCGGGGAATGTGAACACAGAGACATTTGTTATAATCCAAACATCCATTTTAACTTGTAATTGTTTAAGGAAGAAAAATGCAAACAATTGATATTAAAACAATGGCTGCCACAGACAGACCCACCCAAAACCTCTTGGAAATACACAATGGGTGATGTATTTCAAGGCAAGGCTGCCAGCCTCTAGAGAGGGATTGCAAGTGACAAAGTCAGTGTCCAGAAGGACTTCAGCAGACAAAACGAGCTGATGGCTGCGCTCTCTCTCTTTCTCTTTCTTTTAGAATAAGTTTGAGAAGCCAAGTCTACCAGAAACCTACCAGTGAATCGCGATCTCGTAATAATTGCAATATCTTACATCTGACTGCATCCAAGAAACCAGCTAACCTAAATCAACCACAACATTTAAAATCTACACCTCAAGGACAATCAAAGGACACTTTACCGTATATCTTTTTTAAAAATCAGGCTCCTGTGCTTGTGCGTGCGTGTGCGTGCGTGCGTGTGTGTGTGTGTGTGTGTGTGTGTGTGTGTGCGCGTGCGTGCGTGTGTGTGTGTGTGTGTGCGCGTGTGTGTGCGCGTGCGTGTGTGTGTGTGTGCGCGCGCATGTGCGTGTGCGTGTGCATGTGCGTGTGTGTGTGTCTGCTGGAATGGCTGCATGAGGGCCGAATGCTTGATTTTGCATTATTTTTATTTTTTCTCGTGTTTAGTGGTTAATAAATTTGCTCTTTCTTTGACTCAAGAAAAGCTTGTTTATTTGGTTCCTTATTGCTCACAGCTTAAATAATTAAATAAATTCTGATTTGGCTTCTCAAAGCATATCCTCCTGAAAAAGAAACTTAAACCTTTGTTGTGACCACCCAAGGAGGTTGAATAGAGGGGAGCCAGATCACCCCTTCTCACCTGGTCACAACAGAAGGTTCTATTGAATCATTGCAATTCATTCACTCTCTCCACCACCGACGCACAGTAGCAGCAGTGTGTACTATCTACAAGATGCGTTACAGCAACTCATTAAGGCTCCTTCAGCAGCACCTTCTAAACCTGTGACCTCTACAACCTAGAAGGACAAGGGCAGCAGATGGATGGGAACACCACCGCCTGCAAGTTTCCCTCCAAGTCACACACCATTCCATCTTGGAACTATATCCCCATTCCTTCACTCCCTTCCTAGCAACACTGTGAGTGTCCCTACAACATATGGACTGCAGCAGTTCAAGAAGGCAGTATACCACCATCAAGAGCAATTAGGGGTGGGCAATAAATGCTGACCTAGCCAGGGATGCCCACATCTCATGAACAATTTTTTTAAAAAGGAGTCGACAGAGGTATATAGAAAGATTAAATGAGCAAGCAAAAACTTGGAAAGATGGAATATAATGCGGGAAAATGTGAGGTTATACACTTTAGCAGGAAGAATAGAGCAGCTGAATATTACTTAAATGGAGAAAGACTGCAGAAAGCTGCAGCACAGAGGCATTTGGGGGTCCTTGTGCATGAATCACAAAAAGCTACCATACAAGTTCAACAGTTAATAGGGAAGGCAAATGGAACGTTGGCTTTTATTTCAAACGGCATGGAGTAGAAAAATAGGGAAGTTTTGCTAAAACTATACAAGGCACTAGTTAGACCATTCCTAGAATACTGTGAACAGTTTTGGTCCCCTTATCTAAAGAAAGATGTACTGGCATTGGAGGCAGTTCAGAGAAGGTTCACTAGGTTGATCCTGGGTATGGAGGGATTTTCTTATGAGGAGAGGTTGAGTAGATTGGGCCTGTACTCGGAGTTTAGAAGAATGAGAGTTGACCTTATTGAAACATGTAAGATTCTTCGCAGGCTAGACAGGGTAGATGCTGAGAGGTTGTTTCCCCTTGTGGGAGAGTCTAGGACCAGAGGGCATAAATAAGGGGGGCTCCCATTTAAAACAGATGAGGAGGAATTTCTTTTCTGAGGCTAGTGAATCTGTGGAATTCTTTACCACAGAGGGCTGTAGAGGCTGGGTCATTAAGTATATTCAAGGTTGAGATAGACATTTTTAATCAGGAAAGGAATCAAGGGTGAATGGTCACTCAACGCGGTCCCTCCCCCGGTCACTCAGCGCGGTCCCTCTCCCGGTCACTCGGCGCGGTCCCTCCCCCGGTCACTCGGCGCGGTCCCTCCCCCAGTCACTCAGTGCGGTCCCTCCCCCGGTCACTCGGCGCGGTCCCTCCCCCGGTCACTCGGCACGGTCCCTCCCCCGGTCACTCGGCGCGGTCCCTCCCCCGGTCACTCGGCGCGGTCCCTCCCCCAGTCACTCAGTGCGGTCCCTCCCCCGGTCACTCGGCGTGGTCCCTCCCCCGGTCACTCGGCACGGTCCCTCCCCCGGTCACTCGGCGCGGTCCCTCCCCCGGTCACTCGGCGCGGTCCCTCCCCCAGTCACTCGGTGCGGTCCCTCCCCCGGTCACTCGGCGCGGTCCCTCCCCCGGTCACTCGGCGCGGTCCCTCCCCCGGTCACTCGGCGCGGTCCCTCCCCCGGTCACTCGGCGCGGTCCCTCCCCCGGTCACTCAGCGCGGTCCCTCCCCCGGTCACTCGGCGCGGTCCCTCCCCCGGTCACTCGGCGCGGTCCCTCCCCCGGTCACTCGGCACGGTCCCTCCCCCGGTCACTCGGCGCGGTCCCTCCCCCGGTCACTCGGCGCGGTCCCTCCCCGGGTCACTCGGCGCGATCCCTCCCCCGGTCACTCAGCGCAGTCCCTCCCCCGGTCACTCGGTGTGGGTCTTCCTCCGGTCACTCAGCCCGGTCCCTCCCCCGGTCACTCAGCGCGGTCCCTCCCCCGGTCACTCGGTGTGGATCTTCCCCCAGTCACTCGGCGCGGTCCCTCCCCTGGTCACTCGGCGCGGTCCCTCCACCGGTCACAATCATTCCTTTTATATCGGGTTGCAATACTTTGTAAGTTTGTGTGTAGTGTCTGAGGGAGGGGGTGGGGAGGGGGAGGGGGAGAGAAATGTGGGGGGGGAGGGGAGAGAGGGGAGGTGGGGTGGGGGAAGGGGGGCGCGAGGGGGAGGTGGGGTGGAGGAGAAGGTGGGATGGAGGGGAGGGGGAGTTGGGGCGTAGGGTTTGGGTGGTGGGGGAGCGGGCTGTGTGGGGGGAGGGTTTGTGTGGGGGGGAGGGGAAGGTGGGTGGGGAGGGGGGAGTGGGAGAGGTAAGGTAAAATAAGACATGAATGTGTTAAATGTGGATAAACTCACTGGAACTGACAATTTTGTCAAGGCATTTAAATCCCCAAAACTCTTTAAATTAAAAAAAAAACAGCTGTTGCAACTTTTTGCAATTTCACTGGACTGATATAAGCCTAAGGGTTATCATTATAGGATTACTGCTGCATGACTGATTCTACAATGTATCATAGTTGGAGGATGTAAGTTCACCGTTTGATAGCTCAAAGTGGTTATAAAGTCTTGTTTTCATAAGGGATTAAGTACTTGAAGGAATTTAAATGTATTGATGGGATGTAATGAATGGGTTTTTATCAATAAGAGATTTTTGTAAGTAGTGAAGTCATCAATAGAACTTTTTTCATTTCACCTCAGCATGGCTCCTAAGGCCTGCCCATGGTGGATAGTGGGTGAGTTGGTAAGGAAGGTAAGGGAAAAGGGTGGGGGCATGTTTTGGCATAGGGCCTCTAAAGGGCCATGGTGTGGGTAGAGGAGCATAGGTTGGCATTGAGGCAATGAAGGGCTATGGGGTGGGGGGGGATGGTGGGTGGAAGGCATGAGGTGGCTTGAGCAGGCATGGATAAGGCATGAGAAATGTGCAAGGGGTAAGGGACTGTGAAGGGTGAGGGCTAGACAGATGTCTGTTGATTTATTGTTCTTTTTTACAGCTGGGATGAAGTCCCAGATCACCAAGGTAGGATTCTCACACAGCCCAACTCAGCACAGGGAAGCCCCTGTACCTGCCTCCAAACTCTTACCAGAGGTGATGGGCCTGTCTGACTCCAGTTCTTACCACCTATACCGCCCAACACCCCTCACCCACTTGACCCCCCCAACATCCCCACACCCCGGAATGAAAATTAAAGCATAAGGGGCAATTTCTGCCTCGTTCAGTTTAAGAAGCGAGAATTTAGCCTATAGTTTTTGCCTCAAACACTAAACCTGAAATTAAAAGTCCCACAACTCTCCATGTGAAACAGTTTCTGCTGCACACTGTTTAAAATCCCTTACATTTACTCTTGTATTTATATATCCTCATTCCAGACCACTCAATATTGAGATTCTGCTTCCAACTAGCCTGATCAAGCGTTTCATAATTTTAAAGGGTTATTATATGCCCACCAGACAGTACTTAGGTTGCATGGATTACTGAGACACTCCACCCTGCTCAAATACTTTCCTCTAGCCTCTCCAACCTGTGCCTCTGATGTCCCTTGTACTGTTCCTCTTTAACTGCATCTATTACTCCCCCACTAAGTGCAGCTACTGACAGCAAGAAAGTGTTTGTTACTGAATATAGCCCACTCCACTGTGCAGCCAGACAACACAAGGATCTCTGCTGCTGTCAAACCTGCTTTAGGCTTGGCAGACACAAATTTTGCATTGCTCAACTGGGGAATTTGACTAATGCCTTAATTGATGTTGAACAAGGAAGGAGCATGTTACAAAACACTCTCGCCCACTTTAATATCAAAGGCAGCGAGCGCCTGTATCAGAGATAGACTTTGGGTGAAGTGAAGTGAAGAGAAATGCTTTCCATCTGTCCATCTGTTTTCAAAGCGTGACCATCTGAGGAACTTTCTAGGCCATAATAATCAGCTTAATTAACCAACGCTCCAGTAAACTGACTGACATGGTTATGACATGGGATGTGTAGTTGAGGCGAAGAATTGAAGATTATCTGACTGTAGATTGTTCTGAATATCTAATTTCATGATTCATATGCATTAGAAATATAACCTTT
Organism: Carcharodon carcharias; assembly: GCF_017639515.1. NCBI lineage: Eukaryota > Metazoa > Chordata > Chondrichthyes > Lamniformes > Lamnidae > Carcharodon > Carcharodon carcharias. The sequence continues at coordinate 43,200,335 of NC_054491.1, forward strand.
AATTTGGGGGAAAATTAAGATAATTGAAAATACCTGCTGGTAAACAGACCTTAAATAATTGCAAATCAAATAATGTTCTGTGTTTGTTTAATAAGATAACAATGGAAAGTATTGTACACTAAATAATAGGCTACCTCTTTGAGCTTCATGGTGGAGGCAGGATGTCTACAGCCCTCTCAATAAGTAGTTTAAATTATTCTTGGGGTTTGCAGGACAAAGGGAAGGCTTGAGAATTGGAGTTGATTGGTTCAAGTCTCTATCTGGGGCATTCTAGGTGTGCCATATCACCATGGAGGTAGATTGCATGGAGGTTTTTCTTTGGTTTTGGGTTTGTATGGCTTGGTTTCTCACAGAAACAGTCACCCAGGAGCAGCTTTGAGACAGGAAGAGAAAGAGAGAATTTCGTGGAGTTGTAAAGCAGTTGGAACAAATAGCAGAGGGATATTAGAATCCAAGGGTGCTCTCTGATTTGGAGTCACTGAGCAAGAATGCAGTGATGCCCATGCTTGAGCTGGACAGTCCACAGTCATGAGGTATTGAACAGGAGTTGGAGGGTTCAGCTAGCTGGATGCCAGTGCAATGGCCCCAGGAAATCTCATTCCTCTGAGAATAGCTGGATCTCTGAGGAGAATCAAAGTGAATTCCTGAGGGCGATGGCACATGTTGGTTAGGTCCCAGGAGATGTGAAGGAACCTTCAATATCCTGTAAAGTATAGGGGAACACTTGGGTGCAAATAAAAGTAGGATAGAAAATGGTCTATAGAGATTTTTGGATTTACAAAATATAATGTTAAGTTAGTACTTGCTTTGTTTAACTCTTGTGCAGTTAAAGTTTTTGTTTAAAACTTGAAATTTTGTGATGTAATTCTTTCAGCTAAAAACCACATGTTCAAATTTCTTTTAAAAATTACTGGCCACTACTGAGATCATAACAAGATTTGGACACAAATCAGAAGTGCACAGGTGATGGGAGTGGACAATTGTCATTTTTCTTTTCCATACCAAGTGGTACACAAGCCAGCTGCTTCATCTGCTTTTACATCCAGCAGCCATGCTCTAGATTGTCTCTGTAACAGCCCCTTTTTATATAGAGTCAGGTGTCAACCTGACTCCCAGCTCCTTAACGTGGACCACTATCTAGATGCTGTGGGGTTCACACCAACTGGATGTCAACTCTACACTCAGATACCAGAACTTGCTCTGCACTCATTGTCACAGAGGCATGAATGCTACCATTCGCCCAAGGCTCATTCTCAAATGCAACACAGTGCTCAGGTGACATTTAAAGGCATGCAGGCTATTGAAGGGATATGCCAGAGCTAATGGACAAGAATTCCTACCTCCTTAGCCTCTCCCAAAGCTGTATTTGTTGATGACCTTTACTAAAGGTCAAAGTGGAGGTGTTTACGTACAATAGTGTGACAGAAGAGTCTGCGCGAGGAGATGGTACAGCTTCGCACTCGCCCTGTGTGTGGAAAGTTGCCCCCTGAGCCAGTGGACAATGCCAGCCTCCTATTGCAGCACCCAGGGGAGGAAGCTGCTCAGGGGCCATAACCAGCTGGTACTGATGGTAACCATGCCAACCCTTTGCCTGGTGACAGAGTCCCACCTGAAGATAGATTTGTTATCTGGTGAGGCATGAGGGAAACAGGTAGAAATAAAGAAAACTACATTGTACGCTGAAAGAGGCAAGAAAGGAGAGAGGAGCTGCAATCATTACTCCACAATCCCAAAAGGTTCACAGACAATGAATTGCAGTCACTGCTATGTGAACAATGCGTGCGATGGGGCAGCTGAATTGTTTTAATTCTTATGTTTTGTTATACAGCATTGTTTTAATGATTAAGTTTCCATGTGGTAGCCTGGCAGTGGAGTCCTCATTGTAAGAGGACAGAATATATTTCAAAGCGTGTATCCTGTACATGTTTTCCTCAACTTTTCATTTAATTCTGTTTAAAAAAGGAGCTGTTCTATAAAGCCACATTTATACTCTTGTGTCCCTCCACATCAGTTTGGAGTAATTTGGCTGGTTAGTTGGGAATTATGCAGCCTGCAGTCGTGGGAAAACAAAGCTGGGGAACAGCACGTTATTGCAGTATGTTGCCTTGACAGAATAATGTTGTGACTGAGGCGAAATGTGTGCTTTCTTCTTGCAGCCATTTGCTGCGATACTTGACCTTGCTTAAATCTGTGCAATTAAGCCATTCAGCAGCTAGCTGGAATTGAAAAAAGATCTTCACCCTGAAAGACAGGGAAATAAAACGGACATCCCATCCGGGGAATCCAACCGGACACTCCATCCGGGATGGAAACGTGTCAGTGCCAGTATCCGGGATGAAGAGAACAGGGCTGTGCCCACCACAGTTGAATAGTTTGCCGCATTCATCAACTCAGGTCAAAAATGAATAATGGCCAATTGGACCTTGTACCATATTAAATCCTTAGGGACTTGACAGACTAGACCTTGAAAAAATGTTTCCACTGTCTGGGAAGTCTAGAACATGGGGGTCACTATACCAAAATACAGGGTCAGTCATCTAGGACGGGGATGAGGAGAAATTTCTTCAGTTGAATGTTGGCAAATCTTTGTATTATTTATACCGGAGAGCTACAGATACTCAGTCATTGAGTGTATTTAAGACAGAGTTTGATTGATATTTAGGTGGGGTTCACAGAATCACAGATTTGTTACAGAGCACAAGGAGGCCATTTGGCCCATCGATTCTGCACTGGCTCTCCAATGAGCAATTCACCTAGTGCCATTACCCTGCCTTCTGCCTGTAATTCAAGGGTTAAGATTTACAAGAGCAATTAGGGATGGATAATGAATGCTGGCCCAGCCAGCGACGTCCACACTCTACGAAAGAGTAAATAAAACCCTGCACATTCCTCTTTTTCAGATAACAGTCTAATTCCATCTTGAAAGCCTTGATTGAACCTGCCTCAACCACACTTTCAGGAAGTGCATCCCAGACCTTAACCACTCACTGTGTGAAAAAGTATTTTCTGATATCGCTTTTGCCAATTACTTGAAATCTGTGTCCTCTTGTTCTCAATCCTTTCATGAGCAGGAACAGTTTCTCCTTATCTATTCTGTCCAGCCCACTCATGATTTTGAATACCTTTATCAAATCTCCTCTCCGCCTTCTCCAAGGAAAACAGCCCCAGCTTCTCCAATCTACCTTCATAATTGAAGTTCCTCATCCTTGGAGTCATTCTCATGAATTTTTTCTACACTCTCTCCAATGCCTTCACACCCTTCCTAAACTGCACACCCAGAACTAAAGGCAATACTCCAGCTGAGGCTGAACTAGCTTCTTATACAAATTCAACATAACCTCCTTGCTCTTGTACTCTATGGCCCTATTAATAAAGGTAAGGAAACTATATGTTTTGTTAACCACACTCTCAACCTATCCTGCCATCTTCAATGACTTATACACATATACATCCAGGTGCCTCTGCTCCTGCATCCCCTTTTGAATTGTACCCTTTATTTTTTATTGCCTCTCCATATTCTTCCTACCAAAATGAATTACTTCACACTCCTCCACATTGAACTTCATCTGCCACTTGCCTGCCCGTTCCACCAACATGTCTATGTCCTTTTGAAGTTCTACACTATTCTCCTCACAGTTCACAAAGCTTCCAAGTTGCGTATCATTCGCTAATTTTTAAATTGTGCCCTGTACACCAAGGTCTAGGTTGTTAACATAAACCAGGAAAAGCAAGGGTCCCAACACTGACCCAGGGGGAGCTCCACTACAAACCTTCCTCCAGTCGAGAAACATCCATTAACCACTACTCTCTCTTTCCTGTTGCTCAGCATTACGACCAGGATGGGAGGCGTGTGCGTATTTTCTAGCCCCACTACTCCGCAGGCCATACTATTAACTTACCATTAACTTTTCACCAAAATAGCCAATTGTCTATATCCCCTACTAGCACCTAGAATAAAAGAGTCTTCAACCAGGCTTCTCTCAAAAAACTCATAGCGATTGTTTATTATAAAACAAAACTTATTTTTAACAAGTTGCAAATACTGGTCAACACACCATTGTAATTAGGAAAAATAACTATCTATCTGTTCCTAAAGAATTCCCCCAGCACGAACACAGACAAACAAAGGACAAACAGATATAGTCTCTTTTCAGAGATGGCTTTAGAGATTGAGGATTAAAAAATAAAGGATAATGTTCACAGGGTCTTGACACTGTTGACCTGGGTTTCCCTCATGTAAAGACGGGCAACTGGTCCCAGTGGGAGTTCCCAGTGGAACTGTAAGTTCTCACCAACTGGGCCAAGTTTTGCAGACCAGTTACACTCGGATACGGGTTCTCTGGCTACAGGCTGATAGCCGCACACAATTTTAGGCAAGGTAGAGAGAGATAGCCAGTCAAGGTAGCTTTCCTTCTTCAGCTTGTTCTCCGACAAGACTGCCTTCAAAACAAGCAGGTTCACAACTCTTTCCCATGTGCCTTCCAGCAAGTTACCAACCGTTGCCTTTTCAGTTTTTCCCACATCAATTAAAGTGATTGCAGTTCAAAACAAACAACCAGATCTTCCTCAGGTGCCTTAAAGGTCAGATTATTTCTTGGAAGAGGCCTGCTTGCTGGCCTGTTATGACATTAACTTATGACGGTTTTTTTTTTAAATCCCAGGTTAGCATCCAAATGTCCACATAACGCCACCTCCTTCCGTTTTGAAAAAGAAAAATCCAGTCTTGAGAAATATGATTCTAACATCACTCAATTTTGTATCCATGGGCAGAATTTTTGCCTTGGCGAGCAGGGGCAGGCAGGGGCGGTCAGGAAACCAGCCACAGACCGTCGCCTGCGATCGGGCCTGTAAGGCAATTCCACGCTGGCGGGCCAATTAAAGCCCGCCCAACATGAAACCCGAGGCAGCATCAGCGCTGCCTGTGCGGGTGGGAGAGGAGATTGAGCCGGGCAAGCGCACACTACATAATCTCCCTGAGGCACAGAGCTGGGAGATGAAGATATATGATAAAAAATGTTTTAGATAAAAATGTAATGAAACATGTTTCCCTCATGTGAATCTCTCACACGAGCAGGGACAATGTTATTAACGAAAAACTAAAGTTTTCATTTTTTTTATTTGCTTTTGGAAACCTCGTCCCACCCGCGGATGAGGTTTCCAAAAAAGTGCAAAGGCCACTTGGCGCCCACCAACCAAAGTATCACGCGAGTGCGCGATGACATCCAGACGCTCACCCAACATCATCGCACGTCATTTTATGCTCGGTCTGCAGAGCGAAAAATTTTACCCCATGACGCTACTGTCCCTTTTATTCCATATTTGTTGAATTGAGGTTCAAGGTCAGTCAAAGGCCGAGCAGGCATGAAAGGACAAATGGTCCACTCCAGCTCCTATTTCTGATGTATAAAGGTAAACAGGTGCCTATGATGCGATACCCTAAGAAGGAATAAGCACCTCCAGGAGAAAGATTGAGAGGGGGTTATGAGTAAATATAAGGGTTATCACTGTTATTGGCAAAGGGATCCTGGTCAAAACCCCTCATCCCTTTTCCACCTGGATTAACCAGTGTTGGATTTATGTCACGGCGAGTCTTGTCGAGATTCCATACAGGCTGCAGAAAGATTGGGCCTTATACATAAGCTCTAAACCATATCCCTAGGAAGCAGTAAAGGACTAACAGAATAGAGAAGATGGGAACACATCAATACTTGCTGTAGACATCTCAACAATAGTGATCCGACTCCATAGTACCCCAAAACCAACCCATTTCCCGTAACCCTAATTCTGACGTGATTATATTGTCAGATTTATTGTGGCAATTTAAGCTATTGCATGTTCTATACAACAAAGTGTGCAACTGTATGATTTTACAGTTGAAATAATCTCTATTTCAGGTGGTAATATTGGAGTGACACCCATAATTGATCTGAAGGAACTGCAGAATGGCAGGAGATTCCAGAGTCCTCCCGAACACAGACATGGACATCAGAGCAACGACAAGAGAATCTAAGAAGTTATCTAAACAAGCACGGAACAACATCTTAACAACAGACAGGACACGACTACTTGCGGAACCAAAGAAAGTCAAGCAAAGGTATGTTGACAAGGATGGGAAGTGTAATGTCCACCATGGAAATGTCCAGGAGACCTACAGATACTTTAGTGACCTGTTTACCACCTTGGTGGACCTCAAATGGCGTTTTAACCTTTTAATCTTCACATTGGTCTTTACTGTTACTTGGCTGTTCTTTGGATTAATCTGGTGGCTTATAGCCTACATTAGAGGAGACCTGGACCATTTAGGAGATCCAACGTGGACCCCTTGTGTGGATAATTTGAATGGGTTCGTGTCTGCATTTTTATTTTCTATTGAAACTGAAACAACTATTGGTTATGGACACAGAGTTATAACAGAGAAATGCCCAGAGGGGATTATCCTGCTCTTGGTCCAGGCTATACTGGGATCCATTGTTAATGCTTTAATGGTTGGCTGTATGTTTGTGAAGATCTCCCAGCCAAAGAATCGAGCCGAGACACTCATGTTTTCAAACCGCGCGGTCATATCTCTCCGGGATGAGAAGATGTGTCTCATGTTCCGGGTTGGGGATCTTCGTAACTCACATATTGTGGAGGCTTCCATCCGAGCCAAGCTCATCAAATCCAGGCAGACCAAAGAAGGAGAATTCATACCTCTCAACCAGACTGACATCAACGTGGGCTTTGACACTGGGGATGACCGCCTCTTTCTGGTGTCACCGCTGATAATTTCACACGAAATTAATGAGAAGAGCCCTTTTTGGGAAATGAACCGAAGTCAATTGGAGAAGGAGGATTTTGAGATCGTTGTGATCCTCGAAGGCATGGTGGAAGCAACAGGTAGAGTCTGAATAATGCAAACATTTTCTCTGTAGTGTGTGGCTCACTGTGTGGGCAGTTAGCTGGGATGAAGGCCCCCATTTTAAAGAGTCGGGTTGGGCACAATGCTGCACCCCAAAGCACAAAGTGAACCCGAGGAGTCTAATGAGATGGAGGCTTAGCTGATTGTTAATGGCTAGAATCCACGTGCAGACCTTTCATCCTGATCCCCGGGTTCTCCACTTGCTGATCAGTTGGCAGGAAGTAATGAGAGGCAGGAGGGTGCAGCTAAAGTCTCCAAGGATTTGTCCCCAGCTTTCACATAAGAGGGGCAGAATCCATAGGGTGGGGAGTGGGAAGATAGCCCATTGCTTCCTTGTGAAGTCCAGAGGAGCAGTCAAGTCAACTTAAAATAATAATACAAAACTCCTTGGCCTCCTCTAGTCCATGAATCCCCTCTCCACATGTGTGGCCTGACAATGAAGCCATCACTGCTTCCCCCCACCACTCAAGCCTCAGAATGAAATATTGGACCTGGCCCTGATCTGCACAATTAAAGGCAAACCCCTCCAGTTTAGAATGGCTGTCCTGTTCACTTGCTCAATAGAACAGGCAAATATTCAGGCCAGACAGAAAGCAGCGCAATTGGAGAAGATAAATCACTTGTCTCATTTAATTACCACACTCACCCCTCCTGTTTTCCCAAAGGAAACATTAAATCAAAGCCCTGTCTACCCTTTCAGGTATGTAAAAGATCGCACTGCACCACTGAAGGAAGAGCCAGTGAGTTCTCCTTTGTCCTGGCCAATATTTATCCCTTGACCAATGTGTTTTTATAACATTGCTATTTATGGGAGCTTGCTGTGCACAAATTAGCTGCTGTGTTTCCTACATTACAACAGTAACTACAGTATTTTTTATTCTTTTAAACTAAAATTTAGCAGTTATAATAAGTAACCGCACAAAAAAAAGCTGACAGTATGACAATAACTCAATACACTTACATTTTGAAGAGAAAGGGATAAAAAGGAAAAGAGTAGGAGGAAGAAGAAAAAAGGAAAGAGAAACGAACCCCTCCCCAACCACCCCCCCAAAAAAAAATAAATAATAAGAAAATCAACAACAATCATAGGTCAGATAAAAGCAAAATACTGCGGATGTTGGAAATCTAGAACAAAAACAAAAATAGCTGGAAAAACTCAGCAGGTCTGACAGCATCTGTGGAGAGGAACACAGTTAACGTTTCGAGTCCGTATGACCCTTCATCAGATGTAAATCATAGACATTTGAGGCCGCAGCACAGACCCCTGTAGGACTCCACTTGTCACATCCTGCCAATCCGAAAAAGACCCATTCATGCATACTCTCTGCTTTCTGCCAGCCAGCCAATCTTCTATCCATGCTAATATGTCACCCCATCCACCCCATGCATGTTTATTTTCCATAATAACCTTTGATGTGGCACCTTATCAAATGCCTTCTGGAAATCCAAGAACAGTATGTCTATAGGCTCCCCTTTATCCACAGCACATGTTACTCTTCAAAAAACTCCAATAAATTGGTTAAACATGATTTTTCTTTCACAAAACCATGTTGACTCTTCCCACGTGCCTTGAGCTCTTCTAAGTGCCCAGCTATAACCTCTTTAATGATTGATTCTAACAACTTCCCCATGACAGACATCAAACTAACTGGCCTGTAGTTTCCTGTTTTCTGCCTCCCTCCCTTCTTGAATAGAGGGGTTATATTTTCTATTTTCCAGTCTGATGGAACCGTTCCAGAATCTAGCAAACTGTAGAAAATTAACACCAATGCACCAACTAACTCACTAGCCACCTCTTTTTTAAGACCCGAGGATGTAGTCCATCAGAGACTTGCCAGCCCACAGCTCCATCAGTTTGCTCAGTACCATCAGTTTCCCTAGTGATTTCAATTTCACCAAGTTCCTCTCTCCATTTCACCTCCTGATTTGCAGCAATTACTGGAATGTTTTTTGTATCCTCTATAGTGAACACAGAAGAAAAATATTTGTTCATTTCTTCTGCCATTTCCTTACGACTACTTTTAACTTAACGTTGTCACTCTCTGGAGGACCAACACTCACTACTTTTTTTTCCTTTTTAGAACCTCTTGCTATCCATTTTCACATTTCTAGCTAGCTTCCTCTCATACACTAATTTCTTTCTCCTGATTAACCTTTTGGTCATTCTCTGCCGTTCTTTATTTTCTGTCCTGCCACTCATCTTTCTGGAGTTGTATGCTTTTTCCTTAAGTTTAATGCCTTCATTAACTTCTTTAGTTAACCACGGATGATGGCTCCTCCCCTTCGAAATTTTTCTTTATAATAGGAATGTACTTATATTGAATATTCTGAATATCCCCTGAAATGTTTGCCACTGATTCTCTATCGATCTATCCTCTAGACTAGTTTCCCAGTTCACTTCCGCTAGCTCAGCTTTCATCCCCACATAGTTGCCCTTATTTATGTTTAACATACTAGTCTTAGACCCGCTCTTCACCCTTTCAAACTGGATGTAAAATTCAATCATATTGTGGTCGCTGCTACCTAGGGGTGCCTTTACTCTGAGGTCGTTAATTAATCCTGTCACATTACACAATACCAAGTCTAATATAACCTGCTCTCTGGTTGGTTCCAGAATGTGCTGATCTAAGAATCTATCTCAAAAGCATTCTAAGAACTCCTCATCCAGGCTACTACTGGCAATGTGATTTTTCCAGTTTGTGTAGTTTAAAATCACCCTTGATTATTGCTGTCCCTTTATCACAAGCACACAATATTTTCTCTTGAATGCTTTGTCCTACACTGTGGCTACTGTTAGGGAGCCTGTAGACCATTCCCACTAATGACCTTTTTCCCCTACTATTCCTCATCTCCTTGCAAACCAATTCTACATCCTGATCTCCTGAACAAGGTCATCTCTAACTATTGCACCAATGCCCTCTTTGATGAACAGTGCTACCCCTCCACCTTTACTTAGCTTCCTATTCTTATTGAATGCTATGTACCCCTCAATATTAAGGACACAGTCCTACAGCCACGCCTCCATAATTGCTGTCAGATCATATTTATTTACTTCAATGTGGGCCATGAATTCATTTACTTTGTTGTGAATGTTACGCACATATAAAAAGAGAATTTGCAGCCCAAAGTCTGTTCTGAACTGGGTCCAAATCTTAAGTGACTGTCTAACAGTAGGGTTTGAAGGAAACTGACTGGTTGAGAAAGGAATGGTGGAGCACAACAGGGCAGGCAATTGGATTGACAGCAGGCTGCCTCCAATTGTACCCACAATAAACTGAGTCTGACTGAAGCCATAAAGAAATCTTACAGATATTAGCAGACCAATAATAAAGCTGAAAATTGGGCAGTGCCAAACCACCTAAACACTTTGGAGAAAAACTTTACGAATTCTGGGTGTTTTCTTATTCCAAATAGAGGAAGAAATTAATTGGTCTATTGCATCAAAAAAACGCTTGGGAATGAACAATGGAATGCACTGAAATAAGTATAGAAATCTTGGCAAAATATTCATCTTTACAGAATTAATACCAACTAAAGAAAGGGGTAATCCAGTCCAATGTACTAAGTCCTACTTCGTACATTCTAACAAAGGGTCAAGGTTGAGCTTAAAATGGTCTCCAAAGGATCAAGTAATTAAAATTCCTAAATATTTAAAAATGTTCACTGAGATCTTGAAAGGGAGGGAAGATAAGGGAGAGTAACTTTTTGCCATAGTGTTAATAGAAAAAATTCCACTCTTTTGCAAATCAATTTTAAAACCCAAAACATGACCAAATCGCTCAAGAATAGAGAAAATATGTGGGAGAGATGAGGCCGGATTAGTGATGTAAAGAAGCAGGTCATCAGCATATAGGGAGAGTTTCTGTTCGACTCCACCCCATAAAGCACCCTGTATATCACCGCAGGTCCACAGTGAAATTGCCAGGGGCTCAATAGCAATAGTGAAAAGTAGGGGGGAAAGGGGACAACCCTGTCTGGTACCTCGATGAAGATGAAAGAGTTTAGCGTGGATATTATTTGTAAGTACTGAAGTAGTCGGTGTGAATACAACAGTTTTATCCATTTTATAAAAATGGGTCCAAATCCAGATTTTTGAAGAGTGAAGAAAAGTCCCATTCCACTCTATCAAAAGCTGTCTCTGCATCTGTCTCTGCATCCATAGTTATAAGAACCTCAGGGAGAGGAGTAGTTGAATGTGTATCAATAATATTGAAAAGAAGCCTCAAATTACAGAAGCATTGCCTGCCCTGTGTAAAACTTGTCTGGTCAGGAGAAATAATAGATGGAAGGATAGGTTCACGACGGTGGGCTTAGGCTTTATCTAGTATCTTGACATCTGCATTTAAAAGGGATATGGGTTGGATGAACTGCAATGCACAGAATCCTTATCCCGCTTTAAAAGAATAGACAAAGATGCCTTGTAGGAGGGAGTGTTTTAGAGAGAAAGCATTCCCAAAACAGAAACAATAATAATGGAGAAAGTTGTGATAAGAATGTTTTATAAAATTTTATTGGAAATCCATCAGGTCCTGGTGCCTTATTACTTTGCATGGATTTAATTGCCTTGACTATTTCATCTTGAGAAAAAGAACTTCTAACATATTCATAGAGTCAGACGTTAGAGATGGGATGTCCATATTATCAAAAAAATTGTGAAATAAACCAGGATCTGAAAAGGAGTCTGAGGTTTAAAGATTAGAATAAAAAAGTTTGAATTGATCATTGACCTCCTGATGATCGGTGGTGGTTGACCCTGTTGGAGTGGTAATTTCAGTAATTGTGAGGCAGCAGACTGGCGAAGCTGGTGAGCTCATAAAATGTACCATGTGATCTGAGTATAAGCTTTTCTGTTTGTTTAGTGGAAAGAAGATCAACTTCAGTCTGTAGAGCCAGACGCTGTTTGTGTAATACTGGGGTAGGTGCAATAGCATTCTGCTGTCCACTAAGAGAATTTGGACAATCAATTGGGACAATTTTGAGGTATTGTGTTTGTTAGGTTGGGCAGTATTTGAAATTATTTGTGCCTTCATACTCTCCCAGACAGTAACAAAGGAAATATCTGAAGTAGTATTAAATCCTATAGAAGTCTACATTTGTGAAGAAATGAATTTAGTAAAATCCAGGTCCACCAGAAGAAGTGGTGGATAAGAACCAGGTTGGTCATGTAATTGTATTGCTGAAACTAAGGGCGGGGGCATGGTCACAGATCACAAAACTATTGTATGGACAGGATTGAATTAACATGGAGCAGCCTCATGTCAAGGAAAAAATAGCCAATATTTGAATAGGTGTGGTGAACAGGAGAGGAAAAAGGAGTATTGTCTTGCTGATGGGTATAGAAAATGCCATGAGTCTACCAATCCGTGTATATATCGAGAAAAGAACTGATGGTTGAGGCTGATTTTGATATTGGAACAGATTTTATGGATGAGTGACCTAAATTTGGGTTGAGAACACAGTTAAAGTCTCCTCCAAGAAGTAGCTGAGTTGAGTCTAAATCAGGTATGGAAAGCAAGGAATTTGGAATGAAATGATGATCATCCCAGTTGGGTGTATATGCATTAGCTGGGATCAATGAAAAGTTAAAACATCTGCCTTGTACTATAACATAGTGGCCATTAGAGTCAGCTATAACCTGACAGTGAACAATGGGAATGCCTTTTTGGATTAGAGTTGTCACACCTCTCGCTTTACCATGAAAATTAGAATGAAACATCTGCCTAACCCAGCCCTGCCACATTGGAAAGTGGTCAGATGTATGTAAGTGAGTTTCCTGCAGGGAGGCATTACCCACCTTCAAATGATGTCAGTGAGAGAGAACTTCATTTCTTTTAACTGGGTGATTTAGACCTTTCACATTCCAGGTGATAAAATGGATTGAACAACCAATCTGTGAGGCCTTAATGTTAGTGGACATTATGATAATGAAAGAGTATCAAAGCATGTGGACCCATAGGTTAACCATTGCAAATAAAGGATTAAATATTTTTGATCCAGAGCTCATCCACCTGAAGAATGTTAAAAACTGTCCAAAAGGAAAGTATATTTGTATATTTGGAAAAGAACAAGAGGAGAAAAATGAGAGAAGAAAAGGAAGAAAAAAATAGCAGAAGGGGAAGAAGGAAAGAAAAGCTTACATCACCTCCCCAATCAAGGTGAATTCTCCCCCTCACAGCAAGGGTACTTTCCATATCTATCTTACCAGCATGTCTTATAAAGAGCCCACATTAAAGCAATATACAATCAAATATCCCAAACAAAAATATTGTAAAGCTCAGCATTGCTGATCAAGGTGCAGAATCTATCTGAAGCAACAATTTGTAATACAGTACTCAACAAGGGAAGGAGGATATAAAGAGAGACTCAGCTCTCAAAGAATTCAATTGTTCATGTTGTAAAAGGTAAAAAAATAAACACCCATAGGGTTTATGTAAAACCTCCCCGATTAATGCAGTTTGGACATAAAATTCAGAGATTGGTATAACCAACAAAACTCATCGTGTAACAGAACCATCATACATGGTTACCTAATTAAGCATTGAGTACCGTTTTGTCCTGGGTGAAGTCATGATATGATTTATTAAGAGGAGGTACAATTGTGTCCTTGAGAAAGGCTGAAGTTTATCGCAGTGTGTTGAAAATCTTACTCGCTCCCGTTGAAAATTACATGCAGGCTCGCAGGGTGGAGAAAGCCATATTTATGTCCAGCTTCACTTAAGTTGGGCTTTAACAGATTCATATTCTCCATGAAGCTGGGCTAAATCCACGCTGAGGTTCTGGTAGATGAATATCTTGTTTCCACGAAAGTATAATTGACCCTTTTTCTAGACAAATGCATAATTTGCTCCTTCACTCTACAGCGATGCAGTTTTAGTGTTATCAACCTTGAGGTCTCGCCATCCTGTGAATGTGATTACAAAAAGCAATGGGCTTGATCCACTACCGGCGGTGAATCCAAACTCTTCTTGCCGAAAACCTCCAAAAGAAGTGCCTCAGTAAAGCTTGTAGGGTTTCCCTATTCCGAATCCTCGGGTACCGAGGGAATCCTTAAATCTTGTCTTCAGCTGCGATTCTGCAGGTCAACCGCTTACGTCAACAATTTAGTATTTTGGGCTTCCAGCTGAGTGCTGGATGGGTCTGAGCCGCAATTCTGTCGCTCGAGTCCATAACTGATTGTTCAACATCCCGCAGCCTTTGATTGAGGGAGGTGACAGAGACTTGTAGAGTAGAATCAGAGGAACGCAGTTCCAAACTGAGTCCAGCAAATTCAGCCAGTATAGTGCACCGTAAGCCAGTAAGTGTGCTGACAGAATTAAATTCACCGCGGGAAACCGCCACGTTGTTACCAACTATAATATTGGACACCGCAGTCGATAAAGCACCAGGTCCGTGTTCACTCTGACTGCATTGGCCAGTGGGTTTAGACATTTCGAATGTATGTCGAGCATCAGAGCAAATCCCAAAACATTGACAGTCAAAAAACTGAACCTTTCAACCCAACATCAGCAATTTCCACAGGGATAGACCACAGAAATCATGGAAGCTGTCTTCAGCCACCTCTTACTCCAGTCCCATCACATGACCCAACACTCCCTCTGCTGCTCTCTACCGCCCCCTCCAAGGTCAGGTATTTCAGCTGTGTATCTTTAGCAGTGGTTTGTAGTCAGCTCCTTCACAATGCCTTCATGGTTCTTCACTGTTGCTGGATCAAAATCTTGAAACACTCTCCCTGAAAGCACTGTGAGTGTGTCTCAGGCAAAATATGTTACTCCTGGGGAAAAGTAGCCAAGGTGGGAAACCTACAAGCAGCAGTAAATGTTGGAACAGACAGCCGAGTGAATCAGACCACATGGGGACATGTAAGGTAGAACGGAATTGATATTCGAGGGAATGTGTGAATATGGGGTTTTCATTACTAAACTGTACAGTGCCACGTTCCTGAACAAGAGCTCAGACACATTGTCAATCCCTAGATCATATCCAATCCATAATGTGATTAATATATTTAGGGTGTCAGTGTATCTGATGAAGTAGCAGGTTCAGGGGTCAAAAGCTTACTGATATGTCAGCAGCCGTCTCATATTCCTCAGAAAGAAGACAAATAAATGACCTCAGGCCTTAGTCTACAAATTGAAATATCGGGGTTATTACATGTGAGGGAACAATGTGGAAATTGAATACAGCTGGCACACTGGGTCCTTAATTAAAAAGGCTCACCAGAGATTTTTTCATCTGTTCATAAAATCTGGGCATTGCTGGCAAAGCCTACATTTATTGCCATCCTATTTGCCCTTGTAGGTGCTGGTGAGCTTTCTTCTGGAGCTACTGTTGTCCATGTGGTGTAGGTACTTCCTCAGTGCTGTTCCACAATTTTGACCCAGCGACAGTAAGGGAACGGCGATATATGTCCAAGTCAGGATGATGTGAGGCTTGGAGAGGAACTTGCAGATGGTGGTGTTTCCATGCATCTGCTGCCCTTGTCCTTCTAGGTGGTAGTGGTCAGGGGTTTGGAAGGTGCTGTTGAAGGAGCCTTGGTGAGTTGCTGCAGTGCATCTTGTAGATGGTACATACTGCTGCCACTGTGGAGGTGGTGGAGGGGGTTTCATCTTCAGTTGATTCTTTCAGGAAAAACCAATCATTTGTGTTTGTGGTTTATGATTTTTTGGAAATTAGTATATGCATACGTTCCAAGTGAGCTAAAATACTTATTTGATATCTTGTGTCTAAACCACGTCCATCAGGCCTTTGAAGTTGTGTTTTACATAAGGAACTACAGCAGAGAAACAAGTCAGCTGAAAAGCACGCGGCAGGAACATCTGCTGCAGTGGTTCTTATATAATGGGCTGCAGAACACTGGTCATCCATGAGGGTCCTCTGGATGGTCCCTGGGCTGGTCTAGAATGTAAATCACTGACATGCAAGGCCATAAAGAGAACAGGCTACACTCACATGGTATCACACAACCAGACCCGCTCCTGCGTGTGCAGCACCAGCTGACATAAGCCCAAGTAACGACAATGTAGTTTTAGGAGCAAGATTTACAAAATTGAGATGTACAAAATTGTGAGGGGCCTGGATAGAGTGGGTGGTAAGGGCTTTTTTTACCTTAGCAGAGAGGCCAGTGACTAGGGAGCATAGATTCAAAGCTAGTGGTAGAAAGATTAAAGGGGAAATGAGGATAACCTTTTCATCCAGAGGGTTGTAGGGATCTGGAACTCACTGCCTGAAAGGGTGGTAAAGGGAGAAACTCTCAACTAATACAAAAGGTGTCTGGAAATGCACCTTAAGTGCTGTAACCAGCAGGGGCATGGACCGAATGCTAGAAAGTGAGATTAGGCTGGGTGGCTCGTTTTTCAGTCAGCACAGACATGATGGACCGAGTGGCCTCTTTCTGTGTCAGAAACTTTCTATGATTTATGTTCCTGTTGATTTTATTTGATTCATATAGATGTTAAATAAATATTACTTTCACAGAAGAAGGTTATTGCAATGATTTTATTGCACACATTAGAATTTTTCAAATAAATGTGTTCTCTTTTAGTATTAATGTTTAAAATATGAAAATGTCCACACTTTTGTTTCTGGCATGAATTAATAATTTATTTCTATAATAAAAATTGTGCATACATTTATGGCAGTTAGTAGTCAAAAAGCAGCAAAATAATTATAGTCTCTTTTTTGTGATGGTTAGTGAAAGTGGGTGGGGTAGGGGTGGTTGGTGGTCCACAGAGTCTTTTGCCCCACCCCCTCCGTGGGTGTCCAGAGTGAGCTCAGCATCGAAACACAGCAACCTGGAGTCCTGCTCAATGGTTATCTTCTAAACTGCATATTCCTGTCAAAGTCCATTTACATTTTTTAGGCCTGCAGAAGTTTACTCCAACCTCTTCCCAATCAGAGGGGCCACCTACTGTGGCTACTGCTATGGTTGGCTTTCTGATCAGAGCTGGCCCACAATGAGATGAGGGTTGTGCTCATTCCTGCCTTGCATTATAGAACCATAAAGCATTGGAGGATGGCATTCAGTCCATCATGCTTATGTCTGCTTTAAGAAATAGTGATCTAAATAGTTCCAGCGTCCTTCTGTCTCCCCATAGCCCCACTTCTTTTTTTTTAAGTATTCTTATCTCTTTTGATTTTGCTTCCACCACCCTTTCAACAGTGAATTCCAGATCATAACATGAAAACAAATTCTCTTCATCTCCCCTCTGGCTCTTTTGCCAATTATATTAAATTTGTGTCCTCTGTTAGAAACAGGAGGAGGTCATTCAGCCCCTTGGACATGTTCCGCTATTGAATTAAATCATGGCTGGTCTGTATTTTAACCCTATCCACCCACTCTATTTCCATATCCTTTAATACCCTTAAATCTAACTATCTTAGTTTTTAAATTATCGATAGTCCCCCAGTCTCAACAGCTTTTTGGAGGAGAGAGTTCCAATTTCCTCCTATCCTTTGCGTGCAAAAGTGCTTCTTGCCATCACCCCTGAATGACCTAACTCCAATTTTCATGCTCTGTCACCCTTATCCTGGACTCTCACCGCCCCGCACCAAAGGAGATAGTTTCTCTCTGTCGCTCCGATTATTCCTTTCATCATTCTCAATACATCAGGGATAAGTTTCTGCCAGGTTCAAACACAATGACCAAACCAGGGAGGAAAAAAAAGAGAATTTTAAATGAGATGTGGAAAACCTTTCGAGCTCATGTTTCCACAATATTTTACACTGGCCCAGGATTTAGTTCACTCTGATCAGGACCTGCCAACAAAATCTCATGCCTTCAGGTAGAAATTGTGAAATACTGCCAATTGCGCTGGTTTGAGAAGGTCCTTAATTTGCACTCATATTTTTAAGCATAACAGGCATTGTTCAATTTGGTTACATCAAGAAAAGAAATGTGCTAAGAAACTGACTAGTGAACAATAATGAAACTATTAAATGGTTCATATAGTTAGTCATTTTCAGTGAATTTAAATCAGGTTACTCACAGATGGAGGACTGGACAATCTCATTTAAAAATCCTAGTTTTATGATTAATCAAATTTCAGCTATGTTAATAAAACTGCCAAAAAATGGTCTTTATATAGTTTTAAATGGAAAGCAATAAAAAGAATTGATTACTTTATGTTGCGATGCCTGATTGCGCTGGTTTAGGGAAGATTTTCCCTCTGTGATTATGCAAATTGAATTTGCATAAATAAGATTTGGAGTAGGGTAAAGAGGATGTCTGGAATCCCATTGGCTTTGATGATTCTGCATAGCTGTTAGTTAGACCCAGTCTCGGGCCGGATATTTTAGATTAAATGTTGTGATTGCATGAGCCAAGTAACGCCTGTCACCCAGGAGCACAGGTCAAAAAAAATCAAGCAGTCGGTGACATTTCACGACACTAACTTCAGTTAAAATGACACTGTGACAATAGAGAACTGCCCACCGTTCACTGATGTCAGTGATATCAAGGGGAGGATGTGCAGCAACTGTACACACAATGGCTGTTCCATGGCTGTCATTGGTCTGCAGTTGTACAGTGTTAAACTGAACAAGATGATCAGGACAAGCCTGTAAATTTTCAGATGCCTCACACTGGTAAGAAAGAATTGGGAATACCTTCAGGATGTCCCAAAGTGTTTTACAGCTAATTAAGTACTTCTCATGTGCAGTGACTGTTGTAGTGTAGGAAACATGGCAGCCAATTTACACACAGTCAACTCCCACCAACAGCAATGTGATAAAGACCAGCTAATGTGTTTTAGTTGATTGAGGGATGAATGTTGGACATGATACTGAGGAAAGCTCTCCAGCTATTCTTCAAATAGTATTAAGCAAGCTCTTTACCTGTGAGGGCAGACAGGGGTCTCAGTTTAACATCTCATTTGGAAGATGACACCTCAGACAGTACAGCACGCCCTCAGGGTCAGTTTTGATTTTGTGCTCAAGCCCTGGTGTGGGACTCAAATACAAAATCTTTTGACTCTAAGCTGAGATAGCTCAGTGGTAACAATTTCTGTGTAAGGAGTCTACGGGGCAATATAATCCACTCTCCTGTATTTCACAGACAGATGCCCCTTATGTTGTTGGAACATTTTGTATTCACCCTGTCCAATATACTCTCCCAACAGGAATGACCTGTCAGGCCAGAAGCTCATACTCAGACTCGGAGGTTCTTTGGGGACATCGATTCAACCCAGTGTTGACTCTGGAGAAAGATTTCTATGAAGTGGATTATAACAGTTTCCATGAAACCTACGAAACAAACACCCCAGACTGCAGCGCCAAGCAAGTGGCAGAGATGAAGGCAGCAGGCCGGATCCTGTCTGAGCTGTCGTACCCACACCTTCCCAGTGAGGAAGTTGAGGCAGAGGAAGAGGAAAATGCAGGCAAAGAAGGATATCTCAGCACAAACAGCCCCGCTGCCAAAATGAAGGAATTAAAGCCTTCCTCCACAACTGAAGACTCGGAATACTGTACAGGGTTTTCAGCCAGGTTTATACAGGGATTGGAAGAAGCACAGAAACTCTAGGCTCTAGTGAGCTGTGGGATTCCCCTAGACACTGGTGTACTGTTACTGGTTGACCAAACTAGTGATTTATACACACACACATATATATTTTTATATATATATATATATATATATATATATATACATATATATATATATAGACCCATCATGTACAGTGTGGATCAATCAGAATTAGGGAATGGGCTAGCATCATTTGTACATAAAGAATAAATGTCACCATTCACTGTTCCTGCCTATTTATTACTGGGCACCTATTGTGCATTCAGTATATCTTTTCTTTTGGCTGTTAGATGGTTAGTTCTAGAAGGAAAGTGCAGGGCTGGAGGTAGTGGGAGCTCCTCCTCACTCAGTTTCATTAGTAATATCCCTAACCATTGATGTCTGTGTCTGCTCTTTAAACTGATTCTATTTCAAGTCTGGTGGTGGTGCACTCTAGTTTTCATTGAATGGGAATATATTAGAAACATTTCTTTCTTGGGGAGGGTGGGTGAGCTGTGATCAAACATTTGGGCCACTACCTTTCCCCTGCCTTGGTTCTCCAATCCCATCAGCTGTCAATGTTCTGAATTGTTTTGGGGTACCGCTGACCTCTGCTCATGATATCAGACACACAACCAGCCCAACCCTATGTGGAACAGCACCCCTAGAACCTGAACTCGTACAAAATGCATACAGCGCATTTCAAAGTGAGGGAGTCGACAGGGAGCTCAGTGGGCATTTGATTCATCCACTGAATTACTTGCGTAGCCCTAGGTCCCCTTCACTTTTTGCCCAACTTGTTAACTTGTTTTCGGAGTTCCAAACTCAGATTGGTCTTTGATTCTTCTGTACAGCAAATGGTGGCTGGGTTTGACTTTTGGAAACTGGGACACTGTAACTCCAGCAGGAAAGGAATCACTACAGCAAGATTCCTGGGCTGATTTTCTGGAATACCCAGAATAATTGCGCCAACAAAGTAGATTTTGAAGTCAGAGGTTGGACCTGTTATCCCTTTGCTACAATCTCAGGGGTTGGTGGTTGAGTGACTCAGCCAGACTGACACCACAATCCTGGATATTCAGACAGTGAAGGTGGTGAGTTACAGGCTGGCATCTTCTTGTGATTACTGCCTGTTGTGAAATGCCAGGTGAAAGGCAGATGGTACTCATGCACCCCAGCAATTAATTTCTACTTCCTTCTCGTATCCTGTGGCCTTGACCTTATTGCTTGCATTCAGCACTTCAATCCTGTGATATTTTCTGCACTGTTCCTGTTGCTCCTGTTTCTCAGCCAGAGGAAATGAGAATATAGTTGAGAGGTGTCACTTCCAGCAGTCATTTCTCTGTCAAAGACCACAGTTAGGACAAATCTTTCTCTGTTCCAATCTCTCTTTCTACCTGTCCCTTTCTCTCCATCACTTTCTTTCTTTTGCTCTGTTTCTTTTCTCAGACTTTCACCTGCAGGGAAATTGAAAATACTGGTCAATGGTCCTCAGCCCTTGCGCCACCTCTAACACTCCACCACATTCTCTGCCTGTCCCTGCTCCATACTCCGCAAACACTTTCCTTCCAATTTCTAATTTAATCTGTCACTTTAACTTAGTTGCTCGTATTGTCAACTCCCAGGCAGGGCTCACCTCTGGCCTTTAACTATGAGGAGAGGTTGGAGAAACTCGGATTGTTCTCACTAGAGCGACGGAGATTGAGGGGCGACTTGATAGAAGTTTACAAAATTATGAGTGGCATGGACAGAGTAGATAGAAGCTTTTTCCCAGGGTGGAAGAGTCAATTACTAGGGGACATAGATTTAAGGTGAGAGGAGAAAACTTTAGAGGAGATGTGCGGGGCAAGTTTTTTACACAGAGGGTAGTGAGTGGAATTCGCTGCCAGAGGAGGTAGTGGAAGCAGATACGAAAGTGGTGTTTAAGAGGCAGCTTGACAAATACATGAATAGGATGGGAATAAAGGGATACGGACCCCGGAAGTGCAAAATATTTTAGTTTGACGGGCAATATGATCGGCGCAGGCTTGGAGGGCCGAAGGGCCTGTTCCTATGCTGTACTTTTCTTCGTTCTTTCTTAACGATTTGAGCATATAATCCATGCTGTCACCCAGTCCAATACTGAAAAAGTGCCGCACTGGTAGAGCTCCCAGCTTTCAAAGGAGGCATTTAACCGAGGCCTGTTCAAGTGGACGTGAAGGATCTCGTGACAACTTTTCAAAGAAGAACAGGGAAGTTTCCATGATGCCCTGGTCAACAATTTTCCTTAAGTCAGATCAGCAGGCTATTTATCTCATGTTTGAGGGGCTTACCGGTATGCTATAATTACTGTTAGAATAACTGTCCGCACCTCAAAATCAATTCATCTCAAATGCTTTGACACGTCATATAAATGTAAGTCTTTCTTCCTTAGTGTACTAAGTGTTTCCATTTCTCATTCCAGTCTGTCTCCTCATTCTCCTCCCATATTAGTCGAAGGAGCTCCCAACAGTATTCTCTAGCATTGGCCAGGAGCATCTATGGACCTTTCGTCCAGCCCTGAGGAAGTGCCTTGCTGTCACTGAGCCTGATTGGGAGTCCTCAGGATGAGGCAGAGAGGCAGCCACATCCAGAGGCCTGCTTCCCCCCTCTAGGGGACAAAGCATTGGAGCATTCCTGAGCATAGACATCAAGTCACTGTTTGGGACTGTCTATGGACAAAAGGTGAGTGGGTAGCAGTGGTGTTTAGCGGGGAGGAGTGGCAAGAAGGCACCAGGTTCTATTCAGATACCACCAGCCTGCTTCCAGTTGTCTTATTGGATTGTGGAACACATGGCAACTCACTACTTTAATTCAATTCAGAAGAGAGAGTGTGAGATGGGATTTTGTGTAAAGAATGACCTCAGGACATCCCAAAGTGCTTTATAGCCAACAAAATACTTTGAAGGTAAGGCCAATGGTAGACAACATCCTAAGGCCAATGGTAGAACAACATCCTACCTCCCCAGTGTGGAACAGCAGACACAGTGCAGACCTAAAGTCAAAGCAAGGATGTTCCTCCTCAGTACATCTCCATCTCTGCCTTGACTGCTGCATTTCCCAGATGAGCTATCAATTATGGGAATATATTGGAGAGACTGGGTGACAGTTGAATCTAACTGAGTAGAGTCATTTGTTAGAATGTCTCAGTGCTTCCTAACAATGGCATTGAGTTATCAGAACATTAAAAAAAACCTGTTGAGAATGTGAACTTTGTCTTTTGTTACAGTCAATTTGTGAGGAAACAGATGATTTTTGTAAAAATGCCCTACTTTTTATGGAAGTAATATATTTTCAAAATGCTTTGAGTAACGTCCTCGATCCTTAACCATTCCCGGGGCTGTCCTGCAGGAATTGGAGGAAGTGAACAATTATCAATGTGATGTCAGTGGATGACAGATAAGACCTCCTCTCTCACTACTCGCCAACTGCAGCACTCAATTGGGGGCAAGGTTTGGTGCAGTGCCTATCTGCTGAAAAATATAAACCCACCACTAAAGTGTAAAAGGTGTGTAAAGTGTAAATCATTCTACTTGGCACTTTCCCGAGTAACCACATCCTCCCAGTGATTCCAATATGTTCATAGATGAAACCAATCTAGAAAAAAACTGCTAAACACCTGAGAAAATCCAACTCTTCAGATAACGACCAAAAGCTGTTGTTCAGGGAAAGTGTCAAATGGTGACTGAAGACATTAAGTTCCGCTTCATAACACTGTATCCAGGATTTTCACCCACGTTCTAGGATCACATTGCACAATCCAGACCTTTTAATTCTGTGAAAAATGAAATAGGATGCCTATGGCATGAAAGTAAGTAGTTACACTGAGAGTTCAGTAGGACAGGAGCTGTAGCTTAAGCTATACTCATTTTTCATGGCACTGTATTGCAGAGAAAAACTGAAATACACAAAAATGCATGTTTCACAATGTTGAATCTGGTATTTTCTAGAAGGTCATGAGGCACTTTTTGGTGTATTTTGGTCTGTATAGTCAACCTTTGAACAAAAGTATAATTTATTCTGGAAGGGTTTCACATATTTTAATTATTAAAATAAAGTAGTTCTTGCAAGTTACAATTGACTGATGATTTTTGTTCTGTCAGAAGGTAAACCACAGTGTGGCATCATTCCATCAACACAGAGTAGAATGAGACCTTAATGGTTGAAAATCTTATCCCAAATTGCAGAGACGGGTTAATTGGCATAATCAGGAGATGGTGGCATAGTGGTAATGTCTCTGAGCTAGTAATCCAGGGGGCCCAGGCTGAGGCCCTGGAGACATGGGTTCAAACTACAGCAGCTACAGTGAAATTTAAAGTTAATTAATAAATCTGCAATATAAAAAAGCTTGCCTCAGTAATGGTGACCGTGAAACTGTCATCGACTGTTGTAAAAACCCCATCTGGTTCACTGATGGCCTTTCGGGGAGGAAATCTGCCATCCTTACCTGGTCTGGCCTACATGTGACTCCAGACCCACAGCAATGTGAGTGACTCTTAACTGTCTGAAATGTTCTAGCAAGCCTCTCGTTTCAAGTGTAAATATTGTCAGCAATGCCCACATCGCAGGAAAGAATAAAACAAAACAAAAGAGTGGCATTGGAACTCGTACCGGGGTATCGGCACTGCCTGCCATTCCACTTCACAAACGATACCCAGGGTTCAGTCCAATGAATGGAGGCTAAAAAAAGATTTTTTAAAACTTCAGCTCCAAAGAGAGCCTGAAGTTAAGAGATTGAAAGGAATGGATTGTCTCCAACTAAATACTCATACCTTCTGCAGCTCCCAGTTGGCCAGCTGAGAACTCAAGGATCAGAATACGAGCCAACTCCCACTCTACTTCATCTAAACCTCAACAGGATTTCCATCTTTACTCCATCGTACTTATTTAAGTTCTATTTAAATACACTATGGGCAGAATTTTGCCCTCGGCGTGCAGTTGGGGCGGGCAGGAAGCTGGCCGCCGCCTGCAATTGGCAGCACGCTGCAATTTCACGCTGGGCGGGCCAGCTAAGGCCCTGCCCAGAGTGACATGTGAGTGGCAGCACTGAGTGCTGTTTGTGCAGGCAAGGGGGCGCGGTGTGGGGAGGGGGAGCTGGTCTAGCGCAAACTTCAGACATGCGCCTGAGAGGGACATGTTTTTAATTAAAAATTAAAGCTTTTATTTCATTTGCATTTGATTTTGGAAACCTCACCCTGCCCGTGCATGAGGTTTCCAAAAAAATGGAAGGGCCGCTTGGCCTTTAGGTTGAACGGACAGTGAAAAATTCAGCACAATTGATAACTTAATGGCCTTAATAGGCCTTTCCATCGTCGGCGTGCACCTGCTGACCGAACTATGGTGCGAGTGGGCTTTGACATTGGCACGCTCAGCCGATGTCATCGCGTGTCATTTCACACTCGGTTGGGTTAGGGGTGTGCCCACCCGCCAAGCTAAAAAATCCTGCCCCATGTTATACTGACCTCAACCATTCTCTGTGATAGTGAATTCCACATTCTCGCCATTCTCTGGGTGAAGACATTCCCGCCGAATTTTCTATCGAATTTACTGGAGAATACCTTATATTTATGGCCCCTAGTTTTGGACACTGGCACTAGTGGGAATATCTTTCCTACATCTACCTGATCAAACACTTCTGTAATCTTGAAGACCTCCATCAGGTCTCCCCTCAGTCATTTTTTCCCTCAGTCTTTTCTCTAGAGAAAAACAAAACCCCAGTCTATTCAGGTTGTGAGGGCAGTCTGAGAACACTCCCTTGAGGTGGAAGAGTGTCAGTGGAAGATTCACCCATCTCACCCTGCACTGAAAACTGCATTAAATATGGGGTGGAGCTAAATGGAGAAGTGGCAGGAGTGGACAGATCAAAGTTGCTGGAGCAATAGATATTTTAATTTTATTTGAAACCCCTTTTTGTTCAAGGCTCGATCATTTTCTCTCGAATTAAGAGTAGGTCAGAAATGGGAGGGTTCAGGCAATGGAGAATTTGGAATGAATGTGCATAAATACATGGAGTACAGTAAGTATGGTTGGTGAGCCACAGGCACAATTTGCCATATGGGACTGTGAGATAGTGACGATGCGGAAATCTGGCTCAAACGAGGGGAGGGCTGGGCATTTAATACTCTGGCTACAAACTATTTAGGAAAGATAGGGGAAGGATTAAAAAAGAGGAGCAGGGTGGCAGTATTGATTGAAAATGTTGTCGTAACAATAGAAAGGAAGTAATTGAGGATTCAAAAACAGAATCAATATTGTTAAAAAAAGGAACATTTGAGGAGCTATTACACTGCTGGGTATATAGTTTAGGCCACAAAATAGTGAATCATATAAAATTATAGAAACTGACAGTGTTATGATCCCAGCTGATGTTACTACTGGATAAGTCAGTACAGTGTGGAGTTCATCTTGATCCTAATTTTTATTTTTTGTTTAGAAACGTGGAGGGAGGTTACTGAACAGAGTCACAGGAGTTAGCTGATGAACATTTAACAAAAGAACAAAACATTTATTAAAAATGAACTATACTACTATACTCCTTCACCCACAACTATACCTTTACAGATTCATAAGGATAACACAAGTTACAAAAGCTATCTTATACTCTAATGTTCATAGTAAGTACACAGTCAATAGGTGACCTGTGGTCTGACACACCAACCTCTGAAACTAAGTGACAGATGCCACCCCAAAGAGATGCTATGGATCTCTCATCAACTCCTCCCCCCCCCCCACTCAGAGGCTTGTCACATCACGAGCCAACTGGTCTCACTGAACTCCGTCTTTCGCATAAGGGTTTCCAATCTCCACTCTCAAAGAACACGCTTTGGACTCTTCTCCCAAACAACACTTCCACTCAGGCATCTTCCGCAAGGGTCCACCTCCAGGGTTTCAAACTCTCCTTCCAAGCGCCACATGCAATCAGGCTTTGCCTTCCACACACTCTCACTGACTCAGCCATGCCAACAGAACACCACTGCTTCACATGCCCATAGTAAAGAGTTACAGACCTTCGGCTGTCTCTTTGGATCTTCTGGCTTTTCACAAGCCTATTTTGCTTTAGGTCTGTGTCCTGCAGCTTCTTCCCTTTAGGCTTGGAGCCTTTCTCTGCTCCTCACTCTTAACTTCACTTAACAGGACCTTTTTTCAGATTCTTGTTCTTTCCCTTTGGCTAGTCTTCTTGGGACTTTCTCTAATTCACCTTCCTGGTTTTGGGGACCTCCTCCTTTAGTTTTTGGAAGCTGTTTCCTGCAGTTCTCTCCCCTGTGTCCTGCTTCTCCTGGCAGCTGACTTCCAACTTTAGTTATCTGTCCCTCTCCTCTGCTGCTTCTGCTGGCAACACCTTTCAACCTTTGAGTTCCATTTACTCTGAGGCTGTGCCCTCAGGTCCTAGTCTCTCCTACTAATGGAAACATCTTCCCCCTGTCCACTCTATCCAGACCTTTCAGTATCCTGTAAGTTTCAATCAGATCCCCCCTCATCCTTCTAAACTCCAGCGAGTATAGACCCAGAGTCCTCAAACGTTCCTCATATGTTAAGCCTTTCATTCCTGAGATCGTTCTCGTGAACCTCCTCTGGACCCTCTCCAGGGCCAGCACATCCTTCCTGAGATACGGGGCCCAAAATTGCTCACAATATTCTAAATGTGGTCTGACCAGAGCCTTATAAAGCCTCAGCAGCACATCCCTACTTTTATATTCTAGTCCTCTCAAAATAAATGCCAACATTGCACTTGCCTTCCTAACTACTGACTCAACCTGCAAGTTAACCTTAAGAGAATCCTGGACTAGGACTCCCAAGTCTCTTTGTACTCTAGACTTCTGAATTCTCTCCCCATTTAGAAAATAGTCTATGCCTCTATTCTTCCTACCAAAGTGCATGACCTCACACTTCCCCACATTGTATTCCATCTGCCACTTCTTTACCCATTCTCCTAACCTGTCCAAATCCTTCTGTAGCCTCCCCGCCTCCTCAATTATATCTGTCCCTCCACCTATCTTTGTATCATCTGCAAACTTAGCCAGGATGCCCTCAGTTCCTTCATCTAGATCATTAATGTATAAAGTGAAAAGTTGTGGTTCCAACACTGACCCCTGCAGAACTCCACTAGTCACCGGCTGCCATCCTGAGAAGGACCCCCTTATCCCCACTCTCTGCCTCCTGCCAGACAGCCAATCTTCTATCCATGCTAGTACCTTGCCTCTAACACCATGGGCTCTTATCTTACTGAGCAGCCTCCTATGCAGCACCTTGTCAAAGGCCTTCTGGAAGTCCAAGTAGATAACATCCATTGGCTCTCCTTTGTCTAATCTGCTCGTTACCTCCTCAAAGAATTCTAACAGATTTGTCAGGCATGACCTCCCCTTGATGAAACCATGCTGACTTTGCCCGATTTTACTATGCACTTCCAAGTATTCTGAAATCTCATCCTTAATAATGGATTCGAAAATCTTACCCAACGACCGAGGTCAGGCTAATTGGCCTATAATTTCCTGTCTTTTGCCTCACTCCCTTCTTAAACAGGGGGGTTACATTAGCGATTTTCCAGTCCTCTGGGACCCTCCATGACTCCATTGAAAGATCACCACTAACGCCTCCACTATCTCTTCAGCTACCTCCTTCAGAACTCTGGGATGTAATCCATCTGGTCCAGGTGATTTATCCACCTTCAGACCTTTCAGTTTTTTTAGCACCTTCTCCTTGGTAATGGCCACCATACTCACCTCTGCCCCCGACTCTCTTGAACTTTGGGGATGTCACTCGTGTCTTCCACTGTGAAGACTGACACAAAGTACCTATTCAGTTCCTCCGCCATTTCTTTGTTCCCCATTACTACTTCTCCAGCGTCATTTTCCAGTGGCCCAATGTCCACTTTTGCCTCTCTCTTACCCTTTATATATCTAAAAAAACTTTTGCAATTTTTTTAATATTACTGGCTGGTTTACCCTCATATTTAATCTTCTCCCTCCTTATTTCTTTTTTTTGTTGTCCTCTGTTGGTCTTTGTAGGCTTCCCAATCCCCTGGTTTCTCACTGCTCTTCGCCGCATTGTATGCTTTCTCTTTAGCTTTTATGCTGTCCCTGACTTCCCTTGTCAGCCATGGTTGCCTGGTCCTCCCTTTAGTATGTTTCTTCTTCCTAGGGATGAATTTTTGCTGTGTCTTCCAAACTACTCCCAGAAACTCCTGCCATTGCTGTTCCACTGTCTTTCCTGCTAGACTCATCTCCCAGTCAATTCTGGCCAGCTCCTCCCTCATGCCTCTGTAGTTGCCTTTATTCAACTGTAATACCGTTACACCTGATTCCAGCTTTTTCCTCTCAAATGGCAGGGCAAATTCTATCATATTATGGTCACTTCCTACTAAGGGTTCCTTCACCTTAAGCTCCCTTATCAAATCTGCCTCATTTCACATCACTAAATCTAGAATTGCCTGTTCCCTAGTGGGCTCCACCACAAGCTGCTCCAAAAAGCCATCTCGTAGACATTCCACAAATAATGTCAGAGGAACTGTGTTGGAAATTGGCATAATCGGAACAGATGTGATGGAGGCGAAGGAACTGAGAGAATGGGATGGAGTCCTTACAGGAAGCGGGGTGTGAGGAGCTGTAGTCGAGGTAGCTGTGGGAGTCGGTAGGCTTGTAATCAATATTGCTGGACAGTCTATCACCAGAAATTGAGACAGAGAAGTTAAGGAAAGGAAGTGTCAGTGATGGACCATGTGGAAATGATGGGTGGAAATTAGAAGCAAAATTAATATTTTTTTTCAGGTCCAGACAAGAGCATGAAGCAGCACCAAAGCAGTCATCGATGTACTGAAGAAAGAGTTGTGGGAGGGGGCCTGAGTAGAACTGGAAAAAGGATGTTCCACATACCCCATAAAGAGACGGGCATAACTGGGGCCCATGTTGGTACCCATAGCCACACCTTTTATCTGGAGGAAATGAGAGGTGTTTAAGGAGAAATTGTTCAGTGTGAGAACAAGTTCAGCCAGACAGAAAGTGGTGGTGGATGGGGATTGTTCAAGCCTTTGTTCGAGGAAGAAGCAGAGAGCCCTCAGACCATCCTGCTGGGGGATGGATGTGTAGAGGGATTGGACGTCCATGGTGAAGAGGAGGTGGTTAAAGCCAGGGAATGGGAAATTGTTGAAATGATGTAGGGCATCAGAGGAATCGCGGATGTAGGTGGGAAGAGACTGGACAAGGGGAGAGAGAATGGAGTCAAGATAGCAAGAAATGAGTTCCGTGGGGCAAGAACAGGCTGATACGATTGGTCTGCCGGGACAGTCCTGTTTGTGGCTTTTGGGTAGGAGGTAGAAGCGGGCCGTCTGAGTTTGGGAGACCTTGAGGTTGGAAGCTGTGGAGGGAAGAACTCCAGAGGAGATAAGGTCAGTGACAAGGTCATTGTGGAAACAATGGCTTGATGTTCAGTGGTGGGGTCATGGTCCAGAGGGAGGTAGGGGGAAGTGTCTGCGAGTTGACGCTCAGCCTCTGCTAGGTAGAGGTCAATGCACCAGACAACAACAGCACCACCCTTGTCAGCAGATTTGATGACAAAGTCAGGGTTGGACCTGAGAGAATGGAGTGCGGCAAGTTCAGAGAGAGACAGGTTAGAGAGGGTGAGAGGAGCAGAGAAATTGAGACAGCTGATGTCACGCCGACAGTTCTCAATGAAAAGATCAAGAGCAGGTAAGAATCCAGAGGGAGGGGTCCAGGTGGAGGGAGAATATTGGAGGTGGGTAAAAGGATCCATTAAGCGGGGAGAGGACTCCTGCCCAAAGAAGTGAGCCCGGAGACGAAGATGGCGGAAGAAGAGTTCAGCATCGTGCTGAGCCCAAAATTCATTGAGATGAGGATGTAAGGGTATGAAACTGAGTCCTTTGCTGAGCACTGAATGTTCAGCATCGGAGAGGGGAAGGTCAGGGAGTAGAGTGAATACATAGCCGGGATTGGAAGACGGGATGGGGTCAGAGGGACAGGCAAGGGTGGAGGTTCCTGGATGGGCATTGGTATTGATGAGTTGTTGGAGCTTGCGTTCCTTTGCACCTGAAAGAGACATAGTTTCTTGCTGAGGCGTCGGATGAGATGAAGAATAAAATGAAACTGGGGGCAAGGACAGCTTAGAGATAGGGTGAGTCAGTGCTGCTAGAGGGAGAGGTCGAGTGTGTTCATATGGCGGCGCATGGCACTGAGTGTGGATCTCAGGATGCGACGAGAACAGCAGTCCGAGGAGTGTTGTATGTCCCGGAGATACCTGTAATCCTGGGTGGGTTTGAAACACGAGGGATGGAACTTCAGTTGAAATCCACGTGGGGTAAGTCGGAGATGGAGACAGTCACTGTGGAAGGAGATATGGCTGTGAAAGTGAGTTTTAGTAAACACCTTGTCAAACACCAGGAGAGAAATGGAAAGCAATGAAGGTGAACAGGGCAAAAGAGAGAGGCGGAAATCCTGTCGGAGAGAAGAACAGTACTTCTTCAAGGTAGGCATTCCTGGAAAAGAAGTGACAGTCAATTAAAAGCAAAGATAAAAGCAAAATACTGCGGATGCTGGAAATCTGAAACCAAAACAAAAATAGCTGGAAAAACTCAGCAGGACTGACAGCATCTGCGGAGAGGAATACAGTTAACGTTTCGAGTCCGCATGACTCTTCATCAGAACTAAGGACAAACAGAAATGAGGTGAAATATAAGCTGGTTGAGGGGGTTGGGACTGGTAGAGCTGGATAGAGGGCCAGTGATAGGTAGAGGCAAAGAAGAGATTGCCAAAGATGTCATAGACAAAAGGACAAAGGGCTGTTGACGATGGTGATATTAACTAAGGAACGTGCTAATGGTGACATTAAGGGTAGAAAGCAGGACGAGCAAGTGACAGATAGCCCTAGTGGGGATGGGGTAGGGGGAAGGGATCGAAATGGGGTAAAAGGTGGAGATAAAACAATGAATGGAAATACATTTAAAAATAATAGAAATAGTGGGAAAAGAAAAAATATATTTACATTTATTGAAAAAAGTATTATATATAGATAAATAGATATAAATTATGGAAAATTATTATTGGGTAGGCACCTAGCTGGGATATTGAGTGACTCATCCATCTCCCACACTGGCACTGACCACCTGAGGTCATTGCCTGCGTGAGGGCTTTGTAGGTCTGAGCGCTATCCCAGGAACCCCTGCTTCTGTCGCTGGAGCTGCCTCTCCATGAGAGTTGCCACTCTCTCAGTGGAGGAGGCAGTGCATTCGGCCATGAAGGCCAATGCAGTGCTCATGCTCCATATGGACTCCTCCACAACAGAGATCATGGTATGCATACCCTCATGGAACTTCGCCAGATCCTCCTGCACATCTTGCTGGACATCCAGCATCGGCCGCCTAATGGACAACTCCAGGGGCTTATCATCAGACTTCGACTGAGCATCGTCCTAGCCCCCAGCAGTCCTCCGACTGCCGGTGCCCTGGGCATTCTCTGTCTCCGCCTGCATCTCAAGCGAGTGTGAAGTGCCCTCACCAATGTGCACTGAGATACTAGCTGTCACTCTAATGCCCACCGGCGTGTTGGTATTTGCTCTGGTGCCTGCTTCAGAGAGCGGGTGTGATGCAGGTGCAAATGACTCCCGATGGTCCTCCAGTGTCAGGGTGGCCCTTCGGGATCTGGAGATCGAACACCTGCTAGTGAACCTAAAGGGGAGAAGAAGGACAAGTCATTGGTTAAAGACATCACATTGTCACTGTGCATGTCAGGCACCCTGGTGAGACAATGGAGATCTGCATCATGGTGCCCTCGTCTTCCAATGGTCAATGGGGACTCTAGGTTCGAGACTCAGATCAATGAAGGGACTACACTAGAATGGTTGCACAATCTGAAGCTCTCACTTCTGTGCACTGCACTCTTAATGGTCTGGCACCTTTGCCTCTCAATGCCCAGTTGCCTGAGGGGCGTGCCAGTTCTCGAGCTCTAGCATGTCTTGTTCATATCTCAAGGGGATTAGGAGGCTAGCAGGGCCTCCGCCGGTCTGTGACCTTTCTATATTGTTGTGGGCTGTCTTCTTCTGAAAGGACAGAGGAGCATTGATTAGTCCACTCTCTACCTGCAGCACCATTGCAGCCTGGCCAACCCCATCTGAGGAGCACCTCACAGGGCACATCCCTGTGGTCATGGAGACCAATGGATGGTTGGCAGACAAAGAGAATTTAGATCGTGTTTGCTAAATTCTGCTTGCGGCTGTCTGCTGACCAGAAAACTGTGAAGCCAACTCTGCTTAGTCATTGCCAGCTGCACATGGCTACTATGACATCGTTTTGTCATAGATATTCTCTTGGGCACGGTGATGCCAGTCACCCCTGTGACTTTGTGAATATCTTATTCTTAGGGGCATACCTGTACTAGCAAATACTTAACTATCTACTAATAACATTAAGGTGTAATAATAGGACCAGCTTGCGACTGGAATGGGATTTTCATGTCTTTTGCATATGCCTCCGTATGTATCACTCTAAAGTCAGCCTTGGAAGACATTTGATAAGACAAACTGTGAAGCTATTTTAGTTCAGAGAAAGTGAACACACAAAGCAATAGATTTGGCAAGATTCACTTGGTTCAATTGGTCTGACTTTGAATTTAGGCTTGCTTCAAACAAAATAACTTCTGGCAACTCTTGAGCATCCTAGCATTTTGTTCTTGGTGAAAATTTGCCCATTATAGCGTTCTCTGCTAGATGTTTTTCTCTGTGTTCACAGTTGAGTGGAGTATTTTTGAACAACTCCACCTGAGCACCTGGAGCAGGGATCTCACTCTACTATAGCTATATGGGTTGTTTATTGAAACAGGCTAACAAATTGCTTATCATTTTGCTTTAGCTGAAATGATTCCTATACCGAGTCCACTTATTATTTTAATCACTTTTCTCCTCTGTACATTTTATAAAATGAACATGTTTTTTAAAAACACAAAGCTGAATCCAGGGTGGGAGAGAAATCCCGCTCTGCTCCCCTTTGAGGCTAATTAAAGTATTTAAACTGATTAATAGCTTATTGGAAGGGTAAGGTGGAATTGGAAGGGGTGCCGGATCTTCGTTCATTTGCGCTGTTCTGCTGAAGGGAGATACAGCAAGTGCGATGCCAATCTTGGCTTCCCCAGAGCATCAGCTTCACCCCATGAGGGTCCGGGGGCCCAAGAGGAACATGATTCTCAGTAAGAAGATGCCCTTGGCACTGTGCAGATGGCCAAAAGGGTAGTCATGCAGCGCTCAGGTATTGAACAGGATCGGCACCCCCATGGCATTGTGGGGCGGCAGAAGAACAGCAGGAAAGGCTGCCAATCACTAATGGGCAGCCACCTGCTCAGGAGAAAAGCTTCAACTGGCGAGGGGAGAACGACTGTCAGGATTTGGGCCCTGTGGCGTTAAGGGGCAATATTCTGCGGGAAGGGTAGAATTCAGGGCATCAGGAAGCCATGGGAGAGATGAAAGGGTCAAAAAGCCAATGGAGGCCAAATGGTCATCATTGGATCTACCACTGGATATGAAGCTACCTGGAGATGATCAAGACCCAGTGTAACAGGAGACTGTATCACTTCAGGCAGACGGCTATGAACCCTGACATTATTCCGGCAATAGTACTGAAGACTTGTGCTCTAGAATATGCTGTGCCCCTAGCCAATCTGTTCCAGTGCAGCTAAAACGCTGGCATCTACCCAGCTATGTGGAAAATTGCCCAGGTATGTCCACTCCACAAAAAGCAGGACAAATCCAACCCGGCCAATTACCGCCCCATCAGTCTACTCTCGATCATCAGGAAAGTAATGGAAGGGGTCATCAACAGTACTATCAAGCGACACTTGCTTAGCAATAACCTGCTAACTGATGCCCAGTTTGGGTTCTGCCAGGGTCACTTAGTTCCTCACCTCATTACAGCCTTGGTTCAAACATGGACTAAAGAGCTGAACTTGCAAGGCGAGGTAAGAGTGACTGCTCTTGACATCAAGGCAGCATTTGACCGAGTGTGGCATCAAGGAGCTCCAGCAAAACTGGAGTCAATGGGAATCGAGGAAAAACACTCTCCACTGGTTAGAGTCATACCTAGCACAAAGGAAAATGGTTATGGTTGTTGGAGGTCAATCATCTCAGCTCCAGGACATCACTGCAGGAGTTCCTCAGGGTAGTGTCCTCAGCCCAACCATCTTCAGGTGCTTCATCAATGACCTCCCTTCCATCATAAGGTCAGAAGTGGGGATGTTCGCTGATGATTGCACGATGTTCAGCACCATACGTGACTCCTCAGATACTGAAGCAGTCCATGTCCAAATGCAGCAAGACCTGGACAATATCCAGACTTGGGCTGACAAGTAGCAAGTAATGATCATGCCACATAAGTGTCAGGCAATGACCATCTCCAACAAGAGAGAATCCAACCATCGCCCCTTGATGTTCAATGACATTACCATCACTGAATGCCTCACTATCAACATCCTGGGGGTTACCATTGACCAGAAACTGGACTAGTCATATAAACACTGTGGCTGTAAGAGCAGGCCAGAGGCTAGGAATAGTGCATTGAGTAACTCACCCTCTGACTCCCCAAAACCTGTCCACCGTCTACAAGGCACAACTCGGGAGTGTGATAGAATACTCCCACAACACTGAAGAAGCTGGACACCATCCAGGATAAAGCAGTTCACTTGATTGGCACCACAAGCACAAACATTCACTCCCTCCGCCACCGACACACAGTAGCAGCATGAGTACCATCTACAAGATGCACTGCAGGAATTCACCAAGGCCCCTTATACAGCACCCTCCAATCCCATGCCCACCACCACCTAGAAGGACAAGGGCAGCAGATAGATGGGAACACCAACAGCTGCAAGGTCCCCTCCAAGTCACTCACCATCCTGACTTGGAAATATATTGCTGTTCCTTCACTTGTCGCTGGGCCAAAATCCTGGAATGTCCTTCCTAACAGCACTGTGGGTGTACCTACACCACATGGACTGCAGTGGTGCAAGAAGGCAGCTCACCACCACCTTCTCAAGGGCAATTAGGGATAGGCAATAAATGCTGGCCCAGCCAGCGAAGCGCCACATCCCATGAATGAATAAAAAGATGACGACCTCACAGCACTGCTCACCTTGCTCTGTCAGTAATCAATGTTATTATGGCCTTGAACTTGTTCAATTCTGGCTTCTTTGCAGGGTTAGCTGCAGCCCTAAGTGACATCTCAGAAGTGGCTGCTCACCAGGTCACTGATGCGCTCTGCAGGAGCATCATACTGAGGCACAGAGATGATACAACCAATGCCACCTGTCCAGTAAGATAACCATTGAGCAGGCCATTGGGCTTCTGAAGATGTGATACCAGTCCTAGGTGGTGCCCTCCAAAACCTTCCTCCCAGAGTCTTGGTCATTGCGATGGTCTGTTGCGCTCTCCATAACATGGCCCTCCAGAGAGGTGTGGACCTTGAGAATGGTGGGGACTTGGAAGGAAACAGTTCACTGGGGAGGAGCAGCAGGTAAGTTAGGAGGAGGAAGAGAAGGCGGAGGGAGATAATGCTCAACAGAAAGATGCACCTGCTGCACAATGAGGTGGCCTCCTTACACCTCCCTCCTCTCCCTCACGGCTTCCAGCATTAGAACCAGGTTAGCATCAATGAAGAGAGGCGAACCCCAGACCAGGTTGCTAGGCCTGGATTTCCACCTACCCTTCCTCATTTCTATCCTCCTCTGCCACACATCTCTTCCCTCCAGTTTCCTTCCTCAATACATCTCCTCTTTCCCCACCTCTCCATCACCCCATGCCCCCTCCCCCTCACCCATTTCTGTGCTGTACATGTTGGGTGCAAGGACCTAGTCTCCAAACCAACATGGGGGAATAGCATTATGATCCTACTTTTTAATTTCTTGCAAATATACTTCTCTCATTTCCCTGTTCATTTTCTTGCTAAAGATAGACTAATTATTTCCTCTGTGATTCACTACATCTCCCAGGAGGAATTACACATTTTGCATTCATATTAAGAAATTGCTTTCATCTCTTGATAAGTCACCCAGAGAAATGATGACACAACAGGAGACTGCTCACGTGGATTCCTCCTCCTACAGCCCAGGGAAAGTACCAACAATATTCAGTTGAAGTTGTAATTAACATTGCTGTATTATTCTTCACCAATGCATTTACTCCCTACTGAGAGACCAGTCCCTGTCACTGAGTGAGGATTCCCATGTCACTGTGTGTGACTAAATCAGCGAACTCTGATACAGAAGGATCGGATTTGAATTTCAAAGCAGATGCTTTATATTAGATGTAACCAATGCAAATGAATGGTTTCTCTCCATGTATAAACGAACTTGCATTAATGTATTGCTCTTCACAGCTTCAGGATACCCCAAAGCAATGAAATATTTTTGAAGGACAGTCATTGTTGTAATGCAGCAGCCAATTTGTGCACAGTAAGCTCCCTCAAACAGTAACAGGGATGAGCAGATAATCTGCTTTAAGTGATGTTGGTTGATTTGGCCAGAATACGAGGAAGAACTTTTTACATCTGCTTGAGGGGGCTAATGGGGCCTCAGTTTAATATCTCTTTCTCCTTATGTCTCCATCAAAATGCTTCATAATTTTTAACATCTTTTTCAAATTTCCCCTTTATCTTCCTTGCTTTAAGGAAAACACCAGGTTCTGTACTCTCTACATAACTGCAGTATGTGGGGGCTCCTGGATGCTACTGTGATCCAGGTTTCAACACATCTGCAGTAAGTGTTTGCAGTTTGAGGAACTTCGGCTCAGTCATTGAGCTGGAGGCTGAGCTGCAGACACTGCGACACATCGCGGGGGGGGCGGGGGGGGGGAAATTATCTGTATACTTTATACCAGGAGGCAGTCGCACCACTTAGGATAGGGTCTTCTGATTTGGTCAGTGGCCAGAGACAGGAGTGTGTTACTATGAGTGAGGCAGGTATGGGGAACAGAGGGCAGGAGTGCAGGAGTGTCAGCCTCTGCAATTGTCCAACAGGTTTGAGTCTCTCTCAGCTTGTTTGGGTGAGAGTGGGGGCTGCAGGGTAGATGAGCAAACTGACCATGGCACTGTGGGACAGGAAGCCATTCAAGTGGGGGGAGCAAAAAGGAATGTAGTGGTAGTAGGGGACAGTATATTGAAGGGGATTGACACTGTTTTCTGCAGCAAAGAGTGAGAGTCCAAACAGCTGTGTCACCTGCCCAGTGCCAGGGTTTGGGACATCTGCTCAGGGCTGGAGAGGAACTTGCAGTGGGAGGGGGATAATACAGTGGCTGTAGTCCATGTAGGTACAAACGACAAACGTAGAACTAGAAAAGAGGTTCTGCATAGAGAGTATGAGTAGCTGGGCACTACATTGAAAAGCAGAACCTCAAAGGTTATAATCTTTGGATTATTACCTAAACCACATGCAAACTGCATAGGGTACATAAAATGAGAGAGATGAATATGTGGCTCAAGGGCCGATGTGGCAGAAGTGCGTTCCAGTCTGTGGGGCACTGGCACCAATACTGGGGAAAGTGGGGGCTACACCATTGGGACAGAGTACACCTAAACCATACTGGGACCAGTGTTCTTTCAAACTGCAAACTAGGGAAATAGAGAGGATTTTAAACTAAATAGTGGGGGCAAGGGATCAAATTTGGGAAGATGTGGTATATCAAAGGGTAGAGACAAGGAAAGAGAATAAACTATTAATAGGGGAAATAAGGGTCAGAATAGTAGGAAGGGACAGAGAGAATGCACAAAGAATTGAGACTACATATTACAAAGATAACAAGAAGACATAACTAAAGGCTCTATATCTGAATGAGTGTAGCATTGATAACAAAGTAAACAA
This sequence comes from Carcharodon carcharias, assembly GCF_017639515.1. Taxonomy (NCBI): domain Eukaryota; kingdom Metazoa; phylum Chordata; class Chondrichthyes; order Lamniformes; family Lamnidae; genus Carcharodon; species Carcharodon carcharias. Next base: position 43,238,589 of record NC_054491.1, read on the forward strand.
ACTGATAGCGTACACTGAAGTAAACAAATATGACCTGATAGCCATAATGGAGAACGTGGCTGCAGGAATACAAGGATTGGGTCCTGAATATCAAGGGGTATATGATATTCAAGAAGGATAGGAAGCTAGGTAAAGGTGGAGGGGTAGCACTGTTGACCAAGGATGGTATTGGTGCAATAGTTAGAGATGACCTTGGTTCTGGAGATCAGGATGTAGAATTGGTTTGGGTGGAGATAAGGGATAGTAGGGGAAATAAGTCACTAATGGGAGTGGTCTACAAACCCCTAACAGTAACTGCAATGTAGGACAAAGTATACAAGAAAAAATATTGGGTGGTTGTGATAAAGGGTCTGCAATAATCATGGGTGATTTTAATCTACATATAAACTGCAAAAATCCGATTGGCAGTAATAGCCTGGATAAGGAGTTCATGAATACTTTTGAGTTGGTTTCTTAGAGCAACACATTCTGAAATCAACCAGAGAGCAGGTTATATTAGACTTGGTACTGTATAATGTGACAGGATTAACTAATGACCTCAGAGTGAACCCCTAGGCAGCAGCAATCACAATTTTATATTCAATTTGAAAGGGAGAAGAGTGGATCTAAGGTTAGTATTTTAAATTTAAATGGGAACAACCGTATGGGCATGAAAGCTGAGCTAGCTGTGAACTGGGATACTAGGTAGAGGGTAGATCAATGGAGAAGCAGTGGCAGACATTTAAGGGGATATTTCAGAATAAATATATCCCTACTATAAAGAAAAATTCTAAAGCAAGGACCCACCATCCATGGTTAACTAAAGAAGTTAGGGAAAGCATCAAACTTAAGGAAAAAGAATTTAACTGTGCCAAGATGAGTGGCAGGCAAAATACACCAGGACCCACCTCAATAAGGGAAAGGACGCTGAGAGAAACAAATTAAATTTGAAATTAAAATTATCGCTGTTACAGGCAGAAGAGGGGAACAGTAATAATAATTCAATCCGCCTTGCCCCCATGTCAGCAACAACATCAAAACATTTAATTTTCTGAGCCTCCAGCTCCCACCTGGAAAGTAAATCTTGTGCTTTCAGCACTTCAGGCTCTCTCACAATAAGTGTGAAAGAATCTTGATTATATCCACAGCTTCAGTTAATTGCCTGCTTGCTAGTTTCACATGTCACAATTTTACATTCTGATTCCATTCACAAGGTCAGTGTTTCTCAGGCTGTTTCAGCAGTTGTAGTCTTTCCTGTTTTGGCAATTGTGTGTCACATCCACCTTAACTTTAGCACACTCACTACATTTCAGAAATTTGGTTCAGAATCTTGTGAATCTGCACGTTTCTGGATACTCCGAATAAGTATATTCCTACTATATTCCTACTGGCCAAGCATTAGGTCACCTGTCCTAATATCACAATATGTGGCTCCATGTCAACATTTGTCTGAAAATTGCTTCTATGAAGCACCTGGGGTGTTTTAGTCTGTAAAGGTGCTATATAAATGCAAGTTGCTGTTTTAATTCCTTCCTGTTGTCTTTTCTTCAAGAATATCCTGGTTTTGATCATGACTGGGTCTATCTGTACACCATACTGATTTTCAAATTAATGTAATATTTATAGGAAGTCCCCAGCATTTGCAGGAGGGCCTTTTCAAACTCAGTAATCCTGTCCCGCACTTTGGGTTCCAGCCAAAATCAGGAATCTGTCCTAGAATCATTGGAGGGGATGAAGGATGGAAAGAGGGAGGGGCTGGAAGGGTGTCAGGAGGCAAAGTTGATGGGGAGGTAGAGGGGGAGAGGATGGAGAGCGGTCAAGGGAAGAGCATTGTGGAGCAATGGTCGGGAGATTGGGAGAGGAAGAGAGAGGGAAAGGTGGAGGGGGAGAGGATATTGAGGGACTGGGTAATGGAGCAGAGAAGTGGGAGGTGAGGTTGGAAGGGGTTCAGAAGGTGAAGGACATGGATACACTGGGCCGTAGACAGTATTCCATTTGGATTGTTGTTCTTGCTGGCAGAGCCAGTGACTCTCATACACAGGCTGTCCTTTCTCTTTCTACATCCAGTTGCATATTTCAGCAGGATTGACAGGTGACAAATCAGATTCCAGCAAAACCATCAGGACACGTTTGATGAGCATTAATGATCCTTTGACCAAAACAGAATCTGGAATTGCAGGTGTTAAAGACTAAGACTTGGTTAGGGGGTGCATCAATGGTGACAGTTGCTACTTTCAGTTACTATGAGTACATAATGTGCAATGTCACTAGGCTGCAGATCCTGGCAGACCATAGCTGTGTCTCATTTGCTTGATGGTTAAAAATGTAGGAGTAAAAGTCGCGGGAGATGATAGTGTCACCTACTCAGAATGTAACAGCTCTCAAATCTATCAGCAGTGCTATTCAAATCATGACTGAAACATTAATTTTATTCACGTTTGTCAGATTGTTTGGACTTGTTTATGTCTCTGGATCCCAATGACATCAGCCACCCCATCCATTTCTTGCTACCGTGGTAATGCAGTCATTTTGTAGCAGAGAAATTTCAAGCAAATTGTGGGGAAAGTGCCCGTAAACCTCTGAGAATAACAAGAGAAGACTGAAGAAACATGATTAAAATCTCACCTCTGAAATGAGCTGGGTTCAAATCTTTTGGACCTTCAATGTCCCTGGTTACTGTTTTTAAAGCTTATTGAAAGACTGCTGCACACTGCATGGAGCTCTGACTGATAACTTATTTCAAACTCTATTACAAGCCCACTGCGAAATAGAAAAACATTTGAAAAGGATGTTTTTTTTTAGCAAAGCTTGCAGATTTCCCAATGTTTAATTATCACAAAATCAGGAAATGAGGGACATAATTGTAATAGCCAGTACTCAAATATAACCACCAGTCCATGATCAGAATTGTTATTCATAGTGCCAGTTACCAGTTCAAAGGGAGAAATGTTAGTTAATGATGATAATTACTAGTCAATAATGATTATGTCAATCATTGCAGCATGAAATGTTATTTTGTGCCTCACAGCAGGCAGTTGGGGATGGATAGATCAGGAAAAAGAGAGGGGCAGGGGGAGATCGAGGGCAAGAGAGAAGAGAATGTGGGATAGCGGAGCAGGGAAAAGAGAGGAAAACAAGAGAAATGATGGAAAACAAAATGCAAAACGGAGCCTGTGCCCAATTAAAATTTTCATACATTGTGCACATCGCATAAGAAATAACATCAGTAAAATCAGTGCAGTTTGCGAGGCAAATGGAACTCAGGAAACGGAATCGAGCATTTGTTTGTGAGGAAGGAGAGGTACTGTGGAGAAGACTGATTGAGACTATTCAGTTTTTAGGACATACAGAGAAATCACACCAAAGCCTAAACCAGTCAAAACAGGGAAAAGCATGCCAACCAGCATTTTGAAATGCCTTTGGTGTGGCAGAAACAAACTTTGTCTGGTTTGTCTGCAAGAAGAGTGTCCAGCGGGGGAGGGGGAGCAGAGTGCTACAACTGTGGAAAAATGGGCCACTTCAAAACTGTTTGTTGCTCAAAAACTCTTGACAACCTGTAAAAAGGGAGAAAATTCTAAACCAGCCATATACAAGAAGTGGAAGAACCACAAGCAAAGGAATTAGCCCTCCTGGGGAGGTAAATGATACTGAAAACAAGTATTGAAGTATTAAACTCAAAGTGGATGGACACCCCACAGAGCTTAATCTAGACGCAGGAGCAAGGGTTCCTGTTTTATTGGATGAAGTCAAATGGCTCAAACAGATTACATTGCAAACCTCATCTATCAAATTACAAGGTCATGATGGGGCAACTTTAAAAGTCAAAGGTCAACTCATAGCAAAACTGAAATATAAAGACTGAGAAATCCTCAAACCTCTTTCTCTCATTCAAAATTAAGAGTGCTCTCTAGTAAGCAGAAGTGTATGCCTAAAACTGAAATTAGTCTATAAAGTGGATGAAGTTGTTGATGAGAACTATAGCAGTATGTTTCAAAATGAATTTCCAAAATTGTTTAAGGATCTAGGGAAGTTAAAAACTGACTACCACATCATCCAATGAACTAATCCTAAATCAATTTGCCTCTTTACACTGTAAGACTCTCAGGACTGCCCTGACTCTGCAATCATGCTCTTCTGTCATGGAGCCATGTATAATTATGTCAGCCACATGGCACATTACCCCTTCTATGCCTTCTGGAGTGTGAGACATTGTTTTCTGGAAAATTTCTGGAGCAGATGCTATGCCAAAGGGCAATCTATTGAAACAAAAACGACCAAATGGCGTTATAAGTGTGGTCATAAATCTGGATTCTTTATCCAGAGGCAACTGCCCAAAACTCTGTTCTTCGTCATGCTGTTTACCCTTGTGTGGCTGTTCGTGGTGATATTGGGTTTGAGTTTTTGCTCCTGACTGCTTATGGTACAATGAATACAGTTAGAAATAATTTCTTCTATAGAGTGTGTAATGCCTGGCCACCAGACTGATTGCTGCACTCTCTCACGACATCTTACTATTCCGAGATGACCTTGGTGAAGTCCTTGAACAATATCAAGCCGAGGTGTTCTCAATATGACTATTCCCTCGTTGAAGACTAGTAAGTCGTCAATGACTGTGAGGTGCTTGCACTGTTCAAAGTACTGCCGTAGGATTGGATTAGTGGGGTTATAGCCTGGTCATCCTTCCAGCCAATATTCTTGTACTTCATCTCATTCCTGGACTTGTTTTATTTCCTGAAACTTTTTTGCAGTAGCTTGTCAGTGCTGGGTGATTAAGGATGTACATGCTTCAACCCCCTTGATGAAGTGTAAATCCTCTTGTTTGGTTCTTTCTGATGGTTTTCCTGACAATGTGTCTGCCAATGTTTGTTACTTCCCTTGTACATACTCTGTAATGGAGTCATATCTCATCGAACTTCTTCTGAACCATTGGATTCATGGCAGCATCTTCGCAATTTCTTTCATGCTCAGAAGGGTGACAAGTGGCTTGTGGTCAGTTTCGATTCTGAAATGCAAACCCGTGACAGTCTGAAAAATTTTCACGTACCCACGTTGCTGCCAATGTTTCTTCTCCTATTGTGGCATATCATTGTTCTGTTTCTGTTTGTGACCTAGAGGCATAGTAGACTGGTCTATGTTTGCCGTCTCTCAGCACTTGAAGTAAAGCTGCCGCCAGGCCTGTCGACTATCCATCTGCTGCTACCATGATTGGTAATTCTGGGTCGTAATGTGCCAAGATTTGAGAAGAGATTAAAAGTTTTTTAATCCTCTTGAAGACACTTTGTTGGTCCACATTCCAGCAGCACTGTTGATCCTGTCTCAACAGGTGTTTCAAGGGGTCTTTGTCCTCTGCTAAGTTTGGTAGGAACTTGCCCACGTGGTTGACCAAGGAATACCGAGGAATTTTTAAATCTCAGTTATGTTCCTGGTTGTGGAAATTCTCAGGTTACTTTGTGTTTTGTGGATCAGCTGTGATTCCAGTGGCTTGCATCATGTGACCTAGAAACTTGATCATAGGTTTGATGAACTCACATTTTTTGATTCAATGTTAGGCCTGCTACTGAACTTTAATCACAGGCATGGAACATGTGAGTTCCCAGTGCTGAAACCTGGGGAGAGAGTATGGGTCCGAGATCAACAAAGGGAAGGCATAATCATTGAAAAAAACCTCCACAACCAAGATTGTACAGGATTGAAACAGACCAGGGTGTCATAAGGAGAAACTGCAGCATCTTAATATCCTTGGAGAGAAAGTCAATAGAAAAGTGTGCTTATTGATCAGATCCTGAGGAAGAAGAAGAAAGACTTTACTACAAGCTGTACACCCATCCGGAAGAACACTGACACTGACAGAACAGAGAGGAAGGAATATCCTGGACCTTCAAAGGAGATCAGAACAAGATCAAGAAGATTGGTCAAGGCACCTCAGAGACTTTTGTTGGGGGGGGGGGGGGGGGTGGGGGGCGGTGCATATAATTGGGATTAAGACTTGGCGGGGGGTGGTGGGGAGGTAAAGGGTTAATATCAGAAGCATGCATGATGCTCATGTAATAATGATGTCAGATCACATGGCTGAGAAGTAAGCAGGATCTGGAAGGAGGAGAAGCTCCAACCTCGTGTAGAAGTCCAAATGTGTAAATACTTGCTGTAACTAAAGAGTGGCCCATGTCCAAATGCGGCAAGGCCTGGGCAATATCCAGGCTTGGGCTGAGAAGTGGCCAGGAACATTCGTGCCACACAAGTGCCAGGCAATGACCATCTCCAACAAGAGAGAATCTAACCATCGCCTCTTGACATTCAATGGCATTACCATCACTGAATCCCCCAATATCAACATCCTGAAGATTACCATTGACCAGGTGCTGAACTGGAGTTGTCATATAAATACTGTGTCTACAAGAGCAGGTCAGAGGCTGGGAATCCTGTGGTGAGTAACTCACCTCCTGACTCCCCAAAGCATGTCCATCATTTACAAGGCACATGTCAAGAGTGTGATGAAATACTCCCCACTTGCCTGGATGAGTGCAGCTCCAACAACACTCAAGAAGCTTGACACCATTCAGGACTAAGCAGCCACTTGATTGGCACCCCATCCACAAGCATTCACTCCCTCCACCACTGACGCACAGTAACAGCAGTAGGTACCGTCTGCAAGTGCACTGCAGGAACTCACCAAGGATCTTTAGACAGCACCTTCCAAACTCACTACCACAATTATCTAGAAGGACAAGGGAGCACCACCACCTGGAAGTTCTCCTCCAAGTCACTCACCATCCTGACTTGGAAATATAATCACCATTCCTTCACTGTCACTGGGTCAAAATCCTGGAACTCCCTCACCACATGGACTGCAGCGGTTCAAGAAGACAGCTCACCACCACCGTCTCAATGGCAATTAGGGATGGGCCATAAATACTGGCCACTAGTGACACCCACTTCCCATGAATAAATTTTAAAAAGTGATTTGAAGAAACTATAGACTCGAGAAGCACACTTTTGAAAATTGACAATTCCCAAAACCGCTACTTGGGCCCCAAACTCAAAGTGAAATCCTTGCCACACTACACACCAACCACCTCACCCATCTGCCACCCTATCCGCACTATCCCCTTACCCACAAACCTCACCTACCCTACTCCCCTCACCCAACCTACATTCTCACCCACCCTACTCCACTCACCCACCCTCACCCACCCTTCTCCCCTCACCCACCCTAGTCCCCTCACCCACCCTAATCCCCTCACCCACCCTACATTCTCACCCACCCTACTCCCCTCACCCACCCTACTCCCCTCACCCACCCTTCACTCCTCACCCACCCTACTCCCCTCACCCACCCTTCACTCCTCACCCACCCTACTCCCCTCACCCACCCTACTCCCCTCACCCACCCTTCACTCCTCACCCACCCTACTCCCCTCACCCACCCTTCACTCCTCACCCACCCTACTCCCCTCACCCACCCTACTTCCCTCACCACCCTCACCCACCCTACTCCCCTCGCCCACCCTAATCCCCTCACCCACCCTTCACTCCTCACCCACCTTTCAGTCCTCACCCACCCTACTCCCCTCACCCACCCTACATTCTCACCCACCCTACTCCCCTCACCCACCCTTCACTCCTCACCCACCCTACTCCCCTCACCCACCCTACTCCCCTCACCCACCCTTGACTCCTCACCCACCCTACTTCCCTCACCACCCTCACCCACCCTACTCCCCTCGCCCACCCTAATCCCCTCACCCACCCTTCACTCCTCACCCACCTTTCAGTCCTCACCCACCCTACTCCCCTCACCCACCCTACTCCCCTCGCCCACCCTACTCCCCTCTCCCACCCTATGCCCCTCACCTACCCTACTCCCCTCACCCATCCTACATTCTCACCCACCCTACACCCATCACCCACCCTACTCCCCTCACCCACCCTTCACTCCTCACCCACCCTACTCCCCTCACCCACCCTCACCCACCCTACTCCCCATACCCACCAACTTCCCCTCACCCACCCTACTCCCCTCTCCCACCCTATGCCCCTCACCCACCCTTCACTCCTCACCCACCCTATGCTCCTCACCCACCAACTTCCCCTCACCCACCCTACTCCCCTCACCCACCCTACTCCCCTCTCCCACCCTATGCCCCTCACCCACCCTATGCTCCTCACCCACCAACTTCCCCTCACCCACCCTACTCCCCTCACCCACCCTTCATTCCTCACCCACCCTATGCTCCTCACCCACCAACTTCCCCTCACCCACCCTACTCCCCTCACCCACCCTACTCCCCTCTCCCACCCTATGCCCCTCACCCACCCTATGCTCCTCACCCACCAACTTCCCCTCACCCACCCTACTCCCCTCACCCACCCTACACTCCTCACCCACCCTACTCCCCTCACCCACCCTACTCCCCTCACCCACCCTTGACTCCTCACCCACCCTCACCCACCCTACTCCCCTCACCCACCCTAATCCCCTCACCCACCCTTCACTCCTCACCCACCTTTCAGTCCTCACCCACCCTACTCCCCTCACCCACCCTCACGCACCCTCACCCACCCTTCACTCCTCACCCACCCTACTCCCCTTGCCCACCCTACTCCCCTCTCCCACCCTATGCCCCTCACCTACCCTACTCCCCTCACCCATCCTACATTCCCACCCACCCTACACCCATCACCCACCATACTCCCCTCACCCACCCTTCACTCCTCACCCACCCTACTCCCCTCACCCACCCTACTCCCCTCGCCCACCCTACTCCCCTCTCCCACCCGATGCCCCTCACCCACCCTATGCTTCTCACCCACCAACTTCCCCTCACCCACCCTACTCCCCTCACCCACCCTACACACTTCATCCACCCTCACCCACCCTACTCCCCTCACCCACACTACCCCCCTCGCACTCCCTACTCCCCTCGCAAACCCTACTCCACTCACCCACCCTACTCCCCTCGCACACCCCAATCCCCTCACCCACCCTACTCCCCTCAACCACCCTACTCCCATCACCCACCCTACTCCCCTCACCCACCCTACACCCCTCAACCACCCTACTCCCCTCACCCACCCTACTCCCCTCACCCACCCTACACACTTCATCCACCCTCACCCACCCTACTCCCCTCACCCACACTACCCCCCTCGCACTCCCTACTCCCCTCACAAACCCTACTCCCCTCACCCACCCTACTCCCCTCGCACACCCTACACCCCTCAACCACCCTACTCCCCTCACCCACCCTACTCCCCTCACCCACCCTACACACTTCATCCACCCTCACCCACCCTACTCCCCTCACCCACACTACCCCCCTCGCACTCCCTACTCCCCTCGCAAACCCTACTCCCCTCACCCACCCTACTCCCCTGGCACACCCCAATCCCCTCACCCACCCTACTCCCCTCAACCACCCTACTCCCATCACCCACCCTACTCCCCTCACCCACCCTACACCCCTCAACCACCCTACTCCCCTCACCCACCCTACTCCCCTCACCCATCCTACTCCCCTCAACCACCCTACACCCCTCAACCACCCTACTCCCCTCACCCACCCTACTCCCCTCACCCACCCTACTCCCCTCACCACCCTACACCCCTCAACCACCCTACACCCCTCAACCACCCTACACCCCTCAACCACCCTACACCCCTCAACCACCCTACTCCCCTCACCCAGCCTACTCCCCTCGCCCATCCTGCACCCTTCACTCACCCTCACCCACCTCCCTGCAACCATCCTACACCCCTCATCCACTCCCACCCAGCTCCTCTTACCCCTGCTACTCCCCTCACCCACCCTCAACCACCCTACAGCCCTCGCCTGCCCTACTCCCCTGACCCACCCTCAACAACCCTACACCCCTCACCACCCTACACCCCTCACCAACCCGACACCCCTCACCCACCCTCACCCACCCTACTCCCCTCACCCACCCTACTCCCCTCGCCCACCCTACTCCCCTCACCCACCCTCAACAACCCTACACCCCTCACCACCCTACACCCCTCACCAACCCGATATCCCTCACCAACCCGACACCCCTCACCCACCCTACACCCCTCAACCACCCTACTCCCCTCACCCAGCCTACTCCCCTCGCCCATCCTGCACCCTTCACTCACCCTCACCCACCTCCCTGCAACCATCCTACACCCCTCATCCACTCCCACCCAGCTCCTCTTACCCCTGCTACTCCCCTCACCCACCCTCAACCACCCTACAGCCCTCGCCCGTCCTACTCCCCTCACCCACCCTCAACAACCCTACACCCCTCACCACCCTACACCCCTCACCAACCCGACACCCCTCACCCACCCTCACCCACCCTACTCCCCTCACCCACCCTACTCCCCTCACCCACCCTACTCCCCTCGCCCACCCTACTCCCCTCACCCACCCTCAACAACCCTACACCCCTCACCACCCTACACCCCTCACCAACCCGACATCCCTCACCAACCCGACACCCCTCACCCACCCTCACCCACCCTACACCCCTCACCACCCTACACCCCTCACCAACCCGACATCCCTCACCCACCCTCACCCACCCTACTCCCCTCACCCACCATCTCCCACCCTACACACCTCACCCACCCTCACCCACCATACTCCCCTCACCCACCCTACTCCCCTCACCCACCCTACTCCCCTCACCCACCCTACACCCCTCACCCAACCTACTCCCCTCACCCACCCTACTCCCCTCACCCACCCTACACCCCTCACCCAACCTATTCCTCTCACCCAACCTACTCCCCTCACCCACCCTACACCCCTCACCCACCCTCACCCACTCCCCCTCACCCACCCTACTCACCTCGCACAGCCTACTCCCCTCGCCCGCCCTTCTCCTCAAACCCACCCTACTTTTTGCCAATGTAACTTCCTTGTGTAGCTTTCTAAAGAAGCTTTGGGGGCATTTTAACCGTTTACTTCCCGGAATACAGCATCTCGTGGCTTCTCTTCCCACCAACCCAGCTCTGATGAAGCAGATCTGCTCCCGGAGATGCCAGGACGGGGACCCCAGCCACAAATGCGGACTCCGGCCTGGCGCCTGGGAGCGGGGGGGTGGGGAGGGGGGGCGGGGGGGGGGGAGGGCGGGAGGTGGGGTCGGGGGGGTGGGGGGGGGGGGGGGGAGGGGGGCAGGGGCGGGCCTGGAGGGAGGGGCGGGTCTGGGGATGTGGGACAGGGGCGGGGCTTGGGGGGAGGGCTGGGGCTATGGACCGCGGCTAGGGGCTGGGAGGGGGAAGGGGCAGGGCTTGGGGCTGGGGAGAGGCGGGGCTGGGGTAATGGGTGGGGTGGGCCTGGGGGGCAGGGCTATAGGTAGGAGTGGGCTTGGGGGTGGGGCTGTGGGTAGGGGCGGGCCTTGCGGCTGGGGGAGGGGCTGCCGGAGGGGCGGGGCCAGGGCTGGGGCGGGTTGGGAGAGGGGGGTGTGGTTAGTGTCGGATTGAGGGCCCTTGGAAGATGCTGCTATTGTGTATTTGGAGATATTCAACAAGGTGTTTTCACAAGGGGCTTGTTTGAGAGGAAATGGATAGGAATGGTCATGGGACAGGGAATGGTCATGGGACAGGGAATGGTCATGGGACAGGGAATGGTCAAGTGGCAGGGAATGGCCATGGGACAGGGAATGGCCAGGGGACAGAGAATGGCCATGGGACAGGGAATGGCCAAGTGGCAGGGAATGGCCAGGGGACAGGGAATGGCCAAGTGGCAGGGAATGGCCAGGGGACAGAGAATGGCCATGGGACAGGGAATGGCCAGGGGACAGGGAATGGCCAAGTGGCAGGGAATGGCCAGGGGACAGAGAATGGCCATGGGACAGGGAATGGCCAGGGGACAGAGAATGGCCAAGTGGCAGGGAATGGCCATGGGACAGAGAATGGCCATGGGACAGGGAATGACCAGGGGACAGAGAATGGCCAAGGGACAGGGAATGACCAGGGGACAGAGAATGGCCAAGGGACAGGGAATGGCCAAGGGACAGGGAATGGTCATGGGACAGGGAATGGCCAAGGGACAGGGAATGGCCAAGTGGCAGGGAATGGCCATGGGACAGGGAATGGCCAGGGGACAGAGAATGACCAAGGGACAGGAAATGGCCAAGGGACAGGGAATGGCCAGGGGACAGGGAATGGCCATGGGACAGGGAATGGCCAGGGGACAGAGAATGACCAAGGGACAGGGAATGGCCAAGGGACAGGGAATGGTCATGGGACAGGGAATGGCCAAGGGACAGGGAATGGCCAAGGGACAGGGAATGCCCAAGTGGCAGGGAATGGCCATGGGACAGGGAATGGCCAGGGGACAGAGAATGGCCAAGGGACAGGGAACTGAAAGTTTGGATAAATATTTTACTGTTCGGTTTGGTGAAGGGTTGGAAGTGATGACCTGAGGGCCCAGTGCTGTGCCCACTTTTGCCCAATACATAGGATTGATTTGGACTGTTGGATTTGGGGCCATAATTAGCTGATGCAAAACTTGGAGGTTTGGCAAACAGTAAGAGGAATAATGCTTCAGGAAGACTTGGTGGAATGGCCAGGCAAGTGATCAGATGTGAGATCAGACAGATAAAGTAGCAAAACCAGGAGTGGGAGGTAATACTGAAAAGTGTTGGTGAACAGGGAGAGTCAGGTTCTCAAAGAGAAAGGCAACATTCCCCCGCCAAGCTGCCATTCCTCGCCCGAAAATTGGTTGTCCAGCAATTACAAACTGGTGGAGTTCACTACATCTTAACTATCTCTGAAGCTCAAGGTCTGTCTGATGCAATTTTCATATGAGCCTGTAAATCGACACAAGGCCAATTCTTCCACATGGCACACCGGTCAAATCTGCAAATTGGGATCCTGTAAAGAAATCATCCATAATTTAAACATTTAAACTACATGCCATCTTTATAAATACTAAACCTTGTTTATAAATACTACTCTATAATTAAAATAATTAGATCATACTCACACTAAAATAATACCACAATCAGGGAAAGAAGATTCTAGTGTTTCAGGATTGAATCTGTGCTGAGAGCTATGGTTATTGTGAAGAGAATTAGTCGTGAAAGGACCGCTGGACTGAGAGTAATTTGAGGTCACACACGGGAAGGCATGTGTTTTATCTTTTCCTGATCACTGTTAAGCGACACCATCACTTGCAGGCCAGAGTCAGGTGATTCTCATTACAACATCAATCAGGAGTAAGACTGAAAGTCCTAGCACTCCACTAACGGCTGCAAGATCCTGCCGTTTCCATCTGTGCCAGATTTGTATTAATGCCATCAACTCTCTCAGACTGTTGCTGCCTGTGGGAATCTTTCTTGATAAGGACTTGGCCAGGAAATCAGTTGCCATTAATTGGCTTAGCTGATAGGATGGTGAGTCATAGTGCAATCAGCAGAGATGAAGAGCTGAGCTATATTGCTGGTGTGAGAACATCTTGTCCAGGGCTGTGTTCACAGGAGCTGTCACAGGCAACACAGCTCTTTGTGACTCCTCCACTTGTCTGCAGATGGTGGCTGTAATCCTCTCAACATCTTAATGATTAAAAACGTGCTTGTTATTAGTATTGAATGGCTAATGCATTCAGGTGAAAATTGTATTATTTTGAGCGTCACTGGCTAGGCAAGCATTTGTTGCCCATCCCTAATTGCCCTTGAGAAGTTGGTGATGAACCACCTTCTTGAACTGCTGCAGTCCATAAGGTATAGGCACATCCACAGTGCTGTTAGGGAGGGAGTTCCAGGATTTTGACGCAGCGACAGTGAAGGAATGGCAATTATATTTCCAAGTCAGGATGGTGTGTGCTTGGAGGGGGAACTTCCAGGTGATGGTGTTCCCATGTGTCTGCTGCCCCTTGTCCTTCTGGTAGAGGTCACAGGTTTCAATGGTGCTGGCGAAGGAGCCGTGGTGAGTTCCTGCATTGCATCTTTTATATAGTACACACTGCTGGCACTGTGCGTTAGTGGTGGTCTGAATTCATGCTTGAGTTGGTAGATGGGGTACCGATCAAGTGGGCTGCTGTGACCTAGATGGTTGTCAAGCTTCTTGAGTGTTGTTGGAGCTACACTCATCCAGGCAAGTGGGGAATATTCCATTTCACTCATGACATGAGATGATTGACCTCCAACAACTACAGCCATCTTGCTTTATGCTAGATATGACTCCAACCAGCGGACAGTATTCCCCCTGATTCCCATTAACTTCAGTTTTGCTACAGCTCCTTGATGCTACACTTGGTCAAATGTTGCTTTGAATTAAGGGCAGTCACTCTCACCTCATCTTGAGTTCAGCTCTTTTGTCCATGCCTGGACCAAGGCTGTAATGAGGTCAGGAGCTGAGTGGCCCTGGTGGAACCCAAACTGGGTGTCAGTGAACAGGTTATTGCTGAGTAAGTGCCATTTAGTAGCACTGTTGATGACACCTTCAACTTTACAGATGATCAAATGTAAGCTGATGGGGCGGTAATTGGCTGGATTGGATTTGCTTTGCTTTTGTGTACAGGACTTACCTGCCCAATATGGAACCAATAAATTAACCTGTTCAGAATAAAATTCTAGGCAAAATATTACAGGTTTATTTTTCCTTGTCTTTGGTCCAGAAAAGGTGCATTCTCCAGACACGAAGGTCAGGAAATAGGTGTGAAAGCTCCACTGCACCAGGTCATGTTGTTGTCCAAGAGTGTCCAGCCATTGCCTTGAGAATGGGCCTGTGCCTGCAATTGGCACAGCACCATCAATGACTTATAAATGTAATATGAGAAACAATTCGAGTAGAACTACCTCAATTCCTGATATGGAGCAATGAGCTTGCCAGACATCTTGCACCTGGATACCCCTGAAAAGACCTGTCAGGAAACCACTGAAGACCCCAAGTAGTGAGGTGATAAATTTGTAATGCTCACGATATTCACATTTCGCCCTAGATATATGGTTTGAGTTCAGCACCATCTTTGACCATCTTTCCTGATAGGCTTATGGATTAAGGAGCCCATCCCCCACTTCACACAAATAGGGCAGAAGATGGGCAGTGTAATGACTTGACATACCGGACAGGCTTCTGCTTGAAACAGATAACTCTATTACAGAGCTCTTTTAGAAGCTACATGTTTGAACCAGGTCCATGCCTAGAAAGCTCCACCCTGGATTCCCCGCGCTTAGGGCTCATTCATCAAGAACAACCATGTGACTCCTAATAGGCAGTAGGAAAAGCTATCCCTGCGATCACTACATTTCCTCTCCTCTAGTTTTTTTTATATTTCCTATTTACAAAGAACATTTTAATCTACAGCATATACATATATACAGGTCAGATTATTAAAGATTAAGTCCCTGAGGTCGTTTTCTTATTTGTTTACAGCGGCGTAGCTCTACCACTTGAGGTTCTCCCACTGGATCGACATGATCAGGAACTGCAGCATCAGGTACATCATTGGAAAGGGGCAGTTCAGGGTTAGGAAATTCTACAGAGACATCGGGCATGTCTATTCTGGGTCGATCTGTCACCTCAGGAATTAATGGTTCAACGTGAATCACAGGCGGAATAGGTGGTTGTTGAAATGCCTCTATTCCTAAGATGATCCACGTATTTTCAAACAAGTCAGTCTTCCACTTCCACTTGGAGGGACAAGTGACCAGTTTCTGAGACGATTGTACCAGGAACCCAACAAGGTCCACTTCCAAAATTCCACATGGAAACTGTGTCTCCTACAGTAAATCTTTGAGCTTTGCTATGAATATTGTGATTCGATTTTTGAGGAGTTGTACAATAATTGAGAAGAGAATGGGAAAGTAGAGTTTCTTGAGCACCTTTTGATAACCTCTTCATTCCTGACTTGAAAGTTTGCACTGCTCTTTCTGCTAACCCATTGGATGAGGGATGATATGGTGTTGTTTTTATATGTTTGATTCCATTTAAACTCATGAATTTTTGAAGTCCTGTACTGGTAAAGACTATCTTTATCCAAAACAATGACTTCTGGTAGACCATGTACACTAAAACATTGGCGCAGCTTTTCAATAGTTGCACTTGATGTCGGTAATCTAACTTCATAACATCAATCCATTTGGAATGCACATCGAAAATTAATAAAAACATATTGGTCCTAAGAATGGACCTACATAGTCTATATGTAGTCTAACCCAGGGTCAACCAGGCCACTCCCACGGACACAGTGGAGCTGAAACAGGCAATTTCTGTTGTTGCTGATAATGGAGACAGTGCTTAGCCATATTTTCAATGTCACTGTCTATGCATGGCTGCTAGACATACCTTCACACAAGCATTTTCATCTTTGATATGCCTGGATGCGCTGTGTGAAGCTCTGTCAAGAGCGATCCTCTTCCTTATGAAGGGACAACAAATCGTGATCCCCACAACAAGATCCCATCTTGACAGCTTAACTCTGTTCTATGGGCATGGAATAGTCTTATCTCTTCAGACACTGGTGAATTCGACGACCCTTGCAATATAAGGTCTCAGACTTTTGACAAAATTGGATCTCTGCTCGTCCAATTCCTTATTTGCTTCGCACACACAGGCAAAGAGTCCAAAAGTTCAGCACAAGCACGACTTCTTGTGGCACTGGAGCATGTACAATGCTATCTGGTAATGGAAGATGACCGAGTGTGTCTGCATTTGCAATATGCACGCCAGGACGCAGATAATGTCAAAGTCCAACGTTGAATTCTTGCTGAGGCTATTGGCGGAATGGCTTTATCTTCACTGAAAAGCCCATTAACGGTTCACCACTCTATGTGAAATTTCATCCATGCAGATATCAGTGGAATCTCTTCACTGAATATCGCTGATAAACCTTCCTTTTCTAGTTGTGAATAACCCTTCTCAGCCACAGAGAGGGTTCTGGAGACATAGGCTATTGGCCTTTCAGATTTGATTTCTGTCTTTTACTGTTTGCTGCAGAGTTTTGTCTCGTCCTTCATTTTGATTTCTTGGTCGACCTAACTTCTCTCTGGTGAAATCTTAACCTGGTTCAGTTCGGTAGTTAAACAACCCATGGCTTCGTTACCCATATGCATCTTGGAAAGTTTACCTTCTAATGCCTCTTTTGTTTCATTCAGCTGATTCTGCAGCTCTTCAGCCTCTTGCCTTCCTCCTGGAACATTGAACATTATTGAGTCTTCTCTGCCAACTGTTTCTTCAGTTTATTCAGAGTAGCACCAGATTCATTTTTTTTCTCTTTATGATTTTCCAGTGGAACCAACTCTGACCTGAAGGATCCTTGCATCCTGTGAAGGTCCTCCAATTCTCCTAACTCATTCCAAAATACACTGTCATATTCCCTTAGCAATTCAGGGACTCCTCCTGTTCTCACTTGAAATACTTCAGACCAAATAAGCTTAACTTTTTGGAACCAATCATGACTCAGAAGACTAGGTCTTTCACTTGTCACTATGATCACTGGAAGCTGAGCTGTCTGTTGCCTATAGGACACAGGTATTATGTTGATGCCTTTTACCTGTATTGATTCTCCAGTGATAAAAGCAAAATACTGCAGATGCTGGAAACTGAAACAAAAACAAAAATAGCTGGAAAAACTCAGCAGGTCTAACAGCAACTGCGGAGTGGAATACAGTTAACATTTCAAGTCCATATGACTCTTCATCAGAACAGAGTTGATTCTACAGTGTATGTTTTCAATTGAGCTGAGGTTTGCTCCAGATTCAGTGGCTGGGCACCTTCATTTAGGTATTTAAATGTGTGCTCCCCCACCACTGTGCTCGAAGCTCCCGTATCTACATCCATTACTAATAGCTTCCCATTCATTTGAATGGTGACAGTTATTGGTTCAGTTTTTACTGCTTTAACATTGTATAGCGAATAGATATCAGTATTAGCAGCTTCACGTTCTGTTATATTATTCACTTCAATCATTTTGGTCTGCTGTCTGATTGGTTGTCTCGATTTCACCCTGCATTGCTTCATTATGTGACCTTTCTTGTGGCAGTCATGACATTCTGCCTCCTTAAATCTGCAGGTGTCCGGTACATGGTTGCCCCCAACATCTGTAACAGATTAACTTCAGAGTCCTGCTGAAATGTTTCCACTAGGCCTTTTCATTTTTCGAGCAGTACAGACTGTCTCCCTGGTTTTTGCGCCATGCCTGGCGGTAGGTTCCTGCCCCAAGTGAAGAATGGGGCCATGTTGCAGACTCTGTAAAGCCTGTGAGTCCCTCACAACACTATCCATTGCTGGCGCTATTTCCATGGCGCATTTCAAATCGATGTTAACTTCTGTAAGCGGCGCTGAATGGCATCGTCATGAACACCACAAACTAACCAGTCCAGCAACATGTCATTGAGTGTGTCTCCAAAGTCACAGTGCTCAGTCAGCTGCTTCAACTTCGCCATATAAGTTGCGATGTACTCTCCCCGGGCCCTTACTCTGGAGTTAAACTTAAACCCCTGCATTATTATGGATGGCTTCTGCTGAAAATGCATCTTCACGATATCTACCAATTGGGCAAGTTTGGGGTCTTCAGACTGCGGAGAGATTATATGCCTTGCTCACATATACTCAAAAGAATTGCTTTCTGCTTCTCCTTCATGGTAATTTTATTCACCATGAAATAACAACCTGGTTGTTCTATGTACTGGCTCCACTACTGGTGTCAGAGCTATTTTACCTTTACTGCCAACTGTAATGACTTGATGTACCGGACAGGTTTCCACTTGAAACAGATAACTTTATTACAGAAATAAAAACAGAAAATGCTGGAAAAACTCAGCAGGTCTGACAGCATCTGTGGAAAGAGAAACCTTCTTTAGAACTCATACAGACTCAAAACATTAACTCTATTTCTCCCACCACAGATGCTGCTAGACCTGCTGAGTTTTTCTAGCATTTTCTGTTTTTGTTTCAGATTTCCAGCATCTGCAGTATTTTGCTTTTAAGGTCATTACCGAACTCTTTCAGAAACTACATGCTTGAAGCAGGTCCACGACTAGAAAGCTCCACCCCCAGATTCCCTACGCTTACGGCTTATTCATCAAGAATAATCGCATGACCCCTAATAGGCAGTAGCAAAGGTTATACCTTCAGTCACTACAGGCAGCTTCCATTCACAGCTTGCAATGATTGCTCCAGCACCTCTTGCCCCTTTGGGGTTGAGAAGGGAAGACACCCCACTGGAAAACATGTGTGGCTGAGGACATGTGCAGACTTAAGCAGTGACATGGTGACATTTGGGTTCACATGTGAGAAATGGACATGTTGAGGAGGTATTGGGAAACCTGACATTCTGGGCACAGTATCCCATCAGGGGAAAAGGACATGAGGAAAATGGCAAAGAAATGAGACAACCTATTTGTGATGATTCCCTGATTTCAGTCTACTACATGCAGAAAGTTGTGGGCAATGGGCTCCCTATGTGGATGGGGATCAGATTGTTCTTTATGAACTCATCAAGGAACAGTCAAAATGACATCTCTTGATATTCTGTTCCAACAAAAAGCTATCAATCTTGGTCTTGAAAGCTTTAATTGTCTCCCAACATCCACAGCTTTTTGGGGAGAGAATTCCAGATTTTTATGACCTATTGTGTGAGAGAGTTCTTCCTGAACTCAGCCCTGACCAGCCTAGGTCCAATTTTAAGTTCGTGGCCAGGATTTTTCGGTCGGCGAGCGGGGGCCACATAAAATGTTGAGGGGATTAGAGATGACATTGGACAGAACTCCCGACGTCACCCCGCCCCATTTCAATTTTCAGGTCGGTGGGGGCTCAGCTGAATCAGCTGTGCACCCACTGATCTGTCAATGGCCCATTGAGGCCATTGGCAAATTAATTAATGTAAGTAATGGACTTGCCCATCCAACTTAAAGGTTGTTGGGCAGGCCAGGAGCACTGGCTGGCATTAGAAAAAGCCTGAAACCTCATCCTTGGGCGGGGTGAGGTTTCATGTATGTTTATAAATTTTTATTTAAATGTAACTAAAAGTTATGGACATGTCCCAACTCTTGTGACAGTGTCACATGAGGGCACATGTCAGGGAATATTTTTTTCTACTTTCGACATTTTTTAATGTGGAACCGATCTCCTGAGGCAGCAGCTAGCCTCAGGGAGATGAGTGTGCTCTTTTGCGAATATGTGCGAAAGAGTGAATTCCTGGCTTAGGGAATTCCCGCCCGCACAGGGAGCGCATAGCGCTTCCTAGCGGATGTCACGCTGGGTGGGCCTTAATTGGCCCGCCCACATAAAATGGTGGCGCGCCCCCAAATGGGGGCGACGATCGGAGATGTGCCTCCATGCATCTGTTCCTGAACATCCCCCCACAACAGGGGGAAAATTCTGCCGCATGTCTCCTCATTTTTAATCCCTCCACCAGAGGGACTTGTTTCTTTGTATCTGCCCCATTGATTCCTTCTAACATTTTAAACCCCTCCAGTAGCTCACTCCATGGGAACAATAATTTAGGGATATTGTTACTAAACTAGAAATCCAGACTAATACTAATGTAACCCAGCCCGGACTAACGGTCTGGAGATGTGAGTTCTAATCCCACTAAGGCAGAACTGAAATTAAAACGTTATTCTCAGTAATGGCGATCATGAAACTTGTAAAAATCCATCTGGCTCACTAGTGTCCTTCAGGGAAGGAAATCTTACCCAGTCTACCTTCTGAAATGGACCAGTAAGCCACTCAGTTGTATCAAATCACTGCAGATAAGTCGAAAATGAATAAAAAGCACCTTGCATCCAGCACCAGAAACAACAAAGGCATACCCAGCAACTTCCTCCTTACTAACATCTGGAATTGTGCCAAAATTGGGAGTCTACAGCCAATTCAAATCACCCCACATGATACCAAGAAGCAGACTACTAGTCCCATCGACTATTCAAACAACAGACTAGTACAGTCATACTAACTGAATCATACATAGGGAAAATGGTGGTGTAATGATAATTTAACTGGACTGGTAATTCCAAGGTCTGGACTCCTCTGTGAATCATAGGTTCAAATACCACCTTGGCAGCTGAATAAATAAAAATACCTGGAAAAACTCAACGTTAACTGTGTTCCTCTCCGCAGATGCTGTCAGACCTGTCGAGTTTTTCCAAATATTTTTATTTTTCTTTTTGTTTTGGATTTCCAGCATCCGCAGTTTTTTGCTTGATCTTGATGGAACTGAAAAGCTAGTCTCAGTAATGGTGACCCTGAAACTGTCGACGATTGTTGTAAAAACACATCTGATTCTCTAAGGGAAGGAAATCTTCCATCTTTAGCCAGTCTGGACTAATGGGGCAGAAAATGACTGGGTTGGATTTGCCCTGACAGGTCATACCTGGGTAATTTTCAATATTGCCAGGTAGATGCCAGGGTTGTAGCTGTCCTGGAACAGTTTGACTACTGGGCATGAGTAGTTCTGGAGCACAAGCCTTCAGTACTGTTTCTGGAATATTGTGAGGGCCCATAGCCTTTTCAATATCCAGTGCCTTTAGCCATTTCTTGATATCACATGGAGTGAATCAAATTAGCTGAAGACTGGCATCTGTGATGGGGGCCACAGGAGGAGTTGAGATGGATCATCCACTTGGCACTTCTGGCTGAAGATGGGTTGCAAATGCTTCAGCCTTATCTTTTGCACTGATGTGCTGGGCTCCCCCATCATTGAGGATGGGGATATTTGTGGTACCTCCTCCTCCAGTTCCTTGTTTAATTGTCCACCATCATTCATGCCTGGATGTGGCAGGACTGCAGAGCTTAGATCTGATTTTGTCTTTGGGATGCCTCTATCTATGCATGCTATTTCTGTTATCTATCATGAATGGAGTCCTGTTTTATTGCATCACCCGGCTGATACCTGGTGCTGCTCCTGGCATGCCTTCCTGCACTCTTCATTAAACCGGGGTTGATCCCCTGGCTTGTTGGTAATATTTGAAAGCGAGAAACATGAGTCCCACACTAGTGTTCTGGAGTTAAACAAAGGTAACTACATAGGCATGAGGGCAGATTTGGCCCTAGTGGACTGGGCAGGAAGGCTACAAGGTAGGACATTTGATGAACAGTGGCAGATATTTAAGGAGATATTCAATTCCTCCCAAGTAAAATATATTCCAGAGAGGAAGAAAGATGGTAAGAGGGGGAAAAGCATCCATGGCTAAGCGAGGAAGTTAAAGATAACATAAAGGCAAAAACTAAGGCATACCAAATTGCAAAGGTCAGTGACAGGCTGGAAGATTAGGAAACTTATAAAGATCAACAAAGGGTTACTAAAAAAAATAATAAAACCAGCAACGGTAAATCATGAAAGAAAACAAGTGCAAAATGTAAATACTGATAGCAAAAGCTTCTACAAGTATATAAAAGGAAAGAGAGTAGCTAAAGTGAATGTTGGTCCCTTGGAGGATGAGACTGGAGAGTTAATAGTGGGGAACACAGAAATGGCAGAGACGCTTAATCAATATTTTGCCTCAGTTTTCACGGTGGAGGACACTAGTACCACCCCAATAGTAGCAGGTAGTGCAGAGGGTATAGAGAAAGAGGAACTTAGAACAATCACCATCACTAGAGAAAAAGTACTGAGCAAACTATTGGGATTCAAGGGCGACAAGTCCCAGGACCTGATGGCCTACATCCCAGGGTCTTAAAGGAAGTGGCAGCAGAGATAATGGATGCATTGGCTATAATATTCCAAAATTCCCTGGATTCTGAAAAGGTTCCAGTGGATTCATTATCCAAAAGGGGGGGAGGCAGAAAGTAGGGAACTATAGACCAGTTAGTTTAATGACTGCCTTTGGGAAATTGTTGGAATCCATTATTAAGGAAGTAGTAATGGGGCATTTGGAAAGTCAAAATGCAACCCATCAGCGTCAGCATGGTTTTATAAAGAGTAAATCATGTTTGACTAATTTGCTAGAGTTCTATGAAGATATGACAAGCAAAGTGGATAATGGGGATCCTGTAGATGTAATATATCTGGACTTCCAGAAGGTCTTTGATAAGGTGCCACACAAAAGATTAATACACAAGATAAGATCACACGGAGTTAGGGGTAATATATTAGCTTGGTTAGAGGATTAGCTAACCAACAGAAAGCAGAGAGTTGGGATGAATGAGTCTTTCTCTGGATGGCAAGCTGTAACTAGTGGGGTGCCACAGGGTTCGGTCCTTGGGCCCCAACTATTGACAATCTATATTAATGACTTGGATTCCGGGATAGAAGGTACGATAGCTAAATTTGTTGATTTTCACCAAAATAGGTGGGAAAGTAAGTTGCAATGAAGAAATAACAAATTTACAAATGGATATGGACAGGTTAGGTGAATGGTCCAAAATTTGGCAGATGGAGTTTAATGTGGATAAGTGTGAGTTATCCATTTTGGTCAGAAGAATAAAAAGACGACTTATTATTTAAATGGGGAGAAACTTCAGAATGCTTCAGTGCAGAGGGATCTGGGTGTCCTCATGCATGCATCACTGAAAGCTAGTATACAGGAACAGCAGGTAATAAGGAAGGCAAATGGAATTTTGGCATTTATTGCTAAAGGTATAGAGTATAAAAATAGGGAAGTGTTACAACTGTACTAAGCATTGGTGAGACTGCACCTGGAGTACTGTGCACAGTTTTGGTCCCCTAACTTGAGGAAGAATGTAGTTGCATTGGAGGTGGTTGTGAGGAGGTTCACTAGATTAATTCACAGAATTACAGAATCACACAGTGCAGAAAAGGCCCTTCAGGCCATCGAGTCTGCACCGACACATGAGAAACACCTGACCTACCTTTCTAATCCCATTTACCAGCACTTGGCCCATAACCTTGAATGTTATAACGTGCCGAGTGCTCATCCAGGTACTTTGTAAAGGATGTGAGGCAACCCGCCTCCACCACCCTCCCAGGTAGTGCATTCCAGACCCTCACCACCCTCTGGGTAAAAAAGTTTTTCCTCACAACCCCCTAAACCTCCTGCCCCTCACCTTGAACTTATGCCCCCTTGTGACTGACCCTTCAACTAAGGGGAACAGCTGCTCCCTATCCACCCTGTCCATGCCCCTCATAATCTTGTACACCTCGATCAGGTCGCCTCTCAAGGCCATAGTTTTAGGCTAAGGGATGGTAGATTTAAACCAGAGATGAGGAGGAATTACTTTTCTCAAAGGGTCGTGAATCTGTGGAATTCACTACCTCATAGTGCAGTGGATGCTGGGACGCTGAATAAATTTAAGGAGGAGACAGACAGATTTTTAATTCGTAACGGGTTGAAAGGTTATGGGGAGAGGACGGGAAATTGGAGTTGAGGCTGAAATGAGATCAGCCATGATTGTAATGAATGGTGGGGCAGGCTCGAGGGGCTGAATTGCCTACTCCTGCCCCTAGTTCTTATGTTCTTGTGGTAATGGTAGATTGGGAGACCTGGGCCTTGAGGTTACAGATTGTCATCGAATACAATTTTACTACTGTTACTGATGGCTCACTGGGCCTCGTGTATGCCCAGTTTTGACTTGTTAGATCTGTTAACATTCTATCTCATTGTTATATTGCTATATTATTTGTGTAGAGTAAGGAACTCATTGCTATGTGAATGTATATTCAAGATGTCGTATTTACTGCTGCACTGTAGGAAGGTGCTGAGTGACAATGTATCAGTCCAGCAGTCACATGGAGAGCTATAAGAAATACACACGATGAAGCTCCAGAATCTTGAGTCTAAAAGTGTGATTATTTAGAATTCTGAGTATTGCTGCAAAAAGAGACATGTCGAAGCTTGTCATCTTGCACTCATCTAAGTGAAGGAATTTCACCTCATCTCAGTCCTAAATGTCTGAAGTCTTATCCTGAGACAGTGTCCCGCTATTTCCAGACTCTCCAGCCAGGGGAAACAGCCTCTCCGCATTTCCCCTCTCAAGCCATTTACATTTTAATGAGGTCACCTCTGAATTCTTCCAAATTCCAAAG
Organism: Carcharodon carcharias; assembly: GCF_017639515.1. Classification (NCBI taxonomy): domain Eukaryota; kingdom Metazoa; phylum Chordata; class Chondrichthyes; order Lamniformes; family Lamnidae; genus Carcharodon; species Carcharodon carcharias. The sequence continues at coordinate 43,263,482 of NC_054491.1, forward strand.
ACTATTGGTCCATTCTAGTCAGTCTCTCCTCATAGGACAGTCGTCTCATGCCAGGAATAAATCCAGTGAACCTTTCCTGCACACCCTTTCCACCAAATCCTTCCTTAGATGTATACTCCAGGTGTGATCTCAGCAAAACCTATGTAACTGTTGCAAAGCTTTCTGACTTTATTCTCCAAACCCCTTGTAACAAAGGCTAAAACACCATTTGCCTCCCTAACTGTTTGCTGTCTTTGCAAGTTACCTTGCTCTGATTAATGTACAGTGACCCCAAATCCCTCTGAACAACCACATCTGCTCATCCCAAACTTTTTAAAAAAAATACTGCTCTATAATTCTCCCCAACAGATTGAATAATTTAAGATTTCCCCACATTAAGCTCCATCTGCCCCCCTTTCTTGCCCATTCACTTAAACTGTGCATACTCTTTTGCAGCCTTGTTGAATCCTCCTCATGACTTGCTTTCCCACTTAGCTTTATATTGTCAGCATCAGCAAACTAATATATATTACACTCAACCCTCTCATCCAAAGTATTGATGTAGATTATAAATAGCTGTGTCCCAGGCACTGCACCTATTACACCAGCATCAGTGAGGGGCACATGAGGAGACCGGAGTCTGCACCGGAGTGAGATGGAGACTGAGTGAGTAGCGAATTAGGTTTACATTAGGTAAGTTCTGTTAAGTCCTTTTCAGGTTATCACTATAGATTAGGTTTTAAGTATACATTAACTATAGATTAAGAATCCAGATCTGACATAGTACAAACCTTCAAGTAAGTTAGGTTAGCTTGTTTTTTTTATTATTCATTCACAGGATGTGGACATCGCTGGCTGGGCCAGCATTTATTGTCCATCCCTAGTTGCCCTTGAAAAGGTGGTGGTGAGCTGCCTTCTTGAACCACTGCAGTCCATCCACAGTGCTTTTAGGAAAAGAGTTCCAGGAATTTGACCCAGCGACAGTAAAGGAAGGGCAATATATTTCCAAGTCAGGATGGTGAGTGACTTGGAGGGGAACTTCCAGGTGGTGGTGTTCCCCATGTGTCTGTTGCCCTTGTCCTTCTAGATGGTAGTGGTCGTGGGTTTGGATGATGATGTGTAAAGAGCCTTGGTGATTTCCTGCAGTACATCTTGTAGATGGTACACACTGCTGCTACTGTGCGTCAGTGGTAGAGGGGGTGAATGATTGAGGTGCCAATCTAGTGGGCTGCTTTGACTTGGACGATGTCAAGCTTCTTGAGTGTTGTTGGAGCTGCACTTATCCAGGCAAGTGGACGGTATTCCATCGCACTCCTGACTTGTGCCTTGTAGGTGATGGACAGGCTTTGAGGAATCAGGAGGTGAGTTACACATTGAAGGATTCCTTGCCTCTGACCTGCTCTTGTAGCCACAGTATTTATATGGTTAGTCCAGTTCAGTTTCTGGACAATGGTAACCCCCCCCAGGAGCTTGATAGTGGGGGATTCAATGATGGTAATGCCATTGAATGTCAAATTGACAATGGTTAGTCTCTCTCTTATTGGAGATGGTCATTGCCTGGTACTTGTGTGCTGCGAATGTTACTTGCCACTTGTCAGCCCAAGCCTGGATATAGTCCAGGTCTTGCTGCATTTGGACATGGACTGCTTCAGTATCTGAGGAGTCGTGAATGGTTCTGAACATTGTGCAATCATCAGCGAGCATCCCCACTTCTGACTTTATGATGGAAGGAAGATCATTGATCAGCAGCTGAAAATAACTGAAGAGAACTGCCTGGAGTTATCTGTCAGTCTCCTGGAAGCAGTTGTTTCAAGTGGTGTTAATTACTTTAGCGGGAAGTTGAGCTAGCTAGTGACTCTTCAGAGAGTCTATAAAGGAGACAAGCTTTTCAAACTGCATGGTCAGTAAGGGGCATGCGAGGAGATAGGTGACCATGCCAGAGTGAGACAGAGACTGAGGGAGTAGTGAATTAGTTTCACATGGGTATTCAATGCACAGGGAAAAAGGTGTAGTATACATAGGAATTATTCTAAATTAATTGAGTAATTAAATTAAGTTCACTAAATAACAATGGCAGGACAGGTGTTATGCTGCAGCTGGTGAATGTGGGAGCTCTTGGACACCAAGGTGATTCGGGACAAACACATCTGCAGAAAGTGTAAGAAGCTAGAGGAATTTTGGATCAGGATTATTGATCTGGAAGCCAAACTGCAGACACAGTGCAACATAAGGGAGGAGGAGAAAGTACTTGGATACTTTGTTCCAGAAGATGGTCACGCCTCTTTGAATAAGGTCATCTGCTTTGGTCAGCAGTGAGGGACAGGAGGATGTGACTGTAAGTGAGGCAGGTAATGGGACCAAGCAGACAGTAGTGGAGGACCCCCAGACTTTGCAATTGTCAAACAGGTTTGAGTTGATCATGACCTGTATGGAGGAAAGTGAAATCTACAAGGTGGATGAGCAGGCTGGCCATGGCACTATGGTACAAGCAGGGGAGCAAACAATAATGTAGTGGTAGGAGGGGGTAGTATAGTGAGGGGGATTGACACTGTTCTCTGCAGCAAAGAACGAGACTCCAGATGGCTGTGTAGCCTGCCCGGCGCCAGGGTTAGGGACATTTGCTCAGGTCAGGAGAGGAACTTTCATTAGAAGTGGGGGGGGGATTCCTGTCGTTGTGGTCCATGTAGGTACCAGTGACGTAGGCAGGACAAGGAAGGAGGTTCTGCATAGTCAGTATGAGAAGCTCGGTACCAAATTAAGAAGCAGATACATTCTCGGGATGTGGGCATCACTGGTTGGGCCAGCATTTATTGCCCATCCCTAGTTGCCCCTGAGAAGGTGGGGGTGAGCTGCTTTCTTGAGCCGCTGCAGTCCATGTGGTGTGGGTACACCCACAACGCTGTTAGGAAGGCAGTTCCAGGATTTTGACCCAGCGACAGTGAAGGAACTGCGATATATTTCCAAGTCAGGATGGTGAGTGAATTGGAGGGGAGCTTCCAGGTGGTGGTGTGTTCTCATCTATTTGCTGCCCTTGTCTTTTTAGATGGTAATGGTTGTGGGTTTGGAAGGTGCTGTTGAAGGAGCCTTGGTGAATTCCTCCAGATGGGACACACTGCTGCAACTATGCGTCAGTGGTGGAGACAGTGAATGTTTGTGGATGTGGTGCCAATCAAGCGGGCTGCTTCGGATTATTACCTGAGCCACATTCAAAATGACATAGGACAAATCAGATTAGAGAGACGATTGCATAGTTCAAACACTGGTGTGGAAGAAGTGGGTTCCATTTCATGGTACTGGGGGAAGTGGGATATGTACTGTTGGGATGGTCCACACCTGAACTGTGCTGAGACACATGTTCTTGTGAATTGCATAACTAGGGAAGTAGAGAAGGCTTTAAACTAAACAAGAGAATGAGGGAATCAAGCTTGGGCAGATGTGGCAAATCAAGGGATAGTTCAAAGCAGGAGAACACAATAGTAATATGGGAAATGAGGGTCATAGAATAGCAGGAAGGGCCAGAGAGACAAAATCTGAGAATACACCAATTGTCAAGACTAGATGTTACAAAGGTAATAAAAAGACAAAACTAAAGGCTCTGTATCTGAATGTGTGTCGCATTCATAACAAAGTAATTGAATTGATAGCACATATTCAAGTAAATAAATATGGTTTGATAGCCATTACATGCTGCAGGATGACAAGGATTGGGTCCTGAATATTGAGGGTTATATGATATTTGAGAAGAATAGGAAGCTAGGTTAACATGATGGAGTAGCACTGTTGACCAAGGATGGTATTGGTGCAACAGTTAGAGATGACCTTGGTTCAGGAGATCAGGATGTAGATGGGTGGAGATGAGGAATAGTAGGAGAAAGAAGTCACTAGTGGGAATGGTCTACAGGGCCCCTAACAATAACCAAAATGTAGGACAAAGTATACAAAAAGAAATATTGGGTGCTTGTCATAAAATGACAGCAATTATCATGGGTAATTTTAATCTACATATAAACAGGAAAAATCAGATCAGCAGTAGTATGGATGAGGAGTTCATAGAATACTTATGGGATAGTTTCTTAGAGCAGCATTTTCTGGAACCAACCAGAGAACAGGTTATATTAGACTTGGTATTTTGCAATGTGACAGAATTAACTAATGATTTCAGAGTGATGGCACTCCTTGGTAGCAGTAACCACAATATGATTAAATTTGGAGTTGAAAAAAATCAGTATTAGTAAAAAAATGGTGCTAGAGAAATTAATGGGGTTAAAGGCTGAAAAATCCCTGAGGCCTGATAATCTACAACCCAGAGTACGAAAGGAAGTGGTCCTGGAAATATTGGATGCATTGGTGGTCATCTTCCAAAGTTCTATAGACCCTAGAGCAGTTCCTACAAATCGGAGGGTGGCAAATGTAAGTCCACTATTTAAAAAAGGAGGGAGAGAAAAAAACAGAGAATTACAGACCAGTTAGCCTAACATCAGTAGTGGGGAAAATGCTAGAGTCTATTATAAAAGACGTGGCAACAAAACACTTGGAAAGCATTAACGGGATTAGACAAAGTCAGCATGAGTTTCTGAAAAGGAAATCATGCTTAACTAATCTAGTGGAGTTTTATGAGGATGTAACTAGTAGAATAGATAAGGAAGAACCAGTGGATGTGGTGTATTTGGATTTCAAGAAGGCTTTTGAAAAGGTCCCACATAAGAGTCTAGGGGCAAAATGAAAGCACATGGGATTGGGGGTAACATACTAGCATGGATTGAGAATTGGTTGACAGACTGAAAACAGAGAGTGGGAATAAATGGTTCTTTTTCCAGGTGGCAGGCAATGACCAGTGGTGTACCACAGGGATCAGTGCTTGGGCCCCAGCTATTCATGATTTATATATATATATATATATATATATATATTTGTATGAGGGAACCAAATGCAATAGTTCCAAGTTTGCTGATGACACAAAACTGGGTGGGGTTGTAAGGAGGATGCAAGGAGGCTTTAGGGTGATTTAGACAAGTTATGTGTGGACAAACACATGGCTAAATGTGAAGTTATACACTTCTGTGTGAAAAGCAGAAAGGCAGAGTATTGTTTGGTGATACATTGGGAAATGTAGATGTACAAAGGGATCTGGGTGTCCTTGTACACCAGCCAATGAAAGTAAATAGGCAGCTGCAGCAAGCAATTAGGAAGGCAAATGGTATGTTGGCCTTCATTGAAAGAGGATTTGAGTACAGAAGTAGGGATGTCTTACTGCAGTTATACAGGGCTTTGGTGAGACCACACCTGGAGTATTGTGTGCAGTTTTGGTCTCCCTACCTAAGAAACAATATACTTGCCATAGAGGGAGTGTAGCAAAGGTTCACTAGGCTGATACCGGGGATGGCAGGACTGTTGTATGAGGAGAGATTGGTTGGACTGGGCCTATATTCACTTGAATTTAGAAGAATGAGAGGGGATCTGGTTGAAACATATAAAGTTCTAACACTGCTAGACAGACTAGATGCAGGGAGGATGTTTCCCCTGGTTGGGGAGTCTAGAACCAGGGGCCACTCAGGATTTGGGCAGGCCATTTAGGAGTGAGATGAGGAAAAATTTCTTTACTCAGAGGGTTGTCAACCTGTGGAATTCTCTACCACAGAAGGCTGTGGAGGCCGGGTCACTGAGTATATTCAAGAAAGAAATTGATACATTTTTGGATATTAGGGGCATCAAGGTGTATGGAGAGAAAGCGGAAATATGGCGTTGAGGTAGAGGATCAGCCACGATCATACTGTATAGCGGAGCAGGCTTGAAAGGCCAAATGGCCTACTCCTGCTCCTAGTTTCTATGTTTCTACATCCAGATTGAAAGGGAGAAGAGTGGATCTAAGACTAGTACTTCAAACTTAATAAGAGCCACTATGTGGGCATGAAAGCTGAGCTGACTGAAGTGAACTGGGATACTAGGCTAGGGGATAGATCAATAGAGAAGCAGTGGCAGACATTTAAGGGGGTATTCCAGAATACTCAGGATTAGCATATAATACTATGAGGAACAATTCTAAGGGGAGGACCCACCGTCCGTGGTTAACTAAAGAAGTTAAAGAAAGCATCGAACTTAATGAAAAAGCATATAACTGCGCAAAGATGAGTGGCAGGTCAGATGATTGGTCGGAATACAAAGGACAGCAGAGAATAAGTCAAAGGTTAATCGGGGGAAGAAATTAGAGTACGAGAGGAAGCTAGATGAAAATGTAAAAATGAATAGCAAGAATTTCTACAGGCATTTAAAAAAGAAAAGAGTAAATAATATGAGTGTTAGTCCTCTAGACAGTGACAGTGGGGAGTTAATAGTAGATGATAAGGAAATGATGGATGAAATGAGCAAATATTTTGATTCTGTCTTCACTATAGAGGATACAAAAAACATTCCAGTAATAATTGTAAATCAGGAGCTGGAAGAGAGAGGGGAACTTGGTGAAATTGCAATTGCTAGGGAAGCAGTACTGTGCAAACTGATAGAGCTGCGGGATGACAAATCTCTGGGTCCTGATGAACTTCATCCTAGTGTCTTAAAAGAGGTGACTAATGAGGTAGCAGATGCATTGCTATTAATTTTCCAAAATTCCCTAGATTCTGGAAAGGTTCCATCAGACTGGAAAGTCACAAATATAACCCCTCTATTCAAGAAAGGATGGAGGCAGAAAAAAGGAAACTATAGGCTAGTTAGCTTGACCTCTATTGTAGGGAATGTGTTCAAATTGACCATTAGGCAGGTTATAGCTGGGCAGTTAGAGAAACTCAAGGTAATCGGGAAGAGTCAGCATGGCCTTGTGAAAGGGAAATCATGTTTTACCAACTTATTGGAATTCTTTGAAGGAGTAACATGCGCTGTGGTTGAAGGGGACACTGTAGATGTGCTGCACTTGGATTTCCAGAAGGCATTTGATAAAGTGCCACACCAAAGGTTATTGCGGAAAATAAAAGCTCATGGTGTAGGGGGTAACATATTAGCATGGGTAGAAGATTATTTTCTGCCAGCCAGCAAGAGTGTACATAAATGGGGCTTTTTCTGATTGGCAGGGTGTGATGAGTGGAGTCCTGCAGGTGTTTGTTCTGGGGCCTCAACTTTTTATATTTTGTATCAATGACTTAGATGAGGGGAGTGCAGGCACGGTAGCTAAATTTACAGAAGACACAAAGATAGGTAGGAAAGTATGTTGTGAAGAAGACATGAGGTTTCAGACAGATATAGATAGGCTGAGAGAGTGAGCAAACATCTGGCAGATGGAGGGTAAATGTGGGAACATGTGAAGTTGTTCACTTTGGCAGTAAAAGTAAAGCAGAGTATTACTTAAATGGAAAATGGCTGCAGAATTCTGAGGTGCAGACTGCATAGAACTAGGTGTTCCAGTGCATGAGTCACAAAAAGTTAGTATGCAGTTACAGCAAGTAATTAAGGTGGCTAATGGAATGTTATCCTTTATTACAATAGGAATTGAACATAAAAGTAAGGATGTTATGCTTCAGTTAAACAGAGCATTGGTGAGACCGCATCTCGAATATTGCGCAGTTTTGGTCTCCTTATTTAAGGAAGGATGTAAACATGTTAGAGGCGGTTCAGAGGAGGTTTACTAGATTGATACCTGGAATGAGCGGGTTGTCTCATGAGGAAAGGTTAGATGAGGGTGACTTGACTGAAGTATATAAGATCCTGAATGGTCTTGACAAGGTGGACATGGAAAGGATGTTTCCTCTGGTGGGTGAGTCTAGAGCTAAGGGGCACTGTTTTAAAATTAGGGGTTGCCATTTTGGGATAAAGATGAGGAGATTTTTTTCTCTGAGGGTTGTTCAACTTTGGAACTCTCTGCCTCAGAAGGCAGTGGAGATGGGGACATTGAATATTTTTAAGGCTGGGGTAGATAGATTCTTGTTAGGCAAGGGAATCAAAGGGGGTAGATGGGAATGTGGAATTCGAAATGCAAACAGATCAGCCATTATCTTACTGAATGGCAGAGCAACCCAAGGGGCCGAATGGCCTACTTCTGCTCTTATTTCTTGTTTTGTATGTTCTGTTTCTGTTTTGGTAGTCTTGGCATCACCAACTAAAATCCGTATTCTGCCAACAATTATATAGATAGTGCTAGCTAAATCAGGTATGACCTGCTGAGACAGTAGTCCCAATAATGAAAACTTTTAAATGGAAATAATCTAAAGATGGGTCTTGAAGATTCCCAGTGATGGCGTTGGACTGTTTCCTATGGCAGCTTGTTCTGCTGTGGGACTGTCCTTGGGAAGAAAGATTGTTGGTACACTGTCTTGGAAACAAATGGCCTTTATAGTTTGTGTGGATGGCTACCCTGTGTTTTCTCATTGCCGGAAGGCACCTGGTACCTGTTTCGGTAAACTCCCTTCAGTCCATTCCATGTTTTATAGAACATGGTCAGTCTATTTCTCACCCTCCTTTGCCGTACTGATTCCCATTCCAAATCTTTGATCCAGGATGTGTCCCTTTGGACAATGAAGTGAAATTGAATTGAATTGATTCAAGCAGAATTGAACTGGATCACTTCAATCTTATTTATACCTTTTGCTGTATAAGGATCCTACACACAACTTGCACACTCCAGGCCAAATGTCCTAATTAATATTTGGTAAGCTATAACGCTGACATTTTTGTTGCAATACCAACGATTCCTACTCAGAAATGTAAGAAGCCTTACATTTTTTTGGATGTGATCTGCTGAATGTGGAATCCCCATTGAAGATTGTTTTGAAGGTGGATGCCTCCCAGGTTTGGCTGTGCAGATATACTGTAGATATATCCATTTTGTTGGAAATACACATGACATAGCATTTTTTGACATTGAATGTCATCTCTCATTGTTCCTGCCATTTTTGCAATTACAGAAAATCATCTTATAGTGAATTGATTTGATTTAGAGTTTTCTTTAATAAGTAAACCACACAGTCATCTGTAAATAGTCACACCCTGTCTTTAACTTGCTGGAAAGGCCACCATGAAAATGGTCCATTTATTCCTATATGCAGTGGGCAGAATTTTACAGTCCCAGCAGATGGGTTTGCAGGCAGAAGGTGCATAAAATTCACTGGATGACCTTCCCACTGCCCTCCCATCTACCCATGAGCTGTCCACAATTGGTCTGGGTGAGGCCTAGGGTGCCCCGCCCACCCTTATTCCAACTAAGGACCTTAAGTGGCCAATTATTGGCCACTTCCCGACTGTCCTCAATTTTTAGGCTGGCAGGTGGAATCAAGGGGCAAGGTGCAAGCCTAGCAGGTCATCCTGTGTGGGCATCGGAGGGAAGGCACCTCTCTGAAGGGTTCCCTTGCATATCAGGCTGCCCCTAAGGTCTGCCTTCCCTGCAGATTCACACCTCCCAAACTTACCTGGTCCTGGACTCCAGGACTCAGAATCTGGGGACTGCTCATAGTCCCGATCCTGGCCACTGCGGCCACAGGTGCTGTAGGAACTATAGAATATACAATCTGATTGGCCTGCAGCTCTCTGAGGCAACACTTTCGTGTGAGTGCAGGACATAATGCCAGACTCCAGCCAATTAACATTTCTTGAAGTATTAAATGGTGTGGGTCTGCTGTGATGGGCAGACGTCTTCATGTAGTGGAGTAGGAAACCTTGCCATCTGAAAAATGGTGCCTCTGTTTTCTATTCATTAATCAATCCTTAGTCCATGCTGATATAATACCCCCATTCCAAGGAATTATCCTAAACTTATTATCAACCTCCTGTGTGGCCCCTTATCAAATGCCTTCTGAAAATCTAACTAACTTTCGCTGATTCCCCTTGATCTATCCTGCTAGTTGGACCCAAAAAAATCTTACGTTTTGTCTACTATTGATGTCAGGCTAGCTGGCCTGTAGTTTCCTGTTTTCTCTCCTTCCTTTCTTGAACAATGAGTTTTTGTTTACTACCTTGCAATCCATGGGGACTGTTCTAGAATCCGGAGAGTTCTGGAAGATCAAAACCAATGCATCACCTGTGCCTGTGGCAACCTCTTTTAAAACTCTGGCCTGAATTTTTCAGATGGTGGGCGGGCTTGGCAGGAGCGGGCGGGGGTGGTTGTGGAGCCAATCACCGCCCACGATCGGCTCTGCGCCGCCATTTTACATGGGCGAGCCAATTAAGGGCCCGCCCAGCGTAAGACGCCGTTTACATATTAGCGGGTGCAAAGCCAACTCCGGTGTGTGCCTGCCGAACGAAATATGGCAGGACTGCACAATGATGTGGGGTCACATGCCCGACGGCATCGAGAATCATTTTACACATTGGCATGTTAGGCCTGCCCCTGCACACCGATTGTAAAATCCTGCCCTCTAGGGCTGAAACCATCAGGTCTAGGGGACATCTTAGCTTTTAGTTCCATTAATTACTCCCATTATTGTTCTTTTCTAATATTAATTACTTGAAGCTAGACCCTTGGGTCCCCATTATTTCCAGTAAGTTTTTTGTGTCTTTTACAGTGAAAGACATAAAATATTTCCTTGCTGTTCCTGCTGTTTCCTTTTCCCAATTATAAATTCACTTGTCTCCACCTCTAAGGGACCCATGTTTACTTTCACTAACCTTTTCCTTTTAACATAAAAAGTCTAACAACCTATTTTTATATTTCTTACTAGTTTACTTTCATATTTTATTTTCCTCTCTTTATCAACTTCTCAGTTATCCATTTCTGATTTTTGAACACTCCCAATATTCCGATTTGCTGCTTTTATGGCAAAATTGTAAGTTTCTTTTAATCTATTACTAGCTAACTTCTCTAGTTAGCCATAGCTGTACCACTTTTTCAGTGGCGTTTTTATCCCTTAAGAAAATGTATATTTGTCGAGAATTACAAATTATTTCTTTAAATGTTTGCCATTGCTTATCGACCATTATATCTTTTAGGCTAATTTCCCAATTACCTCATCCGGCTTTTCCCTCGCACCTCCAGAATTGGCATTGTTTTCATTTAAGCCACTAGTCTCGAACTTAACCACATTACACACAAACTTAATTTGAAATTTTATAATATTACAATCATTCTTCCTTAGAGGATTCTTTACTGCAAGATTACTAATTAACTCCATGCCATTACACTTTATTAGATATAAAATAGTCTGCTCTATGATTGGTTCCTCAACATATTGTTGCAGAAAATTGTCACAAATGCATTCTATAAACTCGCCCACAAAACTACTTTTGACAATTTGTTTTGCCCAGTCTATATGAAGATTAAAGTCCCCCGTGATTATGACATTACCATTGTTACATGATCCTCTAATTTCCTGATAGTCTGACATCACTATCACTGCTGTTATGGGACCTATAAACTACTCCGACCAATGTTTTCTACCCTTTGTTCTTTTTTAGCTCCAACCGAGCTGATTCTACATCCTGATTTTCTGGGCTAAAAATCATAAGGACAGAATGTTACGGTCCCCTGCCAGTGGGAGCTCTGTAAAATTCCCAGTGTGACCTTCCCGCCTCCCTCTCGCTTGCCCCAAACTGTCTGCAATTTTACATGGGATGGAGGAGTCAGTTTTCACCCTATCCATTACTTCTACCTCGTCTAATGATATATTGTCAGCATCCTCTTCTCACTTTACACTGGTACAAAACACTTATTCATTATTCTAGCTTTCCCTCTGCCTTTAAACATATATCTCCCTCTTTGTACCTAATGCAATCCAACCTCCTCTAACCATCCCCTTACTATTTACATGCCAATGAAAGATTTTTGGGATCCCTTTCATGTTTACTACCATTCTATTCTCTTTGTCTAGCTCTCGCTTGAAGAATCCTTTCTCCCGTTACTCCTTGTACCATCCATTATTATCAAAGCCACCCCAACTCATTCTCCAATTTGTCCACCTTTTCTGAAAGCCAAGCAGCCTGGAATATGGAGTTCCCCAGCATTCACACCTCATAAATGGCTCTGATGAACCATCAAAGACCTGAAACTTTGGCCGGAATCATCCCAGATTTGCACTAAGTTTGGTAGTGGGCGTGAAAAACGATGTTTTACCCGTTGGCCACAATGGCGGCTTCTCACGCTACATCGTCCCAATCCCACTGCATTCCCATTTTGATAGCGGGCGGACTCTCACTTGCCTGCCACGCTATCACCTCAACGCTTCATCACGCCGGGTGCTATATTTAAAGTGCAGCCAGGCATACACCTCTCAGTGCTCCCAGCCCACAATCGCTGCATGGAAGACATGGCCCCAGAAGGCAAAAGACTGCAGCCCCCCAGGTTTAATGACTTATCTCGCGAGCATCTTTTGGACGCAGTGGAGGCCCATCTTGATGTCCTCTATCCCCAACCTGGCCACAGGATGGGCAGCAGCCTCACCAATCCAGCTTAGGAGGAGGTGGCAGTGGTGGTCAGTGTAAAAGAGGACAGTCACCCAGTGCCCGAAGAGGATGAATATCTCCTCCATTCTGCCAGGGTAATTCACTCTTCTCATCACTCTCAACTCACACAGTCACAAACCCATCACACATCCACAGGGACCTCACTCATTGCGAGCTCAAGGGACATCACCAATGGGAATCAGGGGAAAATGCTCCACTGGTTGGAGTCATACCTAACACAAAGTAAGATGGTTGTGGTTGTTGGAGGTCAGTCATCTCAGCTCCAGGACATCACTGCAGGAGTTCCTCAGGGTAGTGACCTCAGCCCAACCATCTTTAGCTGTTACATCAATGACCTTCCTTCCATCATAAGATCAGTAGTAGGATGTTCACTGATGATTGCGCAATGTTCAGCACCATTCGTGTCTCCTCAGATACTGAAGCAATCCATCTCCAAATGCAGCAACCAGATCTCTGGTTCCCCACAGGTGTAGGGTGCCATTGACTGCACACATGTGGCGCTCAGATCTCTGTTGCAATAAGCAGTCAACTATGTCAACCGCAAGGGATTCCATTCGCTGAACATGCAGCTGGTGTGCGACCACCACAAACACATCCTGCAGATCTGCGCATGGTTTGACCTGTTTCAGGGTCCACAGAGGCTGCAGGCCTGGCTCCTTGAGGACAAGAGCTACCCACTGAGGCCGTGGCTGATGACACCCATGCAGTGGCCTCAGACGCAGCAGAGGGAAGGTATAATGAGACTCATGCTGCAACTCATATCTTGGAGGAGCAGACCATGGGGATGCTGAAAATAAGGTTCCGGTGCCTAGACTGGTCTGGTGGAGCCCTGAAATATAGTCCGCAGAGGGTGTCACACATCATCATCATCTGCTGTACCATTTACAATCTGGTGCTGTAACAGAGAGAAGCTGGCTGAGGAGGAAATGCAGGATTTGGAGGTCTCCTCCGATGAGGGGAACATTGATGGGGATGAGGGTGAGGTGGTCCTCAAAGGCAGCAATGATGGCGATGATGCCCTTGCACTGGCCAGATGTTGTAGTGCTCTGGAGGCCCTCATAGCGGTGAGATTTGTGGAGGATGATGATGACATGCAGTGAAGAGACACCATAGATCCTCACACTGCATCTTTAAACTTTTGTCTCCAGTCTGGTTTATGGCAGTGTGAATACCCTCTGTGAGAATACTCCTGTCATGGAGATGCAGTGGAGGCCCTAAGAGCCGCTCGATTGCAGGAGCATGATGACAACATGCAGTGAGGACACTCCATAGATCTTCACATAGCCCCTGAGAATGTCTGACTCCTGCCTGGCCAAGGGTAGCTCGCTTGTGCTCTGTGATCAGTGTCGTATCATGGAGATACAGCCATGAAACTTTAAAAACATCTAATACTTTGACTGCCTTCAGCACCTGACCCCTTCAGGAGCAAAGCATCACCAGTCACAGGGGAAGAGTTGGGGGCCAGCCACACCTTAAAGGTGCTGATAGCACACCGAGAGAATGACGGAACTCTGTGACGCCTGTCCACGACATTCTGGCAGCAATGACCAGCACCATCGAGGTGCAGGCATCAGTAATGTTTCCAGGGAATGTGAGGCTGGACCATCACTTTGGTCTGAAGGCTGCAGAGACACAGGGAAGAGGCCCTGGACTGAGACACCTGCCTTTATCTTGTGCAGAAAGGTTTCACATCTGAGTGACAAGAACACTGCTCATCAGAACAAGGAGCCATAAACAAGGAGACATTCTTGGGAGTTTATTGAAAATAGTGAACAGTATGTACCAGTGATTAACACCCAGGCTGTGCAACTGCATCTTCTTAACCTTCCTAATGCTGCCACTACGTCTTGGTGCTCCCTGGTCATCACAGAGGAGGAGGAGCCTGCTGACTGCTCCGCCCTGTCATGACCTTGGAGGTCGCCCTCTAGAGGGCCAAGACCTGGAAGACCCCAGTATGCTTTTGGGATCCTGCTGTGTGGCAGTGGCACCCTCCTCCAGTCTGTGGAGCTGGAGCTGCTGAAGTCACAGGAAGAAGGGATTTGGATGGGCCGGACACTCCTGGGGTCTCCTGGATGGATGGCCCTAAGGTGTGGACCTGCTGATCCTCTTCCGTTTGGGTGCCCGCACGAGATTGAGCTGCCCCGCAGCCCTCTCGTGTACACACAGTTGGAGGCCAACTATGGCATCAGCAATGGTGTTCAGCCCGAGCAGCAGTGCAGGAGCAACAGTCTGCACCATGGTCTCCATGGTGGCCGCAATCCTAACAATATTGACCTCAGTGCGTTGCAATCCGGCCTGAAGGCAGAGAGACTCCTCCATCCTGCCTTGCAATCTGAGGGGTGCACTGGACATCCCTTCCTGATGTTCCCGAGCTTGCCTTTGCAACTCCAGAAACTATGACATGACCAAGTCCAGAGGCTCATCATCTCAGCAAATTTCTGGCCTCCAGCAGTCCTCCGAGTGCTAGGGACCTGGAAAGTCTCTAACTCTGCCTGCTGTGGATCAGAAAGTACGATATGCTCACCAGATTGTGATCTAATAGCTATTCTAAAGCTGGCTCACACTGAGATGTGTGTCTCTGTGCTGGTGGAGGGTGTGGGTAAGCAGCTATGATGGGTCTTCAAGGAGGGTGCCTCCAGATTCCTCTTCAGAGGATTCTTCAGGGCTTGATTTGAGGCTCGGGGTCTTTGGCTCCATCAGCTGTTTCCCAAATATGTCTGCGAGAACAAGGGGAGATAATTAGTGCATGGCAGTGGCCTGTGAAACAGGACACATCACTCACAGCATGGTTCTCTGATGGATGTTGCACTGCTGGATCCTCACTTGGTAGAGCAGCATCGACCTCACCATCAGCACAGGACCGGTCCAGCCCCTTGCCAACCAGCTGGATGGTTCTGTTTTCAAAATCTGTGAGGACTTTGAGTTCAAGCATTCCTCCACAGGTCTATGACCTCGCCCTCTTGTTGTGTGCCAGCTTGTCCTGCATG